>NW_027206279.1:2215000-2607500 GCF_024711535.1 Dipodomys merriami | reverse complement strand
ACATCAGAATCTAGCAGGGCACCAGTGGCTCACACTGTAATCCTAGCTGCTCAGGAAGCAGAGATCTAAGCATCGCAGTTCAAAGCCAGCTGGAAGAGAAAAATCTGGAGACTCATTGCTGTAATTCATGACAAAAGAAACCCCCAAACACCAAAAAACAAAAATAGACCTGTGACATCACGGGAGCAGCATGCGTGCACGCGCGCGCACACATGTACACATGTGTACACATATACACACACAGAGCTACTGAAATGTAAAGATGTCTGGAGCATGATAAATAATAATGTGCCTACATACAATGACAAGATTAGAGGTAACAAAAACCTAAAACCTCTGCAATCTTTGTGAATTTTCAGCAAATCTGAAATTATTTCAAAATACAAATTTTATTTAAAGGAGCAAAAGCTTTCTAGAAGGCTGGTCTGTTTAGGAGTCTCTTTAGTAGTCACTTCCCCTAGAGATGAACTCATGACCTCATCACCAATTTAACCCTTTCATCGCCTCCTGTTGTATTCCAGAAAGAAGCTGTTCTAAGAATTGCTGGATTACAATATGTAATTATAATTAATTATAGCAGTAAGAGAAAGGAAATTCCCATAGTGGGTATGCAGGTAGACCTAAACATATGCTGTGGTTTTGTTCTGAGAGAAAATAAATTAGGCAAAGAATTCAGAAATTGAGTCCAGCCTACACTGTATTCATATAAGACCATTAATTCAGTTATTCCCATATGGAGGACCTTGAAAAATATTTCAAGAGGCTTTAGAAAGAGGTTTTAGAATGAGATCTCCACACTAGCCAGAGGATTGAAATTTTAAGTGTGTCTAGGAGTCATGGAGTTAATCTCTTCATATACTTCAAGTCACTGCCTATTGGAAAATTAAGGCTATGTGAGTAGCTATGTATCATACATCACACTAGGCAATCTACAAACCAATGTTTAGTGGGTATAGCATTCAAAGTCTGGTGTTAGATGGTTTAAAAGAACAAACTATGGCTCCCAAGATGTTACGCTGGGTGACAGTGCACACAGGATCAAACTGAGATTCTAACTCAAGTGGGAATGTGCACGCATTATCATAGATAAGGTTTAAGAACTTTCGTGTTACTTCTTGGGACTAAGCAGTTAGGGCAATATAAGCAATGTCATAATTCATATTCAGCAAGTGACGGAAAGAGCAAGAGTGAAATCAGATCTACAATTCTCTACTCACTCCTTGCTTTGTGTATGAAGTGTGTACCCAGGTAAAGAAGAGAGAAGGTCGGCTTGGGCAATCCAAGTGCGACTTCTAGTTCCTGCCCTTCCAAAGACTCCTGACCCACCCTAAGGTTTCCTTTATCATTTGTGAGCCCACAATAGCATTTGTCTCAACTTTATAGAAGAGTTGTTCAATGAGCTAAATAAAAGCAGAACAAAACATTTAGAAAATTGTCAAATGTTTTGTGTGATCTTAAATAATTTTTAACAACTTCTCAATATTACCAGTCATAAGTAAACATTATACACATTATCCATAAACTTTTTAAATTCAAGTCAACAAATATTTATGGATATGGAACCAAGATCCAAGATAAAGAAAGTGAGGGCTTGGAAGTGGCTCTGTGGCTCAGTGATAGAGCGCTTTGTACATGCTTTGTTTGCGTGAGGCCCTGGGTTCGATTCTTCAGCACCACAAAAAGCAGAAAAAGGCAGAAGTGGCGCTGTGGCTCAAGTGGTAGAGCGCTCATCTTGAGCTGAAGAGCTGAGGGACAGCACCCAGGCCCAGAGTTCAAGCCCCACAAACGACAAAAAAATATATATATAAAAGAATGTGAGGGCCACCAAAAATTATCTCTATGTTAAGTTATGTAAAATGACAGAGACTGAGAAACCATGGAGGCTAGACAGCTCAATGAAGAAGGCCAAACACCCACCTGCTTACAATGTCAGGTCATCTCCATCAAAATACCAATGTTCCATTTGTGCCAACAGGCATGTGAAAACGGTAGGCAGGAGGGCATGAAGGTTTGGGCAACCCGCAGTCGGGACAGCTCTTCTCAGCTTGCACACAGTGACAACACAGAGCAACGACAGTCCCAAGACACGGGCCCCAGAGAAGCAAAGAGCACTGGCAGCAGAATTACCTACAACCTATTAAGCGTATTATACTCTGTGTTCTGGCAAAGCAGAAGAAAACGGCTTATATTCTGTGTACTTTTCTCTAGATAATGACTACTATTCATATTTTCCAAGAATCTTATTTATCAAGCTTTTCAAGCAAAATATTTACTGTAAAAAAGTTGTAAGATGAAGCGAAAAGGAAAACCTTACAATTATCTCAGCCTTAAAATATATTAGCATTTTATCATGAATTAGGAGAAAGTAGAATTCCTAAATTCTCAAACTGTGACGTAATATTGGTTTTATTGATTCACAGTACAATTTGTGGGAGCACCCAATCATTATTTTGACAGTTTTATCATAAGGTAATAGACTTCGTTTTAGATAATTGCAGTTCCCACATTCAATTTCAACCTTCCATAGGATTTTTTTTTCCTAGATACAGCTTTCCTGTCAGTCCTAGATCACGTTACTTTCTTTTTATAGCTATACACACAAAGCATTTTAGGCGTTATACCTAATTATATCAGCACAATAACAATTTAAAAGCTCATTACTGAGAAGTAAAGGTTAAGCACTTGTATGTTAAGACACGATTTTATAAAGACATAGTGCTCTATGACATAAGTAAAGAAACTGCAAGCACTTAAAAGTCTGCTGGAGAGTTACAAAAGACCAGGCCTTTTCGGGGTATGATGGGAAACTGGATGAGCTTATATCAAGGCAACAGCATTTGCTAAATGTAGCACCGACTGACTAGCTTTCTAGTGACTCACAGAAACTATTCAACTGTGAAAAGCAACGTAACTATTAACATACTTAATAGCTAAGTATTTAAGTTCTGCATCACAAGACTACGTGAGTTCGCCATGGCGGTCAGGAGGGGCTCCGCTGTGGAGCCGTCACCCCTCCTGTGTGGCTTGGGGGGGGGGTCGCCGGAGCCCTCAGCTCTGGCTGCCTCTGAGAGGTGGGCAACACGTTCCAACTGGCCTCTGGTCCCTCCGGTGATGAGATGACAGCCAGGCACGTCCGCCACTTGGAAGCACCTGGCAGAGTAGATGTGCCCTACACGTGCCCAAGACTGCAATCATTGCTCCCTGCGCGGCCACGACGCAACTAAAGACAAATGGAAGCACCAAAAGCAAACAGAGATCTGAGGAAGACACACACCAAGTGGCAGAAACGCAGTGGGGGCAAGGCAGGCGCCATGTGTGCAAAGGCGGAATACGTAAATACCCCAGAACAAGAAGATGAGGAGTGCAGAAGTGCTGGATGAGGCTGGGTGGAAAAGTCTCTCCATGTAATCACTATCCTGTTCATTTATCACGAAGGGAATGTGCTTTATGCTCCTGTCTGAAACGAGTGAAAACAAATCATTTGCTCTCAACGAGTTGTAAAAAGCAAACCTATAAACAGAAAAAAGGAAATAATGACCTACAGATAGACTTTTTATGAAGTGAGAGCTGGGAATCCAAAATACGTTTGAATACTTGCTCCTAGATTTCACCCGAACTGTCTACTCAAGCTTCAAAGGTTAGGATAGGAAGCAACAGAACTTTCAGGAAATGGAAATCACAACCAACGATTTAAGAACCTTAACATTTTTTTTCTTCATATGTATTTTTTTATTTTAAAGATACTTTAGAGGGACTGCAGTCATGAGCAAGGTAATGAGTCTATTTCCTATCGAGCATTGTTACCACCTCCTTTATTTTTCCCCTATACTATCCCTTTCCTCCCCACCTCCTTCCCCCCTCCCAAAGTTGTAAAGTTCATTTTCAACATAGTATCTTGTACATCTCATTGTTACAAGGGTCAACTTGTATCCTTATTTCAGCATTTTGTTATTTCCCTTCCCCTCCCCCAATTAGAAAAATGTATATACAAGATGCAGGACACCAGAATCAAATACAGTGACAACAAGGGTTGTACCATGGGGGAAGAACATACAAAGAAATAAAAAAAAAAAAAACCACATAGTACATCATAAGTACATTAAAATGAACAACATGAAAGATAAAATCTGTGTCCCTATCTTGGGATTCATTTCACTTAGCATCATCTTATCTGGTCATATGTACATTGCTTTTGACCTCTTCTGCTTATCCTAGACATACACTAGTTATTGCAGATAAAGGAAACCATGGGACCTACGTTTCTTTGAGTCTGGCTTACTTCACTTAATATAATTTTTTCCAAGTCTTTCTTTCCATTTCTTAACAAATGGGGCAGTGTCATTCTTTGTGATGGAGGCACAGAATTCCTACACACACACACACACACACACACACACACACACACAAACACACACACACCATTTTCTTGATCCATTCATCTACTGAGGGGCATCTGCATTGATTCCATATCTTAGCTATGGTAAATACTGCTGCAATAAACATAGTTGTGCTGGTAGCTTTAGTGTGGTCTTGTTTGTGATCATTCGGGTAAATGCCCAAAAGTGGGATTGCTGATCATAGGGGAGCTCTATGTGGAGTCTTTTGAGGAACCTCCATACTCCTTTCCAAAGTGGCTGGACAAGTTTACACTCCCACCAACAATGCAGTAAGGTTTCCTTCTGTCCACATCCCCTCATGCATCTGTTGTTATTAGAGTTCTTGATTATAGCCATTCTAACTGGGGTGAGGTGGAATCTCAGTGTTGTTTTGATTTGCATTTCTTTTATGGCTAGGGAGGTTGAGCATTTCTTCATGTGTCTACTGGTCATTCTTATTTCCTCTTCAGAGAAGTCTCTCTTCAAGTCTTTAGCCCACTTATTTATACAGCAGTTGTTTCTTTGAGGGTTTGTTGTTGGGGGATTTAATTTTTTTTTTGAGTTCTAAGTATATTTTAGATATGAGACCCTTGTCCGTTGTATGGTTAGTGAAGATCTTCTCCCAGTCTGTAGGCTTTCTATTGATCTTGCTAGCTATGTCCTTTGCCTAGCAGAAGCTCTGCAGTTTCATGCAATCCCATTTGTCCAATCTTTCTTTGATTTGTTGTGTTTCTGCGTCTTTAAGAAAATTTCAGCCTGTGCCAAGAGCCCTAGAGTTTCTCCTATTCCTTCCTGTAATGTTTTCAGGGTGTCTGCTTTGACTTCGAGGTCTTTGATCCATTTGGAGTTGATTCTGGTGCAGGGTGATATATAAGGATCTAGCTTTAGTTTTCTACAGGTGTTTAACCAATTTTGCCAGTACCATTTACTGAAGAGGATGTCTTTCTTCCATTCTATTTTTTTAGTTCCCTTTTTGAAGATTAGGTCTGTGGGTTCATTTCTGGATTTTCAGTTCTATTCCATTGGTCCTCAGGTCTGTTCTTGTGCCAGTACCAAGCTGTTTTGATTACTATGGCTTTGTAGTAGAGTTAGAATCTTAAAATTTTTTGCAATTAAAAATTTCTTGCTGGGCACTGATAGCTGATGCCTGTAATCCTAGCTACTCAGGAGGCTAAGATCTGAGGATCATGGTTTGAAGGTAGCCTGGGCAAGAAAGTCCGTGAGACTCACGATTCACCACTTCAACAATGAAGACTCAATTGAAACTTCATCTGTAGAATGAAGAACCATTCCACATTCTATTTGAAGTGTCTTTGAAAGAAATTTATAAATGATTCAGAAACCTAAATTTTTCTTAAAAATATTCTATCAGATGTAGTCTGGAACCCCAATTTACTAGGTCAAACTGAATTAGTTCTTTTTTCTCTTTATATTCAAAGTCACTCATTCTCACAACTCATTCTTCTCAGTACAAGATGCCCCATGTGAAAGTCTCACATCTGTGAGTGCTGGTGGCTCACGCCTGTAATCTCAGCTATGCAAGAGGCTGCAGACCATGGTTCAAAGCCAGCCTCGGCAGGAAAGTCCACGACTCATTTCCAAGTAACTACCAAAAGCCAGAAGTGGAACCATGGCTCAAGTGGTAGAGAGTGCTAGCCTTGGCAAAAAAGTTCAGGGACAGTGCTAGGCCCTGAGTTAAAGCCTGAGGATACAGAAACACACACACACACACACACACACACACACACACACACACACACACACACACACACACACACACACACACACACACACACACACACACACACACACACACACACACACACACACACACACACACACACACACACACACACACACACACACACACACACCCTCACATTTATCCAGGGCTGTCTTACTGCCTCACAGCCAGGAGGCAGTCTATTTCCCTGTCTCAGAGACCTTATTCCTTCCCTGGCTTCTGCTGTAAACCCTCGCTCAGATCTAAAGCTGGCTAGGGATGATGCAAGTTTATTTACTGGTCTGGCTCACCGCCCCCGGTGCTGTTCACAGTGTTGTCAAATCACTGTCACACCAATCACTTACCTACCGTCAACAACACAGATAATATGCAATATCTTTACAAATAATACCAAGCAAACGTACAGGGTTTTTAAAAGTGAATCTGATTAATTCCTTTAATAAAAATGTTCTCCTCTAATTGTGTTCCAATATGATTTCTTGACTAAGGGAGGTGACAGAGCTACACAGCAGTACAAAAATTATACACAGTCCTAGCTACCTCTAAGCAAGTGATAACCATCTGTCACACCTGTCCTTTGAAGACACTGACATAAGAAAAATAAATGAAAGCCCTGATCATGTGACTCAGTTATTCCCAGCCATCAAGCAACATACCACCTGCTAATTTAAATATAAATGCCTATGTCTAGAATTTGCTATTTTCTCTTATGCAATCCCAACTGAATCTACTCAGCTTTCTCTTTCCACTATAATTACAATAAAAGCTTTTAGTGAGCCACCTAGGCTGTTTCCATTTTTTCGTTTTACTTCCTTGATTCACATAGTATTTTATCTTACATTCAATGGACACAGCCTCCACTAACTCTACACACCAGAACACATCTCTCCTTTGAGATGCTTCCAGCATGTTTTTGTCTCTTATGGCAAAAAGAATCATAATTATTTCATGTGTGCTTTAGAAATTCCTCTGCATTGAGTTCTTCCATGGACCCCATTCCTCTTTCCAGCACTGTGTACCTAGCATAGTACTCAGAAAACAGTCAGCACACAAGTAACCTGACAAATGGCAGCACCAAGAACACATGTCCCTGGAGACTCTGCTGCTTGGATATTGTTGGAAAGGGACCACAGATACACACACCTCTGCACAGACTCTCATACTTCACTCTCTTAAAGCCAGAAGTTCAAAGCTGGCCATACCATGTCCTTGAAAGCCTGGCACTCTGTCAAAAGCTTTATGCCAGTTTATTTAAAACTGAAATCAAATTCATTTAAGAGTCAGAGCAAAACCAGTAATACACTGGGGAGAATGTAATCCTCTTTCAGTGGGTGAAGATGGTGCTGGGAATTATAGAAGTACATTGGCCCCTTAAGTAGAGGAACTCTAGTAAAAACAATCATTCCTACTGCAAATGACAGTCGCCTCTCTTGTTCATTGTTAGATGATTTGACTGTTAATGGTGGTCTATTCTAGAACTTCTATAAAATTTTCATGAAGTAAACAAAGCTTATAGTGAAGATTGAGGTATTTTCCTTAGTGGTTCTTCAGAAATTTTAATATTTAATTTATATATGTACTCAGGAGCAACCAACACATTTAACATAAAATTTTATCAGCATGACAGTCATCGTATTAATAATAATGTTTGCCTAAACCTACCAATGGAAACTTCATGAAAGGACTGAATATTTAGATAATCTCCTCGTCTTCCTCCTCCTCCAATAATACCAGAAATCAAGGAGATACTTGAACGCCTATATTTACTGCTGGAATATTCACAACACCTAAGATAGAGAATCAGCCTGGAGCCCCCCACGGATGGATGGAAAAAGAAAATGTGTGTATATGCATAATGGAATATTAGTCAGCCACAAAGAAATTTATCTGTTACCATTTGTAATAAAATGGATGAAACTGAAAGACATTATGTTGAGAAAAGTAAGTCAGACACAGAGAGACAAGGACTGCATGTTTTCTCTCATATGGGCATGCTAAAAATAAGGTTCCTCTGAGTGTGGAACGAGATTACAGGGCTGCGGCGGGAACAAAGGGAGGACAGGTACAGGTACTTAGACATAGCTAGAAATGGAAGTTCTGGTGTTCTGGCGTGTGCTCTGTAGCACTGTGTTGCATACCTTGGGAATACGGAGGAGGGGAGCTGGGAGGCTCCCGACACACAGCAAGGTCAAGGGGATGGAAATACAGCTCAACTGAAGTGATCGGCACGCACGTATTAGCACACAACATACAACATGGTAACCAAACATGCTAATAAGTGCATATGTACTACATGTTAACCAAAGGAATTTTTCGAGTCTTTTCCACATTCGTGTCTATTCCACTCGGGAAAATCTTTATCAGCAGAGTTCGCTGTAGTAAGACCCTAAAGGAGCCATCAAGAGACTGGATAGAGGACATAGGGGAGACACAGATCCCCCAAATAAATTGAAGAATCTTTTTTCTAACTATAATTTTTTCTATTTTAATTATTTTTATCTTATTTATTTTTTTCCCAATTTTTTTCCTTCTTCATCGTTGTTCTGTTCATTCCTAGACACACGGCCTACAGTGGTAATTAGGTTCCCTCCTTAATAGTATGCATACTTAATTCAGACTATATTTTGATTACTCAATCCTCTATTTCTCAATCTATCTTTAATTTTACTATTACTACTTCATACAGCTTCTTAGGGTCTCGGTTTGCTAACCTGTGTACAATGCAGCCAGATAGCCAACTGACCTCCCTGGGTTAATCTGAAGCCAGAGAAACCATGGAAATGTGAAGCTATTCTCCACTCAGCAACCTGGTGTGATGGCACAGTGTGGGCCAGCCCCACTGCGCTGTCTCACTGACCAGAATGAAGGCTCTGGAGCCAGCTCTGTGGAGCAACAGTTCAACTGAGCTGTAGAGCTAGCCTTACTTAGTATCCATGAGAGAACAATGGCCCAGAATTATCCTTTCCAAAACATAGTCCCTGTGGCTGAAGTCAACGTGAACCCTAGGTAATATCAATGTTAGTTTCGTTGAGGAGCTCAGCCATACAGCAGTAAGAGTAGTCGGAAAAGATGGGAAAATGTTAACTGGGGGCAATAACAAAACTGCTACCATCAGTAGCACTCAATTTTTTAAATTCCTTAGACACGAGGCACATACCATCTTCCAAGAACTGTCCCGATAGAAACCCAAAGTACTTCTTTAAGAGTAGATATTCTTAAAGTGCATGTTACTGAAGCCACATAGCTCACAAGTGTAGTGCCATTAGTGAGATCTTTTTATAGATAAGAAAAACAACTTAACACTGAGCACTGGCCTAAGGAAAGTACAAGTACATGCACAGTACTTTCCTCTCCCAAAGAAGAGGATTTTCTTTTTGGCCTGATTTCTAATTTTAAAAAGAAAAAAAATTAAAAATACCAATGAGACTGACTGAGACTTGCAGCTCATTAAGGCGGAGGTGATTTCCTCTCTGTAGAATTCTATTGATCTCCATAGTCCTCGCTAGACAAAAGTGTGGCCGGGGAAGGGGATGATGGATACCTCTGCCAATAGCACTGAACAAACCTGTTAGCTAATTGCTACCAAAGACAATTATCCCCGCATTGTTTCATAATGGAAACACATTACAAAACTCTAATATACACACAGGGAAATTTGATGATTTGACTGTGCAGCCATGAGCATTGAATTTCATTGCCAAAGGCCAGCCAGGTCACTGCTGTGAAGGGGAACCAAGTGTCAAAATAGAAGCCCTTCACTTTAAGAGGAAAAAAGGGGGAGAAGGCGGTCAAGGGAAGGGGAATGGGAGAAAGAGAAATAATTTAAAAAAAGAACAGAATGGAAAGAACGATCTGCCACCAAATGGACTGGATTCTACAACCTGGCAATCATTTTTTCAAGAAACATTTTCTGTTACTTACTGAAATAATAAGCTTTGAAGAATGGTTTGGCATGAAATCAAGAGTTTTACGGCCATTTTGAGCCTAGGAGGCCGTGCTGATGGCTCCTCTGACAGGCAGCCCGTCTCCTGGCACGTATAGAGTTAAAAAGAGTAGCTTTACAATAGCCTGGTATGATGATTAAAAATAACATCAAATATCTGTCATGATTTCTACTTAAAGGGGAAAAAAATACTCTGACTCTGTAACAACTCACTGTAACAACTCACAGTAAAACAGCCATTAACCTAACCAATTATAAAGGAAAAGCCTCCAAATACAGTTATTTGATTATATATAATCATAGTGTAATTCAAGCATACAATATTTACATTGCCTCCTTCCAAGAGCCACATTCTTGAAATACCCTTTCCTTGATGTGCCTCTAAAAAAGCGCATGTCCTTCTCCAGAGCATTCATGCAAGACATTTAATCCTGGCCCTGGAATTATAGGAATTCTGATATACTGTACACATCAAAATTATATTCCGTATTTAACTCTACTGTATAAAATGGTACAAAAGGAAAAGGGAAATGTACCAGAGATGTGCCAGTGTTATAAAGATAAATTAATGGCTACAAAATTTATGATCAAGCTATTAACTTCATAATTCACAAGTCAATGAATCCTGTTTTACTATGTTTGATACTGCTCCATACAGGCCAGTCTACCTGCTTCCAACTACGCTGACTCCTATTTTGACAGGACCTGGATAGCAGTAGGTCCAAAGCAATCAGAAGGTTGACTTTGACAAATGGTGGTGCTGCGGCGAAGTTGAAAATAACACACATCCACTTTAATCTCTTTCTTGATTAAATCGAAACCATACCATTCTGACATCGTGTGATGTGCTCAAGAAGCATCACTGCAGGTTACTTTAGAGGCTACATCTATTGAAATGATATTGAATTTTTAGGGGAAGTACTTAATTCATTCAAATGAATCCTTCACAAGGCAACTGGGCACCAGTCACTGATAATTGCAGATTCAAAGGGAAAGCAAGAGGAAAAAGAAACCCCTGGCCAAAAAAAAAGGGGAAAGAAAGAAAGAAAGGAAAGAAAAAAGAAAGAAAGAAAAGAGAGAAAGAAAACGAAAAAGAAAATATGAGACTACAACATGTACTCCTGAATGATATTTTAGTACGCATTATCTTCCCCTTTCAAAGAGGGGAGATTGCGCACATAAAGTATGTTCCATAGATTTTTCACCTACACTCCACAGCTAAGCTCCAAAGGTAAACATTACATGAGGTAATAAAAATGCAGAAGATGAAATTGTCTTTTTTACATGAGACTAGGCAAATATTTATGGGGCAGTTGACAAACTCCTGCCTAGTAAAAGAGCCAGCACTGAGAGCAATTATCCTGATATTCATGACTCACTTTGAATATCACATTGAATATTACTCATAAATCTTTTACGAGCACATCCCCAGAGTTCACTTAACAGCCGGTTTTAATCATGCAGTTGACACAGAGAAAATAACAAAATGTATTTTTTCAGTGGCAAATTAATTTAGGCTTGAACCTCCTACTGTAGCTCTATTCTTTTCTTTTTTTTATTTTATTTTCCTGTAGGAAGATACGTGACACTCACTTTTGTATTTGGAAGTAGTATTTCTTCGGTCTTGCTGAATTAAAATAAAAAGGATGAATGTTTCTTTTAGAGCAAGTTCCTGACAGTTTTTTTTAAATGATGTATCTTGTTCTATATCTGAAAAATGAATCAATTTTTGAGTTTGATACACATTGTCTGATTAGCTGAATGGAGAGGTGAATGTAGAATTGAGACAAAGAAGAAACCATTATTCTGGAGCCTATTTAAGTTGTGGGTGGTCTTTTATATTGCATTTAATTGTCATTAACCATTTGTGATAGCTGTTTTGGAATCTGGCTCTCATTAAGTGACTTGAAATGCTGTGTAAATTATTTTTAAATTGGGGAAAGAGAGTAAAAGAATCCTATTGGGGAGGGGGAAGTAACTCACGTGGAGTTTCCTCTCGTTCCTGTAGAAATCTCTCCAGTATAATCCGAGCCATTAATGAGGGTGCATACTCCACCTTTATAAAACAGAAGCAGAAAATTAAAATTGTCCACTTGTGCAGGTAGTTGGTATTGCAATATTTTGTCAACATTGAATGAACTTGATTTTTATCAACCACAGCAAATACCACTCACTGAAATCTTCCCCACCCTGCCGGCTTCCATTGTAATAGAATTACAGCAAGTGTGATCTGTGTTGTTGAAGAGACAAGTCAGATTTATGGAATATAACACTGGAGCAAAAAGGATGGAATAACTTGGAAATCAGGTTCGCCTAACACAGTAAAACTGGCCTTTGTTAACCTCTCAGTTCTTCTTTGTTTGTAGAACAATATCAGTTCTTACTGTTTTAGCCGCATCTTTTTCCTTCCATCTATTTATATTTGCATTACGTTAATGTAATTTCAAATAAAAAACACTTCAATTATTCAGCAATGTTTTAGAAACTGAATCTTATGTCCTTACAATCCATAAGGAATTACTGATTTTATTTTATCCTGAAATTTGGTTTAAGAAAAAGCTCTTTTGCAGAGATAGTAACAAAATACAACATCTAACTTGTCAGAAATGCTGCTCATCAATTTTCCCAAGAATCCAAGAAAGTAACTTTTTCTGCTCATCAATTTACCCAAGAATCTAAGAAAGTAACTTTTTTTTAAACGGTGAAACAGAAAACAAAGAATACTTAGTCCTCGGTCCCACAGTTATTTCAATAAATAAAAATTGCATCTACTCTTTTGCAAAGACGTTATCTTTTTGTTATTCAGATATTTTATTAACCATTGATTTAATTTCACCAGAAAATAGATTTGTTTTTTAAGAGCAATAATGCTTCCCTAGAAAAAGACCTTTTATCTTGGGCGTGAGACAGCACAGGTTCCTCATGCATTATCATCAAGAAGTTTTCACAACGGGTCTTCAAGTCCTATATTCATGCCGAAATTTTATCTTGATTTAGTAACTAGACAAAAAGGCTAGCTTCATTTGTATGAACAGTTCTTTCAAATATGTATGTACCTGGATGCCCTTAAATTCCCCAAGCAGAAAGCCACGCTTTCCACAGAGCTGCTTATTGTGAGTAACTCACATCCGAGCTGACACATGAGAAATGGGGGAATTACCGAAGGTGGTCCAGCCTGAACAAGGACTACCTTATTAGTTCAGGTACTTGCCTCTCCCTAATTTCCATATTAATCATGTGTCCATCTTTCTCTGAAACAGGGCCCTCATGCTTCATGTCAGAATCTAGCATGTAAGTAAAATTCATAGTGCTTCAAATCTAACTTGAAAATATTTGTGTGGAGAGAACAGAATGACTGATATTATCACTAACGAGGTGAGATTTCCTCAAATGTGCATTTTTGGCCCTGAAACAGGGAAAGCAGTATTAAGACATTTATAAAATCAATGATGGTCACCTATAACCCCTACCCCCCAATCAACCTAATAATCTGGTGCTTTTGTCTAAAAGAGTTACTGTATATTGTAATATACCAATGTAATATGTCTCACATCCATTTTTTACAGTTCCCACTGATTAAATATATATTGATTCATAAAGCATTACCATCATGTCAAGTATCACCCATGCAAGCGTCTGCAATTTAAGTATTAGCGTGCATATAAAAATGGTGACTTTTTGTTCATGAGCCACAATCTGGTACCTGCTACTACCAAACCTCCTACTGCAACAGTACACCCATGGGAAGGGTTATTCTGTCCATTCTAATCTGCATACAGAGAAGGAACAACCTTCTAAATGATGTTTTTGGCTAAATACTACCATATACTGATGGTAAATGATAGATCTAGTGATGAAGTATTGGTGAGTTAACATTTTCCATGTACTAGAAGACCGAAATGGACGTCAGCTAATTAAACCAAATTCAAAAAATCTATCCATTAATATTTCAAATGAGTACACACCGCTATCATACAACACTTCCAACATCAATATCATCATCTATAAAACTAAAGTCCTGTTCTTCCAGAAGCAATAGTGCCATGCTGTGGACAGCCCACTCTTCTTTTTCATAAGGGCTAATTGCTAAATTCCTAGATAGGAGCTAAGAAACCACAGGGCACTAAGGGTACCAACTAGTAACAAACAAATCTGGAGGTATTTAAAAAACAATTGCTCTGGAAATAAACAGGACAAAAATGAGTAAAATATGTGTTTGCCTAACTACGCTATCAGATTGGGTCAACACTGCCTAGACTATTAAGCCCTCCTGGTAACTGATCGGCCGTTGCTCCCTTGCTGTCTGCAGTGTTGTAGAGCAGACAGAAGCTCTGGGAGCAGCCATCCTTCCCTGCTAATAGAACATGTAGAACTTGCTGCTACTGCAACACTTAATGCTACAGTACTGAGTCATCTTTAATGCAAACACACATTTTCTGCCTTGCTTCTAGGTACGCATTATAATGCAACACCAAACCAGTGTGCATTTCATCCCATCCCTCTAGGTGTGCATAAGCTGCTCCAAGTCAGGCTAAATATTGTACTGCTCTTATTACAGTGGATAAATATTTTATCATTTAGGAATTAAATATTTTATTTTTTGGTATGTTCTTCGCAACTATTATGAACTTTCTACAGCTTCTTCATCCACAGAAAGTCTTTAGGGTTTCCTTTTCTAAATGTAAGGCTGTTAGCTGTTTCCCCAAACAGAAGCAGATCAGAGTTAACAAATAAATTCAATAAATCACTTCAAACTTGGTATTAATAAGAATATCATGTTTCTTCAAAGAGAGAGACTTCTCCACAAGGTATATATCCTTCACTATTACAAAGGTTTATAAACAACAGGAATCAAGTGAATTTACATTTTTAAGTATACAATTCCTGTTGTATAACAGCACAGATCTTCTAGGCATTTGTCTCTATTTGACATAAGTATTTCTCACACTAAATTAAGAAAGCATCTCCTCAGAAGAGCATGTTCTGAGCTGTTTGGTTGAAATTTTCCACAAAATAAGAAACTAAGAAGCTGTTTACACATTTGCGTTAAAAGAAGCAGACTAATTATGTCAACTGATTTATTAATATGTGGAGTTCTTTGTCCAATTATTAAAAGTACAAAGAGACCAGGGAGCAATTTAAATGTCTAATGTACCTCAAAATCTTTTTTTTTTTTGAGGCTAATTATGTTTCTAAGCAAAGCTACTCCAGATAGGCCCCAGGTCTCCCGGCAGGTTTGAGTAAGGTCGTGACAATGGCATTACCTCATTGGCCAGCTCCAGGAGCACGGGGGCCGCTCCGTTTTTCACCACTCCACTCAGGTACCTAGACAAGACAAAGCCAGGCGGTGACGCAGTGGCAAGAAGAGGCCAGCACAGACTTGTGAGCACTCCTGCGTGCACACACGTCTCCTGGGCAAACGCCACACTCGGCTCCCATCCAGGTGTGCTACTGTCATGGGAGAGCACTGAGGGGAAAAGAAAGGGATAACGAAAACAACTTCTCTCAAATCCAACCAACTAACCAAAGCTGGGGCTCCACGTTTCCCACCTTTAAACATTGTAAAAAGAACTACCCAGATCACCAGCCTTGTCTACACCCTAGACAGCTGTCACACAGCAGGGAGCTAGCTCAGTTGATTCTCATCAGTTGAAAAACACAAACATCTATACATCCATCTCACCTTTTCTTTCCCTGTTTCACAGGGCTGGCTGACACCTTATTCATAAAAGAAGAAAACAGACTTATCACCTTTGAGAGACAGGACAAGTCCTCATTGCATGGGCCCTTGATTTCTGAACTCACTTCCAGACTTCATCATCACCTAAGTCAATCTCAAAAACAAAAAGCAAACAAGCAAATTTCCAAATCTATCCCAGAAAAGAAGATGGGGCAATTCCATTAAAACCAAGATATCAATGTGCCAATCTCCTCCTTTAAATACTCCAAAAGCTCACGTCCAATCTCAGGACCACTTAACAGTTCTTATAAGTTCCTTCCACACTGCTCTCCTCTGCCAGCCTCCTCTCTAGTCACTGGTCCCTCCTCTCATCCCTCACTTGGATAATATGATTCAACTTGGATGTCTCTTTTATTTAATGTGTGTGTGTGTGTGTGTGTGTGTGTGTGTGTGTTAATTGTAATAAAGGTGATATACAGAAGAAGAGATTACAGTTAGGATGTCTCTTTTTAAACCTACCACTTTCTGAAAGTAAGTTAATCGCCTTTCCTGGTGTCCATCTCAGTGTCAGGAATCACAGTACTAGAAACAACACCCTTATCCATGAAGGATCCACCCAAGACACTCTGGCTGCCTGTGTTCTTCTATAAAAATACATACCTACTGTAAGGTTTAGTTTATAAGTCAGGCACGGTAAGAGATGAATGATAATGAGAAAGACTGATTACTATAATGTACCGTGAAACAGTACTCCCCATTTTTGGTAGGAAATGTGAGATGCTAGACAGAGCCTACGTCCCGAGGTGAGCTGAAGTGAAAGCCAAAGGCGCTGTCACACAGCTAAAGCCCACGACCCCCCTGCTGACCACCATCTTGAGGATGATCAGGGAGCCATGCAGATGACAACCGACCATAGACACCAAACCATGGAGAAGAGAAAGCTGCTATCCTTGTGTGTCACAGCTCGTCCCCCTGTGATGTGAGCGCCTTGTGAGGGTTGAGGAAATGTATTGCATTCAGTCACGCTCAGTAGGGTTCTTGGGCTATAGTAGGTGGTTCCATATACACAGACATACTACTTCTTTAAGAAATAATTAGTAAGAGAATTTTAAAAGCTCTGCTGGACAAGCAGACAGAAACAGCCATGAACGCCATTCTCTCAAGTCACCTTACTTCTGTGAATAAGTTGGAACTTTCTGTCTGTCAGCAAAAAGTCAGGTTTATAGGTGAGGTCTTTCATGTAATGTCAGAAAGAGACTATTTTATATTATTTCATAAGTATATTTGCAAAGATACACAATGGTTCTCTAAGCAAGAAGGAATAAAAATAAATAGTTTAAGGCAGGATCATAGTAAATCAAAATAATTCTAACAAATAAATTTCTGCATACTGGGATCCTTTTAGACAACTGCCAAACAAGGACTTTCAGAAGCAAGAGAAAACATCAAACATGGCAAGTGCCGTTTAGAGCATGTCCCTGGGAAGAGGCAGGCAGGCCGGGAGCCTCAGCCTGCGCACACGTCTGCCGTGGGCTGCTCAAGTCACGCCCCACCACGTCACTGTGTGTTCCTAAGTCCAGGTGCACACAGTGTTTGAGGCTCTAGTTCTGCGTCAGAGAGTTTAATCCTAGCTCAGTATTCGGGAATCTCTAGTATTCTAGTTAACATTTCTATATCCTGCTAATAGTTCTCAGAGCTATGGCTTTGGCCTTTTCTTAGGGAGCAGGGGGAAAAAAAGCAAAAAACAAAAACAACATAAAACAAAACAACACTAAAAACTCCTATTCACACCATCACAAAGATATTACTGTCTAGAGATAGCAACAAAAAGAGGAACAAAGACATACTAAAGTAACTTTGGATAAGGTGTACAGGAAATGAGCCTTGAGCAAAGTCCTGCTTGATGTTTGCAAAGCAGCCTACACAGCAAGCTGAGTGAGACCTGAGCCCCAAAAGAGGACCGAGAGGAGTTAGCAGCAAGACTACTTACACCCTGCAGCTGTTGTCCTGAGTCAAGATTACGAGGTTTGGGGTAAAGCATACATCAACCACTATCCTGGTAATGGAAGAAACAGTTGATAGTCAAATAGCAACAGTAAAGCTTAGATCTAAATAACTGTGTAATATATGAAGCATAACCACACTTAACAGAGCAGAAATTCCTTGTTGTATGGCACTGGTTATATAAGGAAACCAAATCCTAGGACACTGATGAGACCTACCTAAAGCTACCTGTCAAAAGTAGAAAGTTCAAAAACAGACTCCTCACCCCTGCTCCAAGCTCTTGAGTCAACCCTAAGGCTGAAACATTTAGGTCTGCTTCTGAATGTGTTACTCAATTTGTTTCCCAATTGTATGCCACACCTATTCAGAAGTGCTGGCGATGGAGAGTGATTCGATTTAATCTGAAGTTACTTTTTATGCTTTCTGGGACATCAGTGACCTATTAGCTGAATTTGAAATTTTTAGATATGCAACTAAAAATCAGTAAAGACATCATCAGAAATTCCTGATGCAGTGTTTCTCTGCTTCACGACAGGCTCTTAGGCGAACTTACAGCGTCAGACCTCTCACAGTTCTGGGTGCTCCCTGGGTGTGGGACCACACAAACATCCAAGAAATCTCTAGCAGAGCTGCCTTCTGCAGCGGATTTGCCTTCCCTGCTCCACTCTGCCATCTGCCTGTGCTCACAAAGCGTGCACCACCCTTCCCCTTTCCAACAATTTGGAGAAGCGACAGTTCTACACTGCATATATTTCCTGCCGCTCCAGACACTATGAACAGGAACTACAGAGTCCCAGAGAACTCCGTGTGAACACACCTCTGTCAGCATTTCAGAACAGTTCAAGATAGGTGCCATGTCTTATTCACAATTGTGCGGTTAGTTCCTAGCAAGGATTTAGTCCATGGCTGGTTAGCTCTGTTGCTTTCAGGCCTGTCAGGGAGGCTATTCCATCAGGCAGACAAAGCAGAGGAAAGTGCTGTTTGTCTCATGGCAGCCAGGAAGTGGAGGGTAAGACAGACAGGAAGGGGACAGTGGAGATAAACCCTTCAAAGACCAGCCTCAGAGACCAACTGGCTGGTGCTGCCAACTCTCACAACAGGCCTTCCCTACCTACCTTACCTCCTCTGCATGACCCAGGCCTATTAATCTCCTAAGCAATTATCAAACGAATCAAGTTGTATCATCAAAGTGGTACAAATGTTCAGAAACCATGCAATATCAATACCATGTTTAATCTAACCTTTTCTCAAGGTGAGCGTCTGCATAAATTCTAATTGATCTGATTTTCTAAAGCTTATCTAGTCAAGTTAGCCCCTTGGTCAATTTGATGAGAATTAGTATGTCTCGGCTGTGCTATAGATGAGGACTTGAAAATCTGGCCAACTATGAGTATATGCACATACACTAATACACACCCACCAAAACACCTAGGTAAATTGTAGTAAGCGTGCTTCTTCCTATTTAGAAATAAAATAGCACAGTATGAAAGAACAGAGGATTGTTCTCAAGTGATCACTTGAGCTGTCTATACACTGCATGGAGAAGTGAGGGAATTTCCTCAGTGATTTAAAAGCCTAAGACAGCACTGGGTACTCAGAACCATGGTAACACCACATTAAATACAGACTTTGACATAATCACAATGCGAGCAAGAATGCAGCAAGAAATTCCTTCATACTACTAGTGGGAATGTAAACAGTACATTCTAAACAACTTATCAACATACAATTTTTAATTTTTCACACAATACACAAAGAACTAACAGAAAAATGCAAGCTCATGCATCAAGATGTTGTACCACAGCATTATTTACATTTCAGAACATTGCAAAGGTGTATGCTGAACTAAAAAATATCAGTAAATATTGATACTTCCCATGATACACTAAAGCAACCAATAATACAATAAGCTTTTTTTAAAGTAGTATTATAGTTGAGCATCTGCCTGACAAGCCTAAACTGTAAGTTCAAAACCCCAGCAACCTCAAAATATAGTTTGTCCTTCACATTTTTTTCAGGTATACAATTCAGTATTCAGAATTGCACTTACAGTATGACCTCATTTATCTATATATGAATGTATTGTTTAAAGATGAGACCGAAATTTTAACCAGTAGTTACCTCTGAGAGCCACAATTACAGGCAATTACTCCTTCTTTTTAAACCATCATAACAGTGTTTAATTTTCACAACAGGGGGTATTTTATAAAAGAAAAAATAAATTGTTATTAACATTTTCAAGCAGCTTAAATAGGTTTTGATACAACACCATTTGTCTTTATTCTAATCAGCTGGAAAACAAACACCAAGGCCAATTTTCCTTAGCAAACCCCCAGGACCCTGTACCTGCACAAAAAAACATTTAGAACAAGTGTCCAGTGAGGTCAAGCCATCGGGATGGAAACAAGGTGTCACAGCAGAAAGAACAGAAGAAGCTGGTGGGAAATAGAGACCCCCGCCCAACCTGCTTTCTTGAGTCTGTTCATTCCAGCCTAATTTCATGTTTATGTTTCAAAGGCCAACTCTTCAGAAAAACTGAGACTCTCATATTTAAATAAAAGTATGGAAATGCAAACATTTCTACACTCTCATTATTGCCTACTTACATATTCATTACTAACTATACTTGAAATTTTTATTTCTGGCCTAAACTACCCAGGAAATTTTTAAAGTAATGCATGAGTAATTACATATGCTTTTCTTTTTTAATGGAATGAAGACTTTTTTTTAGCAGAACTTAAAACTTTTAGAAATCATCTAGTTGTGTGTGTGTGTGTTTAACGTCTATTTTATAGAGAAGCAAAGGAGTGAGGGCTTCCCTACCGCCTGCTATTCCTAAGAAGACATTTTCCTCTCCTGCACTCCAAACATGTGGATACAGAACCTCGGTTTTATAGGATTGCCGAAGACTGCAACTTTTACAAATATTTTTTTTCATGGCAGGTAAAAAAAACAACAAAAAAAAAACAAAAACAAAAAAATTGGCCCTTTTCTAGAGAATCTATATGCCAGAGCAGCTGACAATCCAGGTTATGATTTAAATTTAAGAGTTAACTTTGTACCAATGGCTGGGACTTTTTATACAATGTTACAAAGACTTTGTTTAGTGTGGGTAGGAGGATGGATCTTTAGTAGATTCAATCATATAAAACAAAGGCTATCTTTTACTATGTGGTAAACTAAATTTTCTGTATGTTTTCTGTTCGTTATCTAACATCTCAGTTCTTAAACAACTTCACAGAAGTATGACACCAGTATTTAATCTGTGTGTTTATTTCATTTAGAAAAATGTCATGCATAAGTCATTTATCTAAAACCAGAGGAGTCTCTCTCAACACAGAAGTGCTGATCTGTCGATCTCAGGTAACTGAAGAGTATTATTTCAGATTTCCTTCCCAACACACCCCTGAACTATTTAAGAAACCAACATACTATTCCTCATGCAAACCATTGCCATTCAGTTATAAATTATTCAGTCATATTAAAATTTTAGAATTACAAAAGAGCTGTTTAAAGACTGTTTGTTTCAGAACATGAGGTTAGAAACTCTTTGTAATAACTGATACCAAAATTAAAATATTCTGACACTATGCTATTGATTTAATACTCCAAATTATATTTTTAAAATATAACACCCTCCTTTTAAATGTGACAATTATACAAAATGATAGACCTCCATATGTTCTTATTTGGTAAGTCTTTTTTTCAAATGTCTAAAATGGCTAATCCAGTATCTATGCTGCAAAATACTACATCAAAATTCAATCTTGCTGATCCAAAGAAGAATATCAGTGAAAATTGGTTTGAAAAGTTTCATACATACATAGACACCGTATACATAATCATATGCATCTAGACAAGACATGCATTTGAAAATAGACTATGACTTTTTTTTAACCAAATGAAGACAAAAGTCTTGGGCTATCCCTTACTTACTGATCTAATTTATTCCTATCATCACAAGTAGTAAGTGGTGAATTACCCTCGACGAGGGCAGGCAGGTCATACCTCTGGTAATAATTTTCAATCACTTCCGAAGTATGATGTTTGGCATGTGTTCTTTTAATATGTTTCTGAAACAAAACAACAACAAAAATCTCTATGTTGTGTCACAGGATCAAATTAAAATAACAACAATGACATATTTCTTCATCCCAATGAGTAGCACCCAGGACACATTGAGGAACAGCCAGGGGATCTAGGTGGCAGGAGGGCTTTTCTTCCTTCTACTCCATGAACCTCTGCATTTTAATCTCCCTGGCTGGGCTGGAATGCCTTCCACTGCGCCACGGTACAGTACGTATGTAAAAGCCAACAGGGTCATAGTAATTGAATCTAAATAAGTTTGCTTAGGGCTGCAGAGGGCAAAGAAAACTTGTTCCCTCTTTCAACCTTTGTATTAATTTCCCCTCGATTCAATTCCATCTAAGTCCTACGCACTCTAGTTTTACAATCCAATTGCCATTTTTAACCAGGAAGAACATTGCTTAAAAACAACTTATTTGAAAACTACAAAAAGTAATTCCATAGAGACTTGCCACTTGACTGACACCTGTCATCTCATGATAAATGACTCCATTTTCTGCCTCTCTTGCCTTCTGCCACTCTAGCAATGGTCATTTATCATCATCTCTGTCAGCAATGGAAAGCAGCACTGACAGTGCAAGTCAGCAAACATTTAGCACATGGAGCCACGCAACACAGGGAAATTATTATTGTCAGAATAATAATGGTTTAGCATAATTTATTACAGGTCCACCAAATAAGCAAAGGCTAGATGTTATTAGACAGATGGATGGGTAGGCTTGGCAGGCCTCCACTGAGACCCAGGCGGTGCTTGATGTGGAAAGGAGGCCATCCTCCAACCCAATCAGAGAGCTGGCAGTTCAATTACAAAGAAATAAAGGGACATTCATCATTCAATTAGGCACCTGTCAACCCTCACAAAGGAGAAAACTTCTAACCTGGTACTCCTGGGAGAAGATGCTCAGCAGAGTGGCCTGCGATTGACTGGAACAAATAAAAGAAGGACAAAGTTAATTACTGGAGTGCACAGCAAAGAAACAAAAGAGAAAAGAGCTTCAAAGGTAGGCCTGCTGCCCTGTAATCTAACAGAACACGAAAACAAGGGTGGAAAAGTTGTTCCAGATGAACACCTCAAACAAAGGCTTCCTGATGCTAGGTCAAGGAGAGAGAAAAAGAGAAAAGGGAAATATGATTGCTCACAAAGCAAGTATCCTATTATTTGGATTTTTTAAAACTCAGTAGTGGTTGGAAATCCCGCCCAGAGTTTGCAGTGTTGCTAACGGGCCGCGGGGAAACGAGGCTCCTTTCCATAAACAGTAGCTTGCGACCCCACACTGTAGAGACCACCACGCAGCTCCTTCTCTGACCACCTTCTGAATTTTCTTTTGCTAGTAAGTGGGAATCCTTTTCTCTGTCTATCCTAGGTTTTTCTTTTGGGGTTGGGGAACCTTTGGTCTTGGCAGATGTGTATAGCAACAAAGACTGTGAAAATGGAAGCTTTCCTAGCAGGAAGTAGAGGACCTTCCCAGAGTAGAGAGGCCTTATCCTGTTAAGGCTCCACACGGTAAAAACCCTTGACAATCGTCAGTAGGAACTTTCAGCATTTAAACCCCACTCCTGCTCCTTTGACCACATTCTGTAGAGATAGCTAGCTACTTTAGCATATCTTAAAGATGACAATTGAGACATTTTCTTGTTAAATGCTATCTAAAGAAATTGTGCTTTAAATCATTTGGCTTTTAGAATATGGTAAAGATATATGAATAATCCTAAGTTTCGTATTTATGAATCTCTTAGGGAATTTGGAGTATGTGGAATAAAAACGGCACCCACCATATTTTGTTCTCTTACTGTCATAGTGGTGTCATGTGTACCCCACCATACATTTGGCTTCTAACCCATCCACCCATCCCAGATGACAGGAATAGATTAAGCAGGCAGGCAGGCACGCAGGCAGGTAGATAGATGGATACACTGTTTGCCAGGAAAAAACAAATAATTAAAACACTATACAATGAGTCAAAAGTACTGATAGCATCATTATATATTTATTACTATCTTTTTTTCAATTTCTCTAAACTTGGTAAAAAGCTCTGGAAAAAAATACATGAAATTATATATAAAATCTTCCAATTATGCCTGGTTTGCCAAGGTTTATCATGCAAACCACCTACTCTGGTTAAGTTGCTAATGAGCTGCTGGGAGGGGGAAAATGGCAAAAATAGAAGGCAAATCTCTATAAACTACTTAATAAATTAAAGTGTTAGATATTTATGTTTGATTCGTTAATAAAGAACTGCATTCTCATTGCACAGAAAGTGTTTTAAGTTATTACTCACTTGATGATAACCACAATATAATGCCAATATGCGAGGTTTAAAATATGATGAAAATGCATTTGGAATGACAGAGGAGAAAACTAAATTGAAAAGTAATTGCAGATGCCAGAATGGGAAGACAAAGAGACAGCTAGCGAAATAAAGAAGAGCCCAAAGTGAGAAGTTGGTCAGGAGTTGAGATTCCATATAAATGGAGAATGAGAAGATGCCTGTAGCCAGAAGCATGTGGCTAAAGCCACATCTAAAGCCTCTGGGCAACCCTGAAGCTCTGTGGCCATGATCTGATGTTGGCTAAATAATAGGTAGTAGATATGTGAGGCATCACACAGTTAACACAGATGGACTGGGAGAACACTGCATGAAAACTCCAGTGACTACCACAAAATGTCCAGAATAAGAAAATCCACAGGGATAGAAAGTAGTCCCTGGGTACCAGGGAAGCAGTAAGAGGGAGGGAGGACTCCTACCTGCACGTTAATGGTATGGGATTTCTTTTCAGAATAAAGAAAATCTTCGGAATTTATGAAGTGGTGAGGATGCACCACTGTTGGGAGCCAAAAGTTGAGTCTCTCAACATAATAGGCTTAACTATCTCACTGGAACATCTTGAGGCTGAGTTTACAGAATCCCACCTTTTCACTACACCCTAAGTAAACACCCTGCAGCTGCTAAAGACCGACCACCTTTTCACCTTGCTCTAAGCAAACATCCTAGAGCTGCTTCGGCCAATGAAAAAGCTTCCTTATTCCAAGCATATAAATACAGCTGTGTGAAAAATAAAATTTAGCAGCAGCAGCTTGATCAGAACCCTTGTCTTGCTGTCATTCTTCGTGTCTCTTGTCCCTTCATTCCTTCTCGCATAGGTTCACTGCCCTCGCTGATGTCCTGCGGGTCGGGACACACCACGTCATGAATAAACTAAAGACTACAGAACTTTACCCCCTTCTTAAATGGTGAGATTTGATGTTGTATGAATAACAGGTCAAAATTATGGATTATTTTCCCCACGACAGTTCCATTGTTCTTCTATTGTAAGAGCGGCATTTTAAATGTGTCCTCACTCTATATATGAGGGTAAGCCAGGCACGCCTCAGTTGAACTTTTGGACTATTTCTAGGGAAGTAGACACTAAAAACATCCAAAGAAAGCCACATTTGAGCCTGTATTAGCTCAGGTATGTATGCAGGGTTTTATGATACAATCTACTTTCACTCCATGTGTCTACCTTTTGCCCTCCGATTTTGAACTCGTTTCTGGCTCTGCTGGTCTACAAATGCCACGGGTGGATGTCTCCTCCCAGGAGCTCCACAGGGTGGGGAGCTGCAAGGCAGCTGGAGTATAGTGCAGCGTGGACAGTGCTTGTCTTGTGGAGAGCACTGTGCCCCGCCTCAAACTCAAGAGTCAATGGACGACAACTCTTAGCACGTGCAAGTGAACATCCAGACACCAAATGGTACCAAACTGACACGACTCCTTTATGTCTAATAAACAGAATTACTTTCCAACCTTTTCATAAAGAAGTTTAGGATACTGTTTAAGACCACCTAAATTTTTTTATTCTTTTTCTGTAGAAAGATATGTTTTTCCATTCCAATCTTTTAAATTAAATATGTTAATAAAGGCATCTAAAAAACTATTAAAAAATGATTCTCTAGTTTTACTCCATAATGGCTATAAAGATAATCAATATAATTACTATCATCTTTTCTATTATTTCCCTTCAAAAAAATTCCAATTATATTTACACAAGGCTGTTAATAATCTCCTACTCTTTCTGTATTTTAGACCGTTCTTACCCCAACCCCCAATTACCACATTGATGCTCTTCATTTTAAGAATTTAACAGGGAAACACAGTAATTAGCATAAAAGTACCTTTCAAAATGTGCAGTGCCTTTAAATAGCGTCCATAGTGCTCTTTTGAGGTGCAGCAAACTATTTGAATCCTCAATAAATGTCATGTTTTCCCAAATACATTAGTTTGAAAAAACTGTAGATGTTCTTTAAAAACATCATCATCATGATATAGTCTATAATTATTCTACAACCACCCATTTTAATAATAAATGCTGGCAATGTTAAAGCAACAAATGGAATGCCTTAAGATGCATTAAGCTCTTCTCTTATGAAACTCAAAATTTTAAATCTTACCACAAGCCTTTTATTCTTGATTCACAATCAAGCCTTTTGGCAGCTATTCTCAGCACTTAATGTCATTCATGCCAATAAAACCAGTCTTAGCTGGTTCTAAATGCCTTCCCTACTTCTCCATGGGTCTGAAGAAAAACCAACAGATGAGCAGAAATGGAGTTCATTCCCTGAGACAGCTCACGATACAATCATACAATCAGGCTCTGCTGTATACTACCTTTTGCTACATAACTTATACTAACTGTAACAGCTCCTTTGTTAACTTTTTCTATGGAGTTCTAATAAAAAAAAAAAAGAGAGAGAGAGAGAAGAGTAGGCAGCACTCAACAAACACCTACGGTCCGGGTGGCGGTGCTAGCAGCTGTTAGGCTCTGTCTCATTTAGTCTCTGTAACAGTAATGGTGGTGTGATTATTTAAGAAACTGGGGAGGAAAGATGAGGAATCTTATCCAAAGTTGGCTGCAGGCAGTTGGAGCCTCCTCAGTCTGGTTCCAAAAGAACAGAGTACTTACTAAGGTTTCTAGAAAGCTCGTTAGCCCCTGCGAGAGTACTAAGGCTCATTCCAAAGAACAATGTCTAAGTGTCAGACACACAGTGAGCTTCAGGAGCTGTCCAGAGGCCAAGGGGTCTGCCACCGTGGCTTCCGTAACCGGGCCCCCACTGCAATGCTGGACAAGAAAGCATGGCCCTGCGCCTGGGGCAGGCTCACCATCAGCACTCTGCTCCCAGGAGCAGGGCGAGTTCAGTGGCAAAGCACCAGCCTAGCATGCGCTAAGGACCTGCATTCCATCCTATCACCACAAAGCAGTAAAGTTCATCACCCATTATTCCTCTGCCCAACTTCACAGGACTTCATCCATCATCCAACAGAATTAGCATGCACTTACTAGGTGTAAATCTTAGCAATAACTTGATCAAAAAAAAAATATATATATATATCACAGTTTTAAGTAAGCACACATGTGCTCAGTCTGAAAGAGAGACATGATCATGAAAATATAAAGAGTTAGGGTTACGGTGCATTCCTCCTGTTTTTGTGCTTGCTCTGTTGCCATTTTTTGGTGGTATTGGAGTTTGTAGGAAGGTCTGTTACACTAGAGTCACGCCCTACCCATCTCTGCTCTGGTTGAATTTTGAGTAGAGTCTTGCCGACAGCCAGGCTGCCTGGGACAGCACCGCTTTGATACAAATCTGGGTCTATCATGCCTAAACTAAACCAAATGAGTTAAACCATCTTAACAGGCCCATATCAAGCATTGAAAAAGAAACAGCAATAAGAGACCTCCCATCTAAGAAAAGCCCAGGACCAGATGGTTTTACAGCAGAATTCTATAAGGCCTTCAAAGCAGAGCTCACACCAATACTCCTCCAACACTTCAATGAAATTGAAAGAGAAAGCTCACTACCGAACTCATTCTATGAAGCCATCATAACCCTCATCCCAAAACCAGGCAGGGACTCATCAAAGAAAGAGAACTATAGGCCCATTTCTTTGAGGAACATTGATGCAAAACTTCTCAACAAAATTCTGGCCAATCGACTTCAACAATTCATCCAAAAAATTATACACCACGATCAAACAGGATTCATTTCAAGGATGCAAAGCTGGTTCAATACACACAAATCAATATAATTCATCACATCAACAGGAGCAAGGATAAGAACCACATGGTTATCTCAATAGATGCAGAAAAAGCATTTGACAAGATCCAACACCCCTTTATGATGAAGGTTCTGGAAAAATTAGGAATCCATGGAACATTCCTCAATACAATAAAGGCTATATATGACAAACCTACAGCCATCATTGTACTTAATGGTGAAAAACTAAAGCCATTTCCTCTTAACTCAGGAACGAGACAAGGATGTCCACTCTCTCCACTTCTCTTCAATCTAGTATTAGAACGCCTAGCTACAGCAATAAGACAAGATGCAAACATAAAGGGGATCCAAATAGGGAAAGAAGAAATAAAACTCTCCCTCTTTGCAGATGACATGATCTTATATTTAAAGAATCCCACAGATTCCACTCCCAAATTACTTAAGCAGATTCAAAACTTTGGCAAAGTAGCAGGGTATAAAATTAACCCTCAAAAATCAATGGCTTTTCTGTATGCCAACAATGAGAAAAGTGTGGCTGAAATTAGGAAAGCGACTCCATTCATAATAGCCCCACAAAAAATAAAATATCTAGGAATTAACTTAACCAAAGAAGTGAAGGACCTCTATGATGAAAACTTTAAAAACTTGAAAAAGGAAATCATAACAGAACTTAGAAAGTGACAAAAACTCCCATGCTCCTGGATTGGAAAGATCAACATCGTGAAAATGGCAATACTTCCCCAGGCTATCTACAAATTCAATGCAATACCTATCAAAATTCCAACCTCATTCTTCAAGGAAATAGAAGAGGCAATCCAAAAATTCATATGGAACAATAAAAGACCCTGAATAGCAAAAACGATCCTCAACAGAAAGAACAGTTCTGGAGGAACATCAATACCAAATTTCAAACTCTACTACAAAGCCATAGTAATCAAAACAGCTTGGTACTGGCACAAGAACAGACCTGAGGACCAATGGAATAGAATTGAAAACCCAGAAATGAACCTAAAGACCTATTGCCATCTAATCTTCGATAAGGGAGCTAAAAATATAGAATGGAAAAAGACAGCCTCTTCAGTAAATGGTGCTGGCAAAATTGGTTAACTACTTGTAGAAAACTAAAGCTAGATCCTTATATATCACCCTACACCAGAATCAACTCCAAATGAATCAAAGACCTCAGAGTCAAAGACACTCTGAAAACATTACAGGATGGAATAGGAGAAACCCTAGGTCTCCTTGGCACAGGCCAAAATTTTCTTAATAGAGACCCAGAAATACAACAAATCAAAGAAACTTTGGACAAATGGGACTGCATGCAATTGCAGGGCTTCTGCATGACAAAGGACATAGCTAGCAAGCTCAATAGAAAGCCCACAGATTGGGAGATCTTCACTAGCCATACAACGGACAAGCGTCTCATATCTAAAATATACCTGGAACTCAAAAAATTAAATCCCCCAACAAAAATCTTCAAAGAAACAACTGCCCAATAAATAAGTGGGATAAAGCCTTAAAGAGAAACTTCTCTGAAGAGGAAAGAAGGATGGCCAATAGACACATGAAGAAATGCTCAACCTCCCTAGCCATAAAAGAAATGCAAATCAAAACAACATTGAGATACCACCTCACCCCAGTTAGAATGGCAAAAATCAAGAACTCTAATAACAACAAATGCTGGAGGGGATGTGGACAGAAGGGAACCTTACTACATTATTGGTGGGAGTGTAAACTTGTTCAGTCACTTTGGAAAACAGTATGGAGGTTCCTAAAAAGACTCCACATAGAGCTCCCCTATGACCCAGCAATCCCACTTTTGGGCATTTACCCAAATGATCACAAACAAGACCACACTAAAGCTTCCATCACGACTATGTTTATTGCAGCATTACTTACTATTATAGCTAAGATATGGAACCAACCCAGATGCCCCTCAGTAGATGAATGGATCAAGAAAATGTGGTATATATACACAATGGAATTCTATGCCTCCATCAGAAAGAATGACATTGCCCCATTTCTTAGGAAATAGAAAGGCTTGGAAAAAATTATATTAAGTGAAGTAAGCCAGGCACAAAGAAACATAGGTCCCATGGTTTCCCTTATTTGCAATAACTAGTATATATCTGAGTCAAGCAGAAAAGGTCAGATAAGTTGATGTTAGGGAAATGAACCCTAAGATATGTATTCATTTTTTTTTCTTTTGTGCGATTGTTTCTAACACATTTATAAGATTATTTCTTTGTTGCTTTGTGTGTCCCTCCCCCATGGTATAACCCCTGCTTTCACTGTATCTGATGTTGGTATAATTTGTGGAGGGGAAGGGAAAAAACAAATAGTTTAAACAGGGATACAGGTAGGCCCACTGCAACAATGAGATGTACAAGTCGTTATGTCGAAAACTTTACAACTTTGGTGGGGGGGGAGGATTGGGTGAGGGGGTGGAGGGAGGATGGGCAGGGATGGGAAGGGGAAACAAAGAAGGAGGCTACAATGCTTGATAAGAAATGTACTTATTATCTTGACCATGTAATTATAACACCTCTGTTCAGTATTTTCACAATAAAAAACCAAATCTGGGCCTGTGTGTCATCGCATCAGCTTTTTACTGTTGAGATGGGGCTGGAATAATTTTTGCTTGATCTTCAGTGAGCCAAGCGATCTGGGATCGCCACATGTGCCTTCCTCAGACTGAATGTTCTTTATAAAAATAGACGTGACTGAGTTCCACGCAGGGTCGCAAAATAATGGACACATCAGGCACTTCCCATTCTTCAGGACTGCCTTGGGTTGAATCAGCTTCTCCCAAAGTGTGGATACGCCAGGCACGTGAGCTGTTCTCGAGACCTGTTTGTCTCAGTATCCAGAAATGCCTGGGTTCCACTGAAGACACTTAAATTCTCTTCTGTGCATCACCATCATGTCTTGCCTGAGGCTTATAGGTTGTCCCTAGATCAGAGAAGTCCGAAGGCCACCCGCCCTACAAGAACTGAGGTGCTTCAGCCCAGGACACAGCCCGGGAGGCGCACACTAAGCTGACTGGCTGCGTCAGGCTTTGCCTGGCTTTCTCTGAAGCTACGGGACTCAGCCAGGGGTCTGCTCATGGCTTCCGGGCCAGCCCCAGCCTCGTGGAGGAGAAATACAAGCAATCTAGACCTCATGCCAAGTCCCATCTTACAGCTCTTACTGGCTCCTGGACTAGCTCAAGGCTGGTCCTGGAGTCTGTGGAGGAGACGGGCCATCTAGCTGTTTTTTGCTGTTACTCAACTCCAGCCAGCCTGACTGCTGAGGCTCCTTCCCAGGACAGAGCTCCGTCCCCGTCCCCACCCGCTCTGCCTCCCCCGACTGTGCTCCACCAGCTGAGGAGCAGAGGCAGGCGGGGTCCCCGATGCCCCTCCAGGGACACCCCTCCACTGAGGTCAGCTGGGTCACGGCCAGACCTGCCCAACAGTAAATATGCTCTCAAATCAACCTTGACTATCAACTGGATCCATGAGGAAACACAGACTGAAACCTGTTTTTAAGCATATGCACAATTAAGAAAAATTGGTGACTCCGATGAAACAAACACTTTTAGAAGTTCCTCTCTTCAAGTTCCCCACACATAAAATTCTAACCACTTACAGCCAGTCATCATTCCAATGAATTGTGTCTAATGCAAAAGGAGAAGAAAGATGCATTCACCGGGTGACTAATTTATGGTCTCACTAAATCCAGTAGAATGAAGGATTCCATTTAGTCCGTCATGAATTCTTAGACCAAAGCAATTCTATTAAAAGCCTTTGAAGAAAAAAAAGAAAGAAAGAAAGAAAGAAAGAAAGAAAGAAAGAAAGAAAGAAAGAAAGAAAGAAAGAAAGAAAGAAAGAAAGACCCTGAACTTGTTAGGTCAGTTAACAAAAGCATTCCCCAAGGATTATAATTATATCAGATACCACCCTTCCCACAATTTCAAAGCACTGACCATCTAAACAGAGTGAAAAATTAATATCTTAAAGAGCTTTGTCAGAAAAACAAAATTGACACAATGCTTTACAATTCACATATGTTATATATTATATATACACTATACATACATTATATATACTGGGTAGCAGGTGCTGATATAGTCATATCAAGGCTGATATGTGTATATTCAAGTTAGGAAAAAAACTGCCCCCCTCACACAGAGTTCCTAAACTCTACCCTGCAACTCTAGGGGCTTCAGCAGTTCCTCTGGACTCACCCTTCCGCATGTCTAAGAGTGCCCTGTCCTAATGGAGATCTCGGGATGCACCCTACCCCAGGAAGCCAAGAAAGGCGTGGGTTTCTCCACTGCAGGCTTCTGTGCGTACATCAGCCTCCACATACCAGTGCTCTGCGCCCTCACAGGCCCACGCTAGACTCAGTCAAAGCCCCCAAGCCAGGTGCCCCTCTCAGACGGCCTTCAGAGTAAACTAGGGAGGACACCTGAGAATTTCCAACATGATCAGATTAAACCAGAGCTGTTCTCCAACAGCTCCAGTCAGGAACCCGACAGGTGAAGAAGAAGAATGTGTTTTCAAATAAAAACTAAACTAAAACGCAAGTAACTGAAAAAGCCTGTATCAAAGCCGGGGGGGGGGGGGGCGTGGAGAGAGAAGAGAAATCTGAAGCATTCTGAAATTTGAGGAAGGCTCGCCGGTGGGATGTCGCAGCTTTACAAGCTTCATGGATCTGTGCTGGTCCAGGAGTGCGTGAAGCCCTTCAGACTTGCTGGGTTTAGAAAGCCCAGACATACATGTGAATTTGGATTTTAAAGTGTTTCTTCATCTGACTGTCTAATAGTCCCTGAGTTCTTTAGAGCAAGGGCTATTTTCCCATCTTTAACTTACAGCACTGATATGGAAAAGCAACTACTTTTTGCAGTGTGAGCATTCATCTAGAAAGAAAAGCCAATACGCACGGGTGCAGTGACCAACCAGATGATGTCCTCTAAGTCTTTTTTTTTGGTCACTTTACTTTAATTCTGTATGAGCTCCATTATTTCTGGACATTAAATAATCACCCATTTAGAAGCCACTCAAATCAGGTGGCTACATCATTTATTCAGTGATTCAGAAAATATTTATCAAATACTTGTTTGCTGGCACAGTCCATGGCTGGAGAGCAGACACACAAGTGTATGCAAGAATTGTATACTTAGAGATATTAGGAGATGGGGTAGCTGGGTGGCACAGCACTTGCCTAGCATACACAAGGCTCTGATGTTATTTTCCAGTACACACACACACACACACACACACACACACACACACACACACACACACACACCACACACACACACACACACACACACACACACACACACACACACACACACACACACACACACACACACACACACACACACACACACACACACACACACACACACACACACCCTGCTAGGGGTAACATTCAATTACTGATTATTTGGAATGAACTGAAGAAGCCCCTGCTGTAGACAGCAGCACAGAGAAGGGCTGGCACATTCAGTCACAACAAATTCTCCACTGTACCTCCTGTACAAATTCCCAAGAAGGGATGAGACCAAAACCAAGACAAAATTATATAAGTTCTCTCCAATGCCTTGTTAAAAGGGATCTTGCCACAGAACAGTATGCAGCTAAGGCGGTGACACAATCCTGCAGGAGTGGGTCAGAGGCCTGCGTGCTCACTCCTGTAACCCTGATCCTGCATTTGGTCTACAACTTCTACACATTTGTAATGGGGAGTGAGAAGGGAAAAACGGATGAGGCTGCAGCACCTGAAAAAGGAAACATTTGGAATTCATAGTAGCACAAAACCATTACTTTCCCCACTGGGCCCCTTGAACTTTAATAATGTCTGGCCTGGATGACAAGGGCGTTCTAAAAGCAGACAGAGGAAAATTGCCAATATGAGATACTGCTGGAATGATTCTTCATTTGGAAAGATGTTACAGGTTCTCTTAAAAACAGGTCACCAATTTTGTGGACACTTAATTCTAACGGGGTGACCCTGAAATGGGGCAGGTGTCTCTGTCTAATGCAAGAGCAAAACCCAGGTCAAATCTAGTCTTCCTACATTCTTATTATCCCCACATATAAAGTAATAACACAGAACACAGTTACATATGCATCCAATCAAAGGCAGTGCAGCCAGAGAAGATGTAAAAGGAAGCTACTCATTCTTTCTTCAGGTAAACAATGTGGAAGCCAGTGTGTGCCCGTGAACACCTGAAGGAGAGGCTACGCTAGCAACTGTGACCAGGCAAACTGAGCAATCAGTTACACTGTTTGCATCACACGGCCAAAAGGGACTGTCATATGTACAACTTACTATTTTTATCACTTTACTAACATTGTTCATTTCAAAAATGTTTAGATGGCATGATAAAGATACATGTGCATAATCTTAAAAGACAAAGCACCTAAACTTTCAGCTTATATTCAGGAGTTAAAAGTTACTTGTCAAAAGCAACTTCTGGGCTGGGAAGGTGGCTCAGTGGTAGAGCGCTTGCCTTGCATGCATGAAGCCCTGGGTTCGATTCCTCAGCACCACATAAGCAGAAAAAGCTGGAAGTGGCGCTGTGGCTCAAGTAGCTAGAGTGCTAGCCTTGAGCTGAAGAGCTCAGAGACAGCGACAGACAGGCCCACGAGCAGCAAAAAAAAAAAAAAAAAAAAGCAACTTCTGTTAGAACAGGATGTTAAATAGCAACAACTTCACTAAAGGGTTAGGGTATACCTCAACTGGCAGAGAGCCTGCTTAGCAAACACAAAGCCTTAGGTTTAAAACCCAATATTGCCAGATAAAACAAACACACACACACACACACACACACACACACACACAACTAAAGAACAGTATTTTCCACATAGAAAGTCTCATATATATCACTATAGTGACCTTCACTACCTTCCTTCTAGAACTAAGGTCCCTGTGAAGGACTAACATACAGATTAGAGAAAAATCTGTATCCAGAATATGTAAAGAACTCTTGCCACTCAATGAAAAATGAACTAATTAAAAAGTGGACAAAGAACATGAACACGCATTTCTCCATAGCAGCCAATAAGAAGTTTGGTATCATGAGGATATAGAAAATAAACCAGTTCACATGCAGTAGCATAACTGTACTCAGAGATGGCACACAGGCTTGAAGATGGGAGGAAGGAGAATAGACACATCACTGATAGAACATGAAACCCTGCAGTCAAGGAACTCCTAGACAGTTCCCTAAATCTGAGACCATACAATACACAAACTCTACTGAAAGTACCCAAGAAACATAAAAACTTACATACTAACATTCACAGAGGCCCAAAGGGGAAATAATCCAACACCTACGAACTGATGAGCAGATACACAAAATGTGGTATTTAAGTACAATAGATTGTGCAATCAAAGAAATGCAATGACATGAATGAACTTCAAAAGACACCATACAGCAACACACACCGGTGGTTCACGCCTGTCAACCTAACTACTCAGAAGGCTGAGACCTGAGGACTGGGTTCAAAGCCAGCTTTGGCAGGAAAGTCCATGAGACTTTTATCTCCAATTAACCATCAAAAAGCTAGAAGCAATGGCATTATGGCTCAAGTGGTAGAGCCCAGGCCCTGAGTTCAATCCTCAAGCACAAAAAAAAAAAAAAATCATAAACAAAACTAAGCTACACCACATTAACCAAACTACACACACACACACACACACACACACACACACACACACACACACACACACACACACACACACACACAACCAAACTACACACACATACACAGTCCCATTGTTAAGATGTGGCCAAAAGGCAAAACACACACAGGCCAAGTCAGTGAGCAGGCAGTGAGCAGCAGACGGTGTGGCCTGGGGCTGAGGTGAGCAGGTGGAAGTGAGGAAAAAAACTATTCATGGGTACCCAGTTTCTGTGAAGGGGGTGAAATGTCTTGGAATTAGATAATGGTCTGTTAGCACAAGACTGTGAATACACTAAAAACCAATGACTTGTGCCCTTCAAGAGTGAATCATATCTCCATATGAAAAATGCTAATTAAAAATTAACATTTCTGTAACATACAATAAACACAGCATCAAATCAGAAGGAAGGAGGGAAAGGCAAAGAAGATGTGGGAGAGAGGGGTGGGTGGGGAGGAGAGGGAGGACAGAAGGATGGCTGGTCGGAGATAGACTGGGACACAGGGAGCGCTCAGAGCGGCCTTGTGGGCCCACTAGCGAAGCGAAGCATCACATGAAAGGCGCGCGCTCGGAGGTCTCACGAAGGAAGGCATCTGATGGCACAGAAAGTACCGGAAACTTTTAGGAATGAGAATATTCTTCAACCAATCCCCCACAGACTATTTGAAACACTGTGCAATTTACCCTCCTATCCTCCTGCGGACCCACCATGAATGCTCTTTCTGTTCTACTTCCCTGAGACAACGGATACGGGGCTCTCTCCACTGCGCACAGCCCCCCACCTGGCCGCCCGGTGAGGGATTTCTGAGAGGAGCTGATGGAGATGAGCAGAAGGCCCTTCCCGTCCCCAGCAGCGCCTGCTCCTCACAGGCCGCCAGGGGACCCCTCATTTTAACCCTGAGAACTGGGAATCAAGGAAACACCTGCTCTCGCCAGCGTCCCCAAGTAACCCAGAAAAGGACACCAAGATGGACGCCGAGAGTTAAGAAATCAGATCGTATTCCTCTAAACTCAGGCTCAAAAGTCTCTCTGTGACTTCCAACGTGTTTGGGTTAATCCCTAGACAGGTGCCAGCTCTACTTAGAGTAAATTAACCACCCCTAATTGTCCAAAAAGAGCTTGCTTGTAATTGACGAGAACACAACTAAATGTAATTACGCCCTTCGGGAATATAAGCTGAGGACACCTCGGAGGTGAAGGGAATCGTGACTTCTATAAACAGGAATTTTAGTCAAACAGAAGCATCTTAAGTAAAGTTTAGATATACAGTCCATTAAGAACTGGAAACTGGAATCATAAGCAGATACATAAAAAGCTACCATGAGCAGGAATTAAATTACCCAACACTGGTTTTACCCACAAGCCTTTTAATTCAAATCTCGCATGGCTCATTTTGGATGATTTTCAAGCAGAAAATAAAAGGGAATTTCAGCGAAGAACTGCTGTCCTAAAGTTCACTGCACCAGGCTCTTCTTGGTCCTTCCCGTTGCTATCTCCTGTGGGGGAGGGGAGGATCTCCCCTCCATTTCCATCTCCTGGAGTGGGAGGGGGTCCATCCTGTGTTCATCCTCTGGGAAGCAAGCCCTCCCACCTATGCAAAGATCTTTGAGATGAAACCCCATGGATTTCCCTACCCTAAATTCAAAAAGCAATTCTGTTGAAATCTTGACCTCGGACCTTCCATCATCGTCAAAAGGCAAAAGTGACTGTGTACACTTTCCTTACAAAGAACAGAACCAGCTGCTCTTAGCACTTTGGTAGAGTGCTTGCCTAGCATTCAGGGGTTCGATGCCCAATCCCACCAAAAACAAACACCTCAATAGAATCATATTCAGTTAGTACTTCTAAAATAATGTAATTAGAAACTGTTAAATGTCCATGCTCAAATAAGATAAAATATATGATATGTGAAACATCAGTCTGCTATGTAATCATATATAACATTAGCTATTATATTGTTTGTATGTATACATACACACACACACACACACACACACAGCACAGCACATAATGTACTTTGTAAAAACCTGCATTAAGGTTATCTGTTATGACCTCATCTCCTGGCAGAAGAGAAAAGGCGGATGGAATTCAGGCAGGGGTAAGATAACACTAGATTCAAAAAAGAAAAAAAAAGAAAAACTCCTTGTCTTCCTGCAAGCTAAAGAAGCAAGTGATAAGCTGTGGGTCAAATTCCCACTTCTGCAATCAAAACTTATCACAGGAGCCCTTGAAAAAGGAGTATATCAGTCACATGCTAATGACTTCTGGGTTCTCTGAACTTCTAGGTGTACAGGAAAACTTGAAAGCACTTCACAACTCCTTGCGGGTATAATTAGCCTGTTGCAATTGTTGGCAAATCTCATCCTGGGACTTTAAAGGTCACTCTGGGCTCTAAGATACCAAATTTGGAATCATACTCCCTTCTGGACATATTAAGCACACCCTACAATTAGTACACAGCTGCACCTGCTGCAAAGCTTCTTTCTTCAATGATGTAAATGGGGACACTCAACAACATTTCAAATTCTTGAGGGATTATCAGACCCTCAGAAAGCAGGCAAGGGACAAGTCTAATGTCCACTGCTGGGGTGACGGATGGCGGTCACACACGTCTGCTGCTGGGTGATTGATGGCGGTCACATTATGACCACAGGCAGAAGCCACTGTCTGTTCTTTACAGACAGTTCCGGGAACACAGGCAGCTCATGGGCTTGACTCCCCAGCTCATGTAAGCAGTCAACATTCTACTTTGCTATTTTATAATAACTTCCTCCTGATCCAGCTCAGTTCAGAATTACAAAAATAAAATAAAAAATAAAACAGCATTACTGCTTTATCTAAATTGCTCCAAATCACAGTGAAGAAAAGATGCTACTAAGTCACATATGGAGGAAAAAACTTGTATTATTTAATTGTGTAGCTCAGAGTGACACAATTCTCCTTTACCCTAGTAATTCCAAAATATTATACATATTTCATAAACTGACAACGACAACAATTTCACGGCTGTAGTAATGTGGGGGGGGTATTGTTTAAATGGAAATCATTTAGAAATAAAAAAGAAAAATTGAAAGTCAGATGCCTGAAGTTTGAGGAAGCTTCGGAAAACTTTGAGTAAACATGGACAATTAATGAAATAGTGTTAAGCGTAAAGCCCTAAGCCCAGTTCCTCCTTCCTCTACGTCTCCCTCTCTCTGTCCATGGAGGCCCTCCAAGGCCTGGGCTCTTTGAGTCATATGAGGCACTGCTGTGTTCTACTGCATCAGAAAAGAACAATTCAGGGGCAGCTGATATGTGTGGTCACATAAACGAGGAGAATGACTGAAACATCTCCTTATATGAATAAGTCCAGGGTTGGTAAATCTATCAGAAAGTGACACTTACCATCACCCCAGTACATAACATATGGTCATATATGCTTAAGTACATTCCTCCATATATAAAGTGTTTTAAAACATAATTGGAACTTTTTTAAATAGGGGAAAACATGCTTCCAAAAGAGTTTTAGGACATCATTAAGTAATTTCTGTTATATATTAAATAATGCATAAGAACTTTTAAATGATTGACCAAATAAAACTTCAATTAGTGAGGCTATTTCAAAATTAGCTTATGTTCTTACTATTCACTTCCCTCCAAAAATATTTTACCTTATATTTAAATATATGTATCATACATATGCATATACATGAACATGTGTTTATAAGTTTACATATATGTATATGAACACATATCATATGAAAATAAAGCATATGAGTGTCAATTGTTTGAGGTTTGTTGTTGGGTCTATACAGTAATCAAATTTAGAAAACTATAAATTATATTTAAATTTATTATTTACAAGCAATTAATTATTAAAAAAAATAGCAGCCAGGTGGCTTTCATTACATAAATTACTGTTAATGACAGGGACCTCATGCTGCTACTGTCTTTAGCATTTGCATGTGTCAAGTGCACAGAGCTACCTCTTCAGGGTGGGGCACAGCCCCACAGCACAAAGCAAGCCACCAAGTTTCAGATCACACAGGAACTAGTAGTCTGACTCCAAAACACTGAAGATTTAACATTTGCAGCAGGGAACTCGCGCTACCACACTCGACTGGAAGCTTGAAAACCAGATACACCATTACTGAGCCTCAGTAACGCTTAAAGTTCTGTGTCTATAATTTACATGCTACCAGAAATTGTTTCATCAATTTGTATCCAGCAAGGGGAAGAATTCTACTGACATCTCACAAATAATCTTAAAAGTGATATTTAAAAGTGATGTTTCTCATGCCACACACACCATACTTAAAAAATCCGTGCTAAAGACAATACCATAAAACACAAGTTTCAATTATGTGTACAAGCACACACAATTGTAACCTGTGCTGTTATTCTGAATTAAGTGCAATTCTTCAAGATAAAACCCATACAAAATGAAGAGGGAAAATACTAAATCAATAATGGAAGAATTTCAGCCTATTTCAAACCATCTCTGAGATCTCTGTGTGGGCTGGGACCTATCCACCAGTCGCACAAGAAAAAAGAAAGTGTGGTGAAAATACTTCTTAAAGATAGGAGGAAGCATAATTACTGTGGTCATCCTCTCTAGCAAGTGAAACCTTGTAAAACTTAACCCAAAATCCCACCCTGCCCTACCTCCCCGGCACTCCTAATGCATCTAACCCTTCGCTTTTCTCCCTCCCCCAAATTGTCCCTTACGTAACAACTAGGAGAGTAGTGTGTAACAAACAGTCTCGAACCTCTCGGTAGTTATTAATCTCTGCTTGAGGAGCACAGAGAAATAATGGCCAATAGCTAAGGAAAAGAGTCTGCTTACTAAGGACAACAATCATTTACTCAGCCAACCAATGAGAACTAATTCACTCAAATATCTTTCGTCAGCTCAGTCACCCTGGGGAAGGACCGACTTGGTATGTTCAGGATGCTGCCTTTGCTCAGGACAAAGCCTGACTTTAGGATTCACTCCAGAGCCACGTCACAAGGTACACCAGAAAGCCAACCTCACAGTCACATCTCAAATACCAGGCGGCCACCAACTCTGGGTGCAGATGGACATAACAAAAGATGTAATGTTTTGAACCACAGTACATGGCAAAGGAAAAAAGTCTCCATCCTTTAGGGTCACCATATAACATCAGCCTCTTCTTTACCAATTTACTGTTTGTCTCCAAATACCAGAAGCATTTTCAAAGTAGCAAGGCTTAGCATCACTGCAAAGTGTACAAAAGACAGTGCCCACGTCCTCAAACACTTTTTAGAAGTTCCAAAAGCAGTTGTGCCCGCACTGCAGTGAGTGTCTAGTTGGAAAGAATTCTCAATCTAGTACTTTCAAAAAATCGAGTGGGCTTTCTTTCCAGGAACTTTGAGTATGTCACTTTCATTACTTATAAACACAAAATAATTCTGCCGTGGTTCTTGGCCTATGATTTTTACTTTATTGTTATCACATGCATACATACCCAGAAACTTAACAATACATGAAGTGTATAAAATAACATATAAAAAATAGGTCAGGGGGCAGGGAAGGTGGCTCAGTGGTAGAGCGCTTGCCTTGCAAGCCTGAGGCCCTGGGTTCGATTCTTCAGCACCACATAAGCAAAAAGAAAAAAAGCCAGAAGTGGTGCCGTGGCTCAAGTGATAGAGCACTAGCCTTGAGCTGAAGAGCTGAGGGACAGCGCCCAGGCCCAGAGTTCAGGCCCCACGACCGGACCAAAAAAAAAAAAAAAAAAAAAAACAGGTCAGTATGTGACATATCTAACAATTTAGAACAAGGCTGAAAAATAATTGTTTTTCACTATTTTGGGTAGTGCCACTGTGATATGAAATTATAACTTTCTTTGCATCAGTTGGTTGCACACAGAGACTTTATTTTGGCCTTTCCATTTACGCATATAATGTACTTGATGGGATCTACCATCACTCCCCCTCCTTCCTTCCTAAGCCAAAGGTAACAGTTCTTTCTAGTTGCAGTGCGTGTGTGAACCAAGTTCTGTATGGGAGGACACTGGCGGGGTCACATGGAGGAGCCTGTCGGGAACCGGGCACTACTAACCGCACTGCCAGCCCTGCCGCGGAGGGAGGAAGAACCCACCCCAGGAAACACGGGCTGAAGACTGACAGGAAGCAAATTCCTACTCTTCCTCGTAATTTTCAGCACCATCACAAGATCGTGTTTCTAAACTAAATGCTAATAATAACCGTTCTGTCACTGGGTAGAGAAGAGAGACTGAGAGCTGCCTATGGGTGAGAACTGGGAGTTAATGATTCAGTAGCAGTCACCTGTGCTCACAGACGGGGGAGCGATGTGTGAGCACCACCATCACCCCCCTACCCCCCCCCACGCGGTACCTGGCACCAGCCCTAGGGAATCCGGTTAATAAAGCCACCCACAAGGTAAAAAAGAAGGCTCCCACTGCCCAAACATGGGCACTTTGGCCATTGCTGAAAGTAACTTTACGATACTTCATCAAACAATGTAGAGCTTTGCTTCCTAAAAGTAGAAAGAATAGCTTTGACTGCTACACAGCAAGTCTAGTCACTGACTTTTTAGAATTAAAGTGCACCGCTAAATGAGAACCACTGAAATGGGGGCAAGGAGACTAGATAGATGGATGGATAGATAGATAGATGGATAGATAGATAGATAGATAGATAGATAGATAGATAGATAGATAGATAGATAGATGGATAGATGGATAGATGGATGGATGGATAGATGGATGGATGGATGGATGGATGAATAAAATGTACACACACACATATCTCAAAGATAAATGGGCTGAAACATCTACCTCCAAACGTCAGTGGGTCAGCAATAATTCAGGATCAACACGCCTGGCTTTCCCTCAGAGTTTTCTAAACTTCTGAAAAGTACATTTAGACGGAAACTCTGCCAGTACAAATGGCACTGCAGTTAACATCTTGGACACATGACCAGATTTTTATACCACTAATAAAGCGCTTAGTTAAAATAAGACAACTACAGAGCTAAGCCATGAACACATCTCAAACTGAAGAGCTCTGCCTGTGCGCTCATAATCCGTTACCTGGAAGAAGGCAGAAGGTCTCTCCAGCCCTCATCACCATATCAATGGCACATGCCACAAGAGAGAAGCACTAGTTTGTTTGATTGATCATGGTAGATAAACTCCAAATAACAGAGAAATTAACAAATGCTTGACATTTGCTCAACATCCATTATTCTGACACTGCTTTCAGAATTTCAAAGCCTGGGAGTATGCTTAATCAACATTCATATTCCCCCGTGGGCCGCAGGCACCATATTGCACCCCGCCTTCGTACTGATGAAAACTGCATATTGGCCATTTCCAAAATGCTCTGGGACTCCACAAGGGGCCCTTTTCTCTCTTGTTCCTGCTCTGCAGTTTTCTTCTAAACACTTCCAAGATAAAAGCATCTGCCAGTTTTTCTCTCTAGGGATGTATGCAAAATGAACTTAACAGTTTTAAGGCAGGAGTAACCCTCACATCTAAATTCATTTGGAGGACAGAACAGGGCCTAAGAGGCCTCTCTGGGGACAAAACCCTGTGGAAATTCTCCCCACACACAACAGTGGGGGCTTTATAAAATCTACGTCCAGACAATTTCCAATTCAAATGCCCAGCATAGCATGACCTTTGTCGGTTCTCCGGGCCCAAGATGCACCCATGATTTCTTTTTCTAACCAGCACAGACATTAGACGGGGCACCATGGCTGAGCAGGAGGTTCAATATTTGCATGTTCCTCTATTGTGGGGATGTAACAGTGACAGCACTGTGTCAAATTCTTTTCCCTCTAGAACTTTAACTCCATAGGAGAGGCATGGCTGACAGATGACGCCCCAACATCTGTGTTACGTACCCTGCGCAGCTGAGGAGTCCCGGATCCCTGTCAAAACATCACGGGGGTGACCTGCACCTTGCCCATGCCGCGTCCTTCCCCCTGCCCTGCCCCTGCCCCCATACAGAAACACCTACAATGCAAACGGTGCCATTTTTAACAAAATATAAGGATGGCAAGACAGATGAACGTAATTTATAGTCATTAGGCTGTTCACGTAGCAGCTCAACATATGTTCTATAAATGCCCTATACCGAATAATTTATCAGGTCTGACACAGTGCACATCATATTGTTCTGTTTAATATACTTCCTAAAATTTCACAGATCAAGCATCACTTCTGAAAGCACAGAGAATGCACTAGAAAATATTTATTCACCTATCGTGATTTATTTTGATTACCCTTACAGCTACATGAAAAAGTACAACTCACAAAATTACAAGGTTAAGGTTTATACAGTCATTGCTTCATATACTAAAATATAACAAATGGTTCCACATCTGTGTTCCATTTTACTTTCATTTAGTGTTAAGGAAAACACTAAGCACTTAGTTGCCTACTAAACAGTGGAATCTTTTTTTAAAAAAAAGAACTTGTGCCCCTCTATCTCAGCAGAGTAGTGGGGATTGCAGGTCTTTACCACCATGCCCAGCCAATTTACTTGAAAATGTTTTGTGTGGGGTGTCCCCAACAAGTCAAAACAAATGAAAAAGATTAGAAATAGAAATAGAAATATTCTCCCACAAAGGAGAATATTTGAGTGGTTTTGCACATCAAAGATGAGTATGTGTTACCCTGATCATTTTCGAAAGAACTCTTCAGTTCCATCAGACCAACTACTTTGGGAAAGAATACTAAAAAAAAAAAAAAAAAAAAAAAAAAAAACGTGTTAATTTCCAATGGACTACTTTATCTAAAATGAGGTGAAAACAAGACAAGGAAATACCCTTGTGAAGTTTTGTTTCCATTTAGGAGTGATCAAGAAAATGAGAACTGGCCCAACATATCAACAAAAGAATCATCTCAACAACAAGATTTCCAGGCACCCTAAGAAACAAACACCACAGCCCAGAAATACCTCAAAAACTTGACTTTACCACTGCCTGGCAGGAGAGCTGCCGGTCAGATACCTCAGGGCAGCAAGAAAACCAGGAATCCATATAACACTGCAGTGCAAGTTGGACACGGAGGTGAAAACACCGTGAAAATACCAGGCAGATGACCACACCGCACCTCAGAAAGGAAAGATAAAGACGGCAAAGTCAAACAAGAATTCAGGAGACAAAACGGTACAGTTCCCATCTTCCACGAGAGACGTTGGAAAGGAAGCTGTCATGGCTTGCTGCATGGTAACGCTGGCAAAGGCAGCAGAGCCCTGGTGCTCTGGCTTTATCTGAGGTGGACAGTCATCAGCAGATGGTCTCACCTCCAAAGCCTCAGGAGGGGTTCCCCGAGGGTGTGCTGTACAGTTTCACTAGACCCCAATCATCACGTCACTCTGTTGCTTTATTTCTGGACAAGAAATATATCTTACCTTTCTGAGATTATTTTCTGGTTACAAGCCAGCCATTATGAACCTTTCACTGAATCACGGCATAGAGCACTTACGGGATAAACAATTATAAAAATAACTCTGTCACGAGCGCATATTTTATTTTATTTAGTGATGTAATAAGCTTAGGGGCATATATCAGGTCCAAAATGGTCTTGGTCATTAATTTAAGCAATAAATCACAGGCCTTGCCAACAATGACGGCAAACAGATGCTAACAAGTATATTATTTAATATTGCCATGTGTTATAAAAATGTAAGTGTGCTCAAGACAAGTCTTAAATTTTCATAATAATATGCATTTAATACATTTCTGTTTTGACACAAGCAGGAGTCAGATTTATAGGTCCCGTCCCATAGCTGCTCATTCTGTGAACATCGCAGTGTATTCTGAAGGTTTTTTTAAAAAAAACAAAACAGGAGAAAACCTTTTAAACTGCCTGCTTGCATTATTACTACCTTGTTTTGGAATAAATAATGGCATAAGTTGAAACTCATTAAGAAGAGTGAATCTACTGCTTTATGTATCCAGAAAAACAAAAACAAAAACTTTTTTGTTAATTTTTTAGAGGGCTGTGCTGGGTTTTTGAACTCAGAACCTTAGGCTTGCTAATAAGCAACTTTACCACTTGAACCATGTCCCCAGTCCTGACATTACAATTTTTAAAGAAACATTATAATCTAAGAAACTACAAAACCACTGTGTGCACACACATGCACACACACACCAGCATGGGGCTTGACTGCAGGGCCTCACGCTCTTGCTCCGCGTTTTCACTCAAGGTTGGTGCTCTACCTCTTGAGCCACAGCTCTGACTCCAAGAGCACTTTTAAGCCAAGTTGGCCAGCTAATATTTTTCACATTCATTTTGAACTGTTTCACATAATACCAGACCAAAACTGCTAACTTAACTAATGAATGTTTCATAGTCAAAATCTTGGAAGTAACAAGCCACAAGAAAACCTTCTTTTATATTCTTATGCAAAACCAAAGGACTAATGCAGTATGGTGTCAAATCACAACAAACGATCTGCCATGGAGTCCTCCTCTCCATGAGGGTGACAGATTATCCCGGATAAAACCACCCTGTCTCCCCTCACCAGCAGGTTCACACATGTCCCACCGGACGGAAGTCAGAGCCAAGAAATCAATTTTTTTAGGCTTTCATAAATAAAATAAAATAAGTACAGCATCTTTCCATCCACGCCAAGCATGTCTGTGTGCAGGTGACTCTGTGAGATTCCTTCCCTCCAGGCAGCCCCCACTGTGGCGTGGTGGGTCCTGGCTGTGGAAGCAGGACGGCGTGCTTTCCGATACTCAAGGAAGCAGTGCCTGGAGTACAAAAACTAAATTTTCTTCATTAAATGTACTGAAGCCGATATTAAGAATGCATTTAATACACTGGCGCTGGTCGGCGGGCCGGTTACTGACGATGAGCTGTCAGCTGGCCTTGGCGGAAGGCGCCCGGCTCTCGCCCGCTGAAGGACAGCACTGCCTTCCCTTGTGTGTGAGCTCTATTCATCTCCCGAGCGTTTACTAAATCACAGGCCTGTGCGCACACGGCCCACGTTTCTGCGTGTGCAAACCAATGATGGATGGCCTCGTCAACGGGTTTCCTGCCACTCCAATCATCAGACCTCGGCTGCAGAGCAGATCAGAACCAGCAAATAGATTTTGCAGGCTCGATTGAAAAAGAAGTTCTCGCCATCAGTGTCGCTGACACTCTGCCCTACTATTTGTTGTCTTAACCAATTATTTGGGCAGAGTATTTGATGGGTGTTCAGATACTGTAACCTAGAATGTCTCCCTAATGTTTGCTAGGCTGTAATTTTATTTATGACAAAATAGCTAAGGTATTTAAGGGTGAGGGATCTGATAGTGAAATTTATGTTAAAACAATCTTCCTTCTGGGAACAGCCTGCAAAACCTTACAAATAGTCTATATCATCCTATCATGTGCAATATTACATTGCAATGTCAGAGCGTTGGCCAGTGCACTTAAAAGGAAATTCCAAGGGAATTACCAGTCTGTAAACCATTTTAGCCTTTTAAAACAATAACTCATGGGAGCGCTCTTATTTATCATCTACATAACGGCATAAACCACTTAAAAATTCCTCTGACAGTTACAAACTTAGATGGCAAGAGTTCAACTGGTCAAAGAAAAAAGCCTATTAAAAGACACACATTCTCAGTTCCAAATATCTACATTCTGGGTGTCTTTCCTATGTGCCACTGAGTACTCTTCTTTTCAGCTATCGCTGATCTATGGACACTCATATCCTTCACCCAGAAACAGTAACTTTACAAAAATGGATGAACTTAGCACAACACATCATAGCAAATGGGGTGGCGCTAAAGCACCAAACAGCTTGCTATAAATAAGCTGCTTTGAGAAATACGTTTGCAAAAAATAAAAAATAAAAAAATCAAAGAAAAAAGTCCCATTTATCCAGCAGCCAGCTAGGCAGGGCGGGCAGCAGGCATCAACACAAGCACCACCAGCCCCGCCACGTACCTCAACCTTACTATCAAGATTAAGCTCGCTTTTATTGTGCACAAAGGTCACCTGTATTAGGTCAAGATTCAAAGTCCCTTGTCAGGAAAGGTTGATATATTCCAACCTTTCCTATGCTATGCATCAAATTTTTCATGGTAAAGTCATATTCAGAAGACAGTATATTCAGCAATTTATTGTGCCATTGTAATACGATGCGGAATACAATCGTCCAGAAAGCCATCCCATGAATAAAATATTTTCTATGACAGTGTGCCAAATCTACACTCCTTATACAGACGAAAGAAAACGAACCAAGTCTTATTTCCACACTTTAGGAGAGTGGGGGGGGGGATTACTGTCCCCCAAAATATAATCTGTAGCATAATTTTGACTGATTTTCAAAGTCTTTTGCTATAGGCAATGTTTTGTCAGTGTTATTCAAATGTTAAAGTAATTTTTTAAATGCAAAGATCTCTAACCTGTTTTAACACTTTTATCTCAATCTGGCCTGAACCCTTCAAGTGAACTACGCTTGGCTTAGCACCCACTGTGATAGTTCTATGATCAGCTCAGCAGAAAGGACTTGCCCAATTCACTATCATCATGCTACTGCATAATTCCTGCAGTCTGTACTACCATGATAAACTATCTTACTCATTCTTCAAGTTTAATATCTATGTTAAATACTAAAATTAAGGTTCCCAGTCATAATTACCTGGATTATCCTATAAAATCTCCAGGAGACACACACCTGAACCCACACATTTACTGCTGTTTTTCATTATAATTACATTATAATTTTTTTAACAGTGGAATAACTGGCAGTGGAAAATGTATCACTTAGGCTTAAAAGTTCTGTAGAAATAAGTTCTGATGTGATAAATCCTCAGGTTTAGCACTGGAACATTTCCAAATTCCTACAAAAAATACTGTAATGTTCCTAAACTTAGCTGATTGATCTGTTTTGAAAAGGATTAATTTTCCTAAATGAGACAGGTGTATATGACTTAAAAAAAAAAAATAAAACAAGCACCCAGGTGCCAGTGGCTCACATTTGTAATCCTAGCTGCTCAAGAGGCAGAGATTAGAAGGATTGCATTCAAAGCCAGTTTGGGTAATAAGTTCATGTAACCCCATCTCAACCAATACATACATGAAGAGATGTGCCTTCTCTTCTTCCCTTTCGGCTTAGCCTGTTTTCCCAAGCATGCCAGAGGCTGAGATCAGGAAGACTGAGGTTCAAAGCCAGCTGGGAAAGAAAGACTGTGAGATTCAATCTCAACAGAAAAAGCCAGGACTCCTGTCATGCCAGCTACAGCCGGAAATGTAAACAGCCGTAAATAACTGTAAATAACCTGAGTAAAAAGCTATAGGCCCGGCTCAAGCAGTAGAGTAGTGGTCGAGCAAACAAGAACATTGAGTTTAAACCCCAGTAGCCTCAAAAAAACATTAAATAAATAGAAGGGATGATACATAGGAGTAGAACAAGCTTTCTTCAGGTAAGCTCCATGGAATGCCTATTGTAGAATGTGCTGTAATATCCACAGTCTCCCCACTGCGACATGGGCCTGGACCACCACTTCCCACACAAACTCATGCAAGGAAAAGTAAGGAGAAAGCCTGCTGCCTAGTGTTTCTGAACACTCAAAGAACTGAGGAGGCAGAGCTAGAGATGCCTGTGCTCCATCTGTGCCGCCTCCTTTAGGGAAAAAAGCCATAATAATTAGAGCAAACTGGGTTGGGCAACTTCCCACAAGTTATGCCACAAGTCCCACGCTAGGAGCGTGTGTCTGAGCCTCCGAGGGGAAGTGCACAAGTCCCACGCTAGGAGCGTGTGTCTGAGCCTCTGAGGAGAAGTGCACCAGTCCAGTTCCACGCTAGGAGCGTGTGTCTGAGCCTCCGAGGAGAAGTGTACCAGTCCAGTCCCACGCTAGGAGCGTGTATCTGAGCCTCCGAGGGGAAGTGCACAAGTCCCACGCTAGGAGCATGTGTCTGAGCCTCCGAGGGGAAGTGCACAAGTCCCACGCTTAGGAGCGTATGTCTGAGCCTCTGAGGGGAAGTGCACAAGTCCCACGCTAGGAGCGTGTGTCTGAGCCTCCGAGGGGAAGTGCACCAGTCCCACGCTAGGAGCGTGTGTCTGAGCCTCCAAGGGGAAGTGCACAAGTCCAGTCCCACGCTAGGAGTGTGTGTCTGAGTCTCACCAGCTGCCTTCGGCGGGTGTGAGGCAGGGGCTGGGCAGAGGGGAGCCCCGGTTGGCTCCATCTGTCAGTGTCTACGGTGCAAACATCCTCCCCGCGGCAGAGGGGGGAGGGGGGTTCACTACCAGGGTGAGGCTGTGGCATGCAGAATCTGGAAAACATGCTCAGATGCAATCCTTCCAGCTGGAAGCTGCAGCTCCAGGACCCACTGGCCCCTGGCCACGTTCAGCCCACGGACTTGGTCTGTTTGGCCAGAGAAATGTTGGCCCACACAGTGTCTTAAAATTTCAAACACGTTGAAAACGAGGGATATTTTTCTTTAAAAAAGGAAAACAGCTGCAGCTACTCTGGAGGCAGGGATGTGGGAGGACTGCAATTCCAGACCAGCCCCGGGCAAAACGTCAGCAAGATCTGGTGGCGATCACCAAGTCCGGCAGGGAGGCCCACCATGCTGGCTGCACCAGAGGCGGGGGCAGGGGGAGCACAGGCCCAGGCGAATGCTCAAACTGTGTCTAGAAAATAGGGAGCCAGGTGCCCAGCAGGAATGGGGTCCTGAGTTCACACTCCAGCAAAGCCCAAACTAAACATTAAGGAAAGGAACAGCAAGTCAGATGCACAGCTAAGGAGTCCCCACCCCTGACCAGCAAAGCACGCAGGCTGGAAAGCAGCTACTAGTGCAGTCACAGGGCCACGCCTCCTCCTCCCCCCAGCCAGCTGAACCCATGTCCTGTCCTCCATGCCCACCTGGCCCAGGGGAGGGGCAAGGGGTCTGTCCTCCAACAGCAGACAAGGGGTTGGGTAGACAGCTGTCCTCCGATACGGAACGTGGGCCACACCACAGAGGAGGACATCTCTCACAGAGGCTGCAGTTGGTGCATTTCAAGGATTGGATGGCAAGGGGATCTCTAGTCGCCACCTGGACCCAACTCCGCTTCTCTCTAAGTCACTGAATGTGAACCGAGAAGAGAGTAGCACACTTGTGCAGCAGCTCTTAGGATCTGTCTGTGGAGATGACCAACATGCCCGCCAAAAATCCAAAGCGTTGCACACATGCGAGGAGCAGTATTTTATTTTAAAGCTATGAGTCGGCCTCCAAAAACACAAACCTAGACAATTTTAACTCTGCCTGTGAAGCAATGTTCGTGAGCTGCCTGCCTGTTACACACGAGCAGGAAGAGTGTGGGATGTTTAATGTGATACAACCAAGCGTCTGTCTCCTAGCCCCCGCCCATTTACCACTTTAGCTCAATGGGGCTTGAAGTGTAAGTTAATTTCAAATTTTATTAGCTTTCTCTACCAATATTATCAGCAAAAACAAATAGCAGTGTAATTTACCTTAAGCAAAAGATGTTATCAGCTTGGGAGTAATGTAGACAGAAAGGAAAATTGAAAATAAAAAAACAAATTGCCAGTCTAATTTCCCATGCCGTTGTAAGAAGGCACACTTTAGTGATACCTTGTCCCCCAGATCCCAGTGAGCCCAACTGCAGAAGCCTGAGATACCCCAGCAGAAAGCACAGATTACAGGGGGCTGTGGGGTGCATCCTAAAGCATCCTAAAGCATCCCTAATCAAACAAACCCGCTCTGACGACCGGAGAGTGACCACAAATACCCATGACCGGTGGAGATTCCTGAGTGTGCACGGTATCCGTCTGAAGCCTTCATACTGCGAAGTGATGTGAAGCAGCAGCAAGCCAATTGGCTGATGAGCCAGCTGAGGCAAACACCTGCATCCCACAGGTTAGCAGACTTGCATTATGCTAGCAGAGGATCTGGGACGTTTCCACAGTCTTAAATGATAACCCTGGGAACCCCCAAGAGTTCGCTATGCCTCCTACTCCCTACATGGGAAGATTACAGTGAGATTAGCTCGTCCCTTCTTATTACTAGAGCAAAGGTCAACTCTTAACCATGGCCAAATACTAAAAATAAATGTACGTAGAGGTGAAAGGGGGCAGTGCCGGAGTCTCAGTTGGGTCCTGCCTGCTGCTCCCTGGACTACCTCAGAAAAACAGAATCACCTACTATCACAGCCAACATGTGCTCAAGAAAAGACTTAGTACCGCATTGGTGCATTTGACTGAACCACACCATCAAAAGACATTCACCTACCTGATGGTTTTCTACTACTTGAATTACTTTTTTTTCAAAATACTCATTCTCGAGATCTTCAGATTACTCTAAGTTTAACCATTCCAAGCACTATCAATGGCTGAATCACTAAATGGCAATTATTTCAGACGCATTAAAAAAAGAAAACCTAAGTAATTTTCACATTCTGCTTTGGATGGAGAATTAGAGCCCTATTACCTTGATGAGACTCCAGATACTTGGCAGGTCACAGTGTAACAGAATAACATTTTATATCCTCTATCTATCATCTATCTATCTACCTATCTATCTACCTATCTATCCATCCATCCACCCACCCACCCACCCACCCACCTGCAAGAACTGAAAGTGTGGAAAACCACGGAATTGTTCCTTGGTATGAGTGAAGAACTGGACTTCCTCTACACCGAGAGCTAACAGGAAGGAGTAACAACTCCTAAACATGTTCCTCTTGCTTCAAAGTGTAAGAATAGTGTCTGGGGTCATGGTGGGAGAATACCTAGCTAGTAAGTACAAGGCCCTGGGTTCGAAAGCCAAGTACCTACAGAAAGGGTTGGATTTGTGACCAGCAAGCACCATCTTCAAATGCTTGGGCACAGACTACTCCACTCTGGTCTTAAGCCCGTGGCCCCAACCACAGTGCTGGGTCCAGATGTCAGTTCTATGCCCAGTGAGAGTTCTCTTTCGGAGGACAGCATTCTTGTGATCACTGGCAGCCAACCCACCGCAAAGGCAACTTGTCAGCAGGAAGGGGAAAGGAGCAGACTTCTTGAATCAAACATCTGAAAACATCTCCCTTCACTGAAACTCAATTCAAACACAGGAAAATTCATTATTTGCTCATCTCCTATAAGATATTCATGATTTTATATATATATTTTATATATATATATATGTAGTGTGTATGTGTATATATATATACATATATGTGTGTGTGTGTCAATTTTCACACACATTCCACGAAGACCTTATATGTTATTGTTCAAGCTTTAAGGACAAGTCAAAACCAATAAAGAAAATTGTACAAAATGTATAATAAAACCATAATAGTAGGGTTGGGAAGGTGGCTCAGTGGTAGAGTGCTTGCCTTGCATGCATGAGGCCCTGGGTTCGATTCCTCAGCACCACATAAGCAAAAAGAAAAAAGCCGGAAGTGGCGCTGTGGCTCTAATGGTAGAGCGCTAGCCTTGAGCTGAAGAGCTGAGGGACAGCGTCCAGGCCCAGAGCTCAAGCCCCATGACCGGACCCAAAAAAAAACCCATAATAGTAAACTCAGTCCACTCAGTGAACATTAAATGATAAGATAGCATTGTCTTCTCTTGGCTCTTTCCTCCTAAGGAAACAGTCTTCTTTATTGTATACAGAACCATTCTACCTACAATGGGTTATTACTTAGAAAACCTAAGACGGTGGCTAAATATAGATTTTAAGCAATAGTCTAACAACATGAAAAATTTTCCCAAAACTAATAAATAAGAAATATAACCAGCACATGGATTCATTGCCAAATAACCTTATCTATTTCTTTCAAATACTCCACAGGAATTGATATTCATCTGACTTTTGTTACTATACAAATCCAAAGAAGCACAAATATCCAATAAAAAGTAAGCACTTCTTTTGGAACGCAAAAGGGCCATCTATCCATTAACAAAATAATCTGTCAGAACAGTTTTCTAATTAAACCACAATGTAGCATATACATATAATTTTATGTAATAATAAAAAAAATCATTAGTGCTAGGCACTAGTGGCTCACAGGTACAATCCTAGCTACTCAGGAGGCTGAGATCTGAAGATCTCGATTCAAAGCCAGTCAAGCAGAAAAGTCCGTGAGACTATTATCTCCAATAGACCACTAAAAAGCCAAAGTGGGCCAGGTGCTAGTGGCTCACATGTATAATCCTAGCTACTCAGGAGGCTGAGATCTGAGGATCACGGTTTAAAGACAGGAACGTCCATGAGATTCTTATCTCCAATCAACCACCAGAAAACCAGAAGTGGTGCTATGGCTCAAGTAGTAGACTGCTAGCCTTGTGCTGAAGGGCTCAGGCCGAGTTCAAGCCCCACAACCAACAACAACAACAAAAGGCCAAAATGGACCTGTGGCTTAAGTGGGTAGAGTGCTAGCCTTGAGCTAAAAACTCAGGACCTAGGCTCTCAGTTTAAATCTCAGGAGCAGCACACATATACATGTGCACGTACATACACATCATCATAAAAGTTTAATAAAGAAATACACAATATTCTCTTCTTAGACATTCCCACCTAATCATCAATAATAAACTATGCCTAGCTATCTTTGCTGAATATATGAATTAATGCCACTATTTAAGTCTTGTAAATTAACTCTATTTCTTTGACAAAACCACAAATAGAATTGCTAGTTCAATAAAAAGACTTTTTCATCCTTAATGAGCCATATTCACTCATTATTCGGGAACTCAGGTTCACCACACATTATCAAAAGTGTAGAAAACTGACCACAAGTTGAGAGAAACAAGGCTAACAGGAATAGTATTTCAATTAAGTAAACCAAGCCCAGTGCTCAATCATAATTCAGAAAAACTAGTGAATCTAAGTTTTAAAATGCCATTATGTATCAAGTATCATCCATGCAAGTGTTTTAACATTTGGGCCGATCTCCGACAATGCCCTGTCACTGAGTGGCACCCACCCTGAAGGGTGACTTGGAAAGAGAGTCAACACAACGACACCACGGAGAAGGCAAACGACACTCAGAAGCCACAGAAATAAGAGAAAAACTAAGCCAGAAAGAGTAAAACAAAATGAAGAATAAGACAATCATGAAGAATATGGAGAGGGGGGGGTTAGGTGGAGGAATTTTTCATGTTAGGAAAGGTCTCCTTGAACATCAAAGGAAAAATGAAAAGCAAAAGAATGTTTAAAAGCACACTAGCAAAGATCTCTAACCGGTATGACCCATAAAAGACCTACACTCCACGCAGACAGGCAGAGCAGATTACCAAGGTGTCCTGAAAATCCAAGAAGAAAATTAAATCTTCAAAAACCTTTGGAATAATGTACATTGTATTCTAATTTTTAAAATGCTGTGAGTTGGAGTGTGCTTAGTGCTTGAGTGAGTCCTGATTTTGATCCCCAACACAAATGGAAGAACAGGATGGAAGGAAGAAGAGAGGATAGGAGGGAGGGAGGGGATGCTAGCGTAAGCCGCTGGTCACAAGATCTCTTTTTCTTTGGAAGAACTGGTTTTGGCCTTGTGTTTGCTAGGCAGAGACTCTACCACTCATGGCCAACCTCCAGCCCGACAAGTGTCATTCTTGATTCAACACATTAAGTCAGATAAGTTGATGTTCGGTGAAATGAACCCCAAGATAAGGATTCACATGTTTTTTTCTTTCTTGCGATTGTTTCTAACACATTTATAAGATGATTTCTTTGTTGCTTTGTACGTCCCTCCCCCACGGTATAACCCCTGCTTTCACTGTATTTGATGTTGGTATAATTTGTGGAGGGGAAGGGAAATGGGAAGGGATAGGAAGGGGAAACAAAGGAGGAGGCAACAATGCTTGATAAGAAATGTACTCATTACCTTGCCCATGTAATTGTAACCCCTCTGTACGGTATTTTTACAATAAAAAAAAATTAAATAATGACTCTCTTCAGTGGTGGCAAAAGCTACAGAGACAGACTCCCGTACTGATACCAGGATTAGTACAGGCTATTTGAGAGCAATCTATCAATACACACCAAGATCCTTTAAAACCTAAATATCCATAGTACACCCTGGACATTATGTTGAAAACGAACTGTACAACTTGTGGGTGGGTGGGAAAAGGAGGGGAAATCTGGGAGAAAGTGAGGAAAGGGATGACACTGTCCCCCCAAAAATGTACTCTTGACTTGACTATGTACGTGCAACTGCTCTGTACACCACCTTTATGATAATTTTTTTTAAATTCCTAAATATCCTTAACAAGAGGCTGTCAATGTGTGGTCACGGGTCTCCTGGAACCTGAGACCCTTTCGGGGCCTACAAGGTCAAAACCATTGTAAGACATTACTTCCTTTTTCCCCTGTATGGGGTAAGACTTCCAACTCCTAAAAATAAATCAAGGCCAGGGCACCCTAACCAAATTAATTGTCATTGTATTCTTCACCTTCACACGTACCTGGAGAAAGATACATCTCTAATAAGAATACTCATTAATTACATCTCTTGTCCTCCTAAAATTCTATATGCCAAAATAAGTAAACAGCAAGCACACCTCCTGTGTGTCAGAATACGCTGTGTTGGGAATGCACCTGCAGGATTGTCTGAGCGCTGAGCTAGCCTTTTTCCATGCCACACATTCTTCCTTGAATGAACAATGAACAAAGTATAATTATTCAGATTTGGGTATCTGGCAGATACTCTCTCGGAAAAAAATGACATGAGCTTGTCATCTCAAGGAAAACAACTAACAGCATTTGTTGCCAATGATAGAATTCGAGCTTTCAAGGGAAATTCAAATACTAGAAAGCTAATATCCATCCCCATAAACTTGACAGCTGCAAATCTTACAGACTTCTGAGGAAATCAGTGTGACTATTAACAAATCTCATTTTTTGATACTGAATAATGAAAGGTAACGTTTGAAAAACTGGTATGGTTCATCATCGACATCTTCAAACGAAGAATGCATGATGAAGGAGGCAAAGTTCAACTGACTACATTGTAATATTGTGAAAAGTTCCTAATAAAGTTGCAGATTCCATACTACAACTAGTGTTTGAGAAAATACCACTTGTGGCTGGGCATGACTGCTAAAGCAAATAATCCTTGCTACTTGGGGAAGCAGACATAAGAATTACAAAGTTTAGGGCAAACCTGGGTTTAAAATATATATATATATTATATAATTTTGTGTGTGAAACTATGTATATGTATGTATGTATATATGCATGTGTGTCTATACATAGATACACACGCAGATCTGCATGTGTGTCTATACACAGATACACACACAGATCTGCGTGTGTGTATATACACAGATACACACACAGACGTAGTGAGACTCACAACCTACGGGGAAACACAAAGGATGGGCAGAACACCTGGAGCCCATCATCCCCAAGATGTGGGAAATATCAACAGGAGAACTGCGATCCAGGGCAGCCCAGGCATAGCGCAAGACCCTATCTCAAAAAGAACCAATGCAAAACAAGGACAGCAGAATGAATCCAGTGGCAGAGCACCTGCTTACCAAATGTGAGGGCATGTGCAAACCCCTGTTTCCCAGGGGGTTGGATCTATAGGTTTTCTGCAGTAACAAAAATAGCTAAAACTGACCCCAAATTATCTAAAAAGCCTACTAACTTACTGTTCCCTTTTTCACCTTCATGGAGGCTGGAGTTTCCTCAGATTCTTTTACAAAAAACATGTCAAGATGGGAGGTGTGGCTCAGCTGGTAGACTGCCAGACAAGGAGTGAAAGCATCAGGTACTGACTTGAGTTCCAGTTTCAGACAAATAAAAACACGTGTGGCAACAAATTCAATGCTAAAAGAATCGAATTCCCTCACGAAAGGAGGCGTTCATTTGCAAAAGAGCACAGCAGTGTCTTTTCTCACTATTTTTTAAAACATTACTATTCTCTGTATGTTTATAAGAACACTTACTAATTTTTGAAATAAATAAGCGCCCAATTTTAAATTTCTCAGATTATATTTATATTGGAGTAGATATAACTCACATAAACAAAATTTCTTTGGGGATCTTTAATACTGGTTTAGAGTATAAAGGAATGTGGAAACCAAAAGGGTTGAATATACTTATGACATACTCACTTCCAAATTCTGGGAGATGACAGTAAGAAAATAAACAAGCTTGACATTAGGACTGTGTGAAAAAAAATTTTTAAATCTGAGTACAACACTTGTATGACAATGCTCACAATACATCCGGTAGAAAGATTTAACCACCAAAGGAGGAGAGAGGGTGATTCAAAAAAAGAGGAGATGAGAAGTAGCCAATCCCTAGTGGGTATGCCTGTAATCCTAGCTACTTGGGAGACTGAGGTGAGGAGGACTGGTCCAAGGCTAGCCTGAACAAAAGTTCATGAGACACCTTCTAGGCATGGTGGCAGGCCCCTGTCATTCCAGCCATGTGAGACTGATGACCAGGGCTCCAGGCAAGCCCAGGGAGAAAGGCCCACAAGATTCTATCTCAGAGCCAGCCTGCCACTGAGCAAGGCCTGTTAGCTAGGAGGAAAAGAAAGCTCTCCTGCTCACACCCAGAAGACACCCCTGAGTGCCATCTCCCCTCTGGCACCTCCCATGCCAGTCCTCCCCGGGGCTAATTTGTGGTCAGTTTGCAGTTAGGACTTCTCCATAGGTGGTAGGGGCAGAGGAATGTGCGCCTGGCCTGACTCAGGGCTTCAAGCATGTGTTGTGACTCACTTATACTTAAAACCAGGGGTGGCAACCTGGTCATATGCCCAGACCCCTTCCAAACGCTGACTGGTGAGCCATGGTCCCTCGTGTCCCTATCACTACCCCACCACCATAGCCCTGAACTCGCCCACACCCCAAATCCTAGGAAACACCTACATTTCCCTCAATGGTGTACTTTGTATTATTATTAAACTCCTTGCTTGCTACTTTGTATGTTTGTGTGTATGTGTGTCTCCATTTCTTCGTTGGAGATGCCAAGAATCAAGCCTTCACCTGTAAAGGATCCTGTAAAGGATCACAGGAGTGCCCCCCACATCCTGCTTGTTCTCTGAACAAGGTCGGGGGTCTCCCTGACCCCTTTCCCCCAGGCGGGCACAGTCAACCGCCTATTCCCATCTCCTAAGTAGCTGGCATACAGCAGGTATGGGCCTCTGAGCCCAGCACTAAATAGCTCTTTAATTCCTTTTGCAGATTATTTTGACCTGTCTAAAGAAAACTGCCTATACCAAGAAAACTGGTTATTTTCTGAAGGTATCTGGGAGGTGTGAAATATATTTGGGTGGCTCATGAATAAGGGAGAGAAGAGTGTAAAAGAAAAGCAAGCTGGCATGACGTCCCACAAACGGAGGCCTTCCCGAGGGCTGGCAAGAGTAGCAGGAGGTTACTTCTTACGGAGGACAAAATAAATAAGGAGAAATACAAAGCAGAAATGCATATACATAAATTGAGCAGAATATAAAAAGTGTGTCTTCTAAAACTACCCAGAAAAACCTTCCTTTGCTTTGACTGGCCAATCTTGACCCATTTCACTACTCATGAGTAAAGTCAACACAAGTTAACGACACAAAGTTAAATTCCAATTTGTCAAATGTGTGCCTTATTGGCAAGTCTGGCAAAATCCCAAGGGTTCTACATAGATAAATATTGCTTTAAATTAAATCTGAATATTGGAAAGAGGGACAGTTTATAGACTAGGAAAACCAATCCACAAAAAAAAAAAAAACTTAGATTAAGAAAAAAAAAAGTGTCACGTTTTACTTCAATTTGTATTGACATCTATTTGCAATCGTTTCTCTCTCCTCAATACCATGCTAACAGATCGAGACCCAACCCAAGGCCACAGCCCAAAAAGCTCCTCAACAGGCCACAAATCTAAATGGCTCAAGTCTGGATTTGGCTCTTAATCAGATCAAAATAAACACAACCACCACCAAGAAGACAAGAGCACACTATACTTTGAAGACAGCACAGCCATGATAACCCAGCTGTATGGAACTGGTTCTTCATGGAATATGTGGGTATATTTTTACATCTTGAAGATGCAGAATCTTTATTACATATCCTAAAGACCTTTCTTACAAAGTTGAGTAACCCTCAAACTCACTGAGACATGTTTGGGGGAGGAGGGAGATATGAAATACACCTGGAGAGAGAGAGAGAGAGAGAGAGAGAAAGAGAGAGAGAGAGAGAGAGAGAGAGAGAGAGAGAGAGAGAGAGAGAGAGAGAGAGAGAGAGAGCGAGAGAGAGCGGCCAGTACTCAGAACAGACTCGCTGTGTGGCTGGTCTAAGTCCGAAACAGTCACCTCTTTGAACCAGTCAGTAGCGTGAGACCATTCGGATTCTGCAAACCTGGTTTCCACGGCCAGTGTGGCAAACTCTATTTACTCCTTAAGTCTACAATATTATTTTCCTTTTGCCAAGACCCCGTTGGCACAACCCATTCCCAGTATCCCTTAACTAATTAGCATGCACTGAAGAAGCACCTACTGTGCGCCCACCACCAAGCTTCCAATCAATAAGCACCCATGACCTGCAAAGGGCTGGTGCAGGGGTAGATGGATTCTCTTTCCAGATACTCGTCCAGAGCAAGGCCTCCTGTGGCACAAGGTTTCTGAAGACCCTGGCACAAGCACTCACCTGAGGACCCTGACACAAGCACTTACCTGGGGCCCCTGGCACAAGCGCTCACCTGAGGACCCTGACACAAGCACTCACCTGAGGACCCTGGCACAAGCGCTCACCTGAGGACCCTGGCACAAGCACTCACCTGGGGACCCTGACACAAGTGCTCACCTGGGGCCCCAGGCACGCGCACTCACGCGGGTCCGGGCCGGGCCCCGGGCAGCGCACTCACGCGGGTCGGGTCCGGGCCGGGTCCGGGCAGCACACTCACGCGGGTCCGGGCCGGGCCCCGGGCAGCGCACTCACGCGGGTCCGGGCCGGGTCCGGGCTGCGCACTCACCCGGGTCGGGTCCGGGCCGGGTCCGGGCTGCGCACTCACCTCGGGAACCGCTGCCGCAGCCTCCGCAGGCTCTGCCGGGTGGGCGGCACGGACACCAGGCCCCGCGCGATCTCCTCGTACTGGGCTTTGGTCAGTATCATGGTGGCCTGGGCCGGGGCGCGGGGCGGGACCGAGAACCCGGGCGCGGCCCCCGCGGCGGGGCCGGGAGGTGCGGGGAGGGCTGACAGCGGCCGGACCGCGGCCCCGCGACCCTCAGCTCGACCTTTGCCCCCGAGCGCCCCAGCTGCGCGGGCGGGACGCTGACGCGCGAGCGGCTCCGCGGCGGGGCGGGCTTCGGCCCCCGTGCCCTCACTGGGCGTTCTACGCAGCCGCAGTGTGGCCGGCTGAAGCCTGCCGCCGCCATGTTGAGTAAGGGCAGGCCAACCCGGAAGTGGCGGCGGCACACGGGGCCGCTCGCCCCGGGGGTCTCGGAGCCGCCGCGTCCCCGACGAGGCCCAGCCCGGGACAGGTCACAGGTGAGCCGGGGCCGCCTCCGCCCAGCCCGGGCCTCCGGGGCCTCCGGAGCCTCGGGAGCCGCCCGGCACCGACGGCGGCACGGCCGCGCCCCCCGCACGCCGAGCGCGGGATTTGAATGCTGCGGCCTCGGGGCCGCCCCGCCCCCAGCCGGCCCCCGAACGTTCTAGGCGCCCGGGACGTTTGGAGCTTTCTGCAGCAGCCCCTGCTTTCATGCCCTGGCTGCGGACCTAGCCGGGTCGGGTGAAAGCCGGCCCCGCCGGCCGGGAGCCTTAGCGCCTCGGGCCTCGGGCCTCCTCCGCGCCTCGGGCCTCCTCCGCGCCTCGGGCCTCGGGCCTCCTCCGCACCTCGGGCCTCCTCCGCGCCTTGGGCCTCCTCCGGGCCTCGGGCCTCCTCCGCGCCTCGGGCCTCGGGCCTCCTCCGCGCCTCGGGCCTCCTCCGCGCCTCGGGCCTCCTCCGCGCCTCGGGCCTTGGGCCTCCTCCGGGCCTCGGGCCTCGGATCGGACCCCCAGGGCGGGGCCTGAGGCCGGGGAAGAGCGGGACCCCTGAGGAACGATCGCCGACCCCGCGTCCTGCTGCAGCCTCGAGTCTCCCCCCCCCATGGGAGAGAATAACTGGCGGTCTGGAAAGGTCAAGGGGACCCCGGGTCATGCCCAGGGAGAGCTCTGGCCTTGCCAGCCTCGGTCATTCCTCCAGGTAATCATCACACTCTCCTAAGCCAAAGGGCAAGGATCCCTTTTTTTTTTTTTTTTAATACACACTGCATTTCCAAGAATGTTTCAGCTGTGCGTGTGTGTGTGCGTGTGTGCGCGTGTGTGACACCATTTCATCTTCTGAAGGCATCTCAAAGTCCAGCCTCAGAAGTAGATCCTAAATTCAGCAACCAGAAAAAATGTCCCTTCCCCACCCCCGAATATTTACATCAGAATGTTTTCTTCACATATGCTTTCTGTCTAGCCCTGGTTGTGTGACATTCGTACATAACTATTTATTTATGGCAGCACAGCCTGGAGTTGCCACCTGGCTCGTTTGCCGCTGACCCTGCCGTGACTTTCACATGAAAGCCAGCTGACGATAAGCAGACACCAGTTGATTCTCCCCATTCCTTTCCCCTTCACCGCCTCCCTCTGCAGTTCACAGCCACCAGACTTTTATAGAAAACATCAGTTCAAGGACGCTTGTACTCATTATTTTTATAGCAACTCTTCTCTCTGGCTCTTGTCCTGCGTTTATCCTCGGAACCCCTAAGGAAAATGCCAAGTTTGTTTTTCTGTTTTTATTTTTAACATAGTGGCAGTTTACAGTTTTGACCCAAATCCAGTAGATTGTTTAGAGTTGGGGCTGAGAGGAAAGCAAAATGATGCTGTCTTTTCATTGGCCCTCACAATAGTTTTGATTATTAAGCACCCACAGAAACAGCACAAATGTTTGTCATTACTTAATTGGTCTCTTTTACTTACAATTTGAAATGGATGGGGTTGGGGGGATTTGCCTCTAAGGCCTTGTCCCTCCCTCCCCTCCACCCTGCCCCCATCTCTCACCAGGGACCCCTGGGTTCCCCAGTCTGCTCTTCTTCTAGCACTTCCTTCCATGTGCCTACAGACTAAAAAGCCAAAGCACCAGTGACTCCCTGTTCAACATCAATCAGCTAAGGAATGTGTGGCCTGGAACAACCGACAGCCGCTCTGATCCTGAGTGTCCTCAGTGGGACCCTCCCCAGTGGAAAAGGGATCGTCTGAAAGGGAGAGAAAGACCCCCAAATGCAGTAGGAAATCACACCACGAAAATGTGCTAGAAGCTACAGACTTGAGAGTGGACCAGATCTGTCTGAAAGGTGCAAATAGTGAACAACTTTAAGGTAGTTAGAATTTGGAAGAGAGTCATTGGAAAGTACCTTAATCAGTGTATTGACACAATGGACTAAAAGAAGAAGAATAAGCCCAGTCCCATGCCTAGAGTTGCAGGCAAAATGAAAAGGGAGGAAAGAATCGCTCAGTTTTCAGCCCCTAAGCCGAATGCATGGGTTTGTTTTTAATACATTACTTTGTTTTGGTGCCAGTCCTAGGACTTTGAACTTCAGGGTCTGGGTGCTGTCCCTGGGCTTTTGTGCATAGGACTAGCACACTACCACTTGAGCCAGATTTCTGCTTTTGGTTCAAACATGTCCCCACCATGGTGGCTAATTGGAGCTAAGAGTCTCATCTGCCCAAGGTGGCTTTGAATCACAATCCTTAGATCTCAGCCACAGGAGTAGCTAGGATTACAGGTGTATGTCACCAGTGCCTGGCACATTTTTTATATTATAACATCAATCTATTCATGGAGTCTCTGTTAAAGTTACTATATTGACTATGTTAAAAAAAAAAAAAACCTAAACTGGCGGCATCTACTTACTGAATAAAAAAAAAGAAGTGTCCTAATATTTGAGCACCTATTCTGTATAAGAATTACCCTATTAAATTCTTTATCTCATTTAATCTTCATAATTACTCTGTAATAGATCTTACAGCCCCTGCTTTATAGATTAAGAAACTAAGTCTCAAAGATAGGAAGGATTTGCTTGCAATATCTAGTAACTAATTTGCAAAACCATGATTTGAGCTAAAGTTAATCGGATTCTAAAGTCTAGTGTTCTCCCTACGGCAGTGTACATCAGAAAACAATTTGAACACTCTTTGGCTGAGTTGCTCTCAACTAAGTGCGTCTTTTCTGAAATAGCCAGCATCCTGCTTCAGCCACCAGGATGCCCATTGGAGGACCACTGACCTTCCATTTGGAGGTGTAGCCCAAACAGACTTTTAAAAGATTGGCCACTTTCACTGAAGAATGTATGCTTTTCTCTTTACACTCTGAGATACCACCCTGTTCATTACTTTTATCATCTGTGTGACCAAAATAACTAAGGACAGTTTGGAAGGAAGATGAATTTTCAGTCACAGCTTTAGAAGACTCAGCGCATGGTCACTTGGCTCTGCTGCTCCTGGGCTCATGGTGGGGGAAGCAGTGTGGAAGGGCGCTGCTCACCTCACGCCACAGGCTAGCACTCAGGACCCTGCTCTCCAAGGATCCACCCCAGCGGCCTCTGCCCTCCAGCCAGGCCTTAGCCCTCAAGGGTCCTGAACCTCCTGCTGCCACTACAAGCTGGAGACCAAGAATTCATCACATGAACTCTTCAAACCATAACACCATCTTTGACAAACAAATCCCACTTCTCTATATTTGCCATCCTTGAGCAATAAGTCATTTTCACCTTGGTCCCCAAATCATACAATCTCCTAGGAATAAAAGATAAGAATAATTCAGTTGTTGAGGTCTACCACTATTATCCGATTTAATGAGGAAAACAAAACATAGAAGTCTGGTTTTCACCATCAAAGTGGAGCCACAACACCAAGAAGGTCAGAGTAGAGCAAAACCCAAATGCTCATCCCCTTATGCAAGTCAGTGGTAAGTGATTGTTCCCAAATATGACAAATGCCAGGGGTACTCAAGCCACTACAAGCAGACATTGTCCCACAGACCCCTATTTCAGAATACACCATCTCAAATCTTTGTTACTCAGTAGTACTAAAAGCTGACATTCTGGGGACACTCAGCAAAGGCATGAACCATGCTGGTCACTTTCCTTCACCTAGCCCCCCTTCATCCTCAACTCCAGCCCTACTGGTTAAGTTCGCTCATTAAACCTGTTCTCCATGTAAGACACCCAAGGCATACGGAGGTGCCTTCAGCTTCCTTTACCAGTTATTGTGCAACATTCTAGAGAATAGCATTTCTCAAATTCTCTGTGTGATAGACCCAGTTTTCCCTCAGTTTGTTATGGACAAATTATAAAAATAAAAAGTACTCAAAAAATAAAAGTCAAAAAGAAAAGACATAAAATTTGTCCTTGAGATTCAATAGAATTATTTTGTCATATTAAGATAAACGCTTAGCCTCAATTTCCCAGGGTCTATACATGTCACAAATGTTTGAAGATCTTGCGGGTTTGAGGACCATATTTTGAGTAGTACTGTACCTTAAAAAGTTAATATTATAAGCTGGGTATATTCAAAGGCAGATGGCCAATGCCAAAGCCTAAGATATCACTCTTTTGATGTACTCTTACATAGAAAAATTGTCTAACCAGTTCCTTGCAGATTTCTAAGTATCAGCCATCACTAGTATTACCATTATTCTATTCTATGTAGTTCTCAAGTAATGCGTCCATTATTAAGGTCAGCAGTGCAGATCCTTACAGACAATTTGTACCATATGAAATTAATACCATGTGTTTTTATTGCATGAAACATGTTTCCTTTAGATGATAAATCTATTGATCAGAGCATATATTCCTCTTTTGAACTATCTGATCAAGGCTAATAATAATAATAATGCTAATAATTGGCATTTACACATTATCACCATATTTGACAAGAATAAGGAATAAAAGGTGTATTTTCACAGGGACAATTCCTCCAGGGTGTTTATATGATACATCAGAGGTATGTTTGTTGAATAAAGACTGAAACCTCTTAAATTTTCTCCTCATCAGGGACTTGTGGATAATTTGCAAGCAATTTGTATCCCCCTTTGCCACAGGACTAAACCTCAGATGTAATTTCTGCAGTTGTCAATCACTTTTCTTGTCCCAAAGACCATTCTGCAAGAATCATGTTCTGAGGGTTTTCTCACGTGTTTAAATTCAGGAATTGAAAGCGATGCTGGAGGAATAGAGGGTTTCTGTTAGGAGTGGGAGAGAGGATGAAAGGCAGGGAATGAAGTCTGTCTATAATAAGCACTTCTTTCAGTATACACTAGAATTGGAAGTGCATGTCAGGTGGAGATTAGTTCTGAGACTCTTCATTTTTAAAATTACCCTTTTTTGCTATCCCATTTGGTTACACTTACAGAAGAGCAGGTTAGATGTCAGTAAAGATTTATAATTCTCCTTCCCCATGATTGATGGAAAGGTAAAGAAAAGAGTTATCTCCAAGGCAAGTGTAAAAGTTAGAATATTCTTTTAAGAAAATGAAAGTATATTACATAGTTATCTAATGTATCCGCATTGTGGACTTGTAACTGGCATTATTGTATCTACTGGAAATATGGGGAAACTAAGGTGGAAATTCACTTGTGACTTCAGGCAGTTTCTCTATACCTTTTATTTTAGAGGAGAGTCTATATAAATACGCCTCTTCTTTTTTACTTAAATTCTTTCTAATGCTCACTCATATGCATTCTTATAGTCAATAATGAAAGCTCAGATACTCTAAGTCATCCACAGTCCCTCACTTGAAAGCCCCCTCTGTAATTACATTGACATTCCTGCCGTCTAACTTTTTATACAGTTTTACTCATGTAAGGCCTGGGTTGTATACCTAACTTGAGTCCGATTTCCCTTAATTTCTATTACACTATGAGCAAGATATCCTTGTCCATGCCTGCACATTTTGACGCTGGTTTATAGGAAGAACAGAGCAATAGGTTTCTGAGGTTAGGAAATGGATCCTCACAAGCCAGCCCTTAGGAGATCCTTGGCATGCCTTCCAGCAGCGCCGGCTCTCCTTGGGCTCCGTTAGCCAGCTGTGCTGCAGTGTGGGAAGGAGGTACCCAGCCCTCTGGAACAAGCTGGGGCTTTCCCTGGCTGTTGGACAGCCTGCCTGGGCATCCTGTTCATAGAGCCAGGACTGAAGTCGCGTCATGAGGCAAGACTCCCACCACAAGGACAGCCTGGCAGTCAGCATGTTGACAGACCCGCCAGCAGCCACCTTGTGTTGGTGTTTTTTAGCCTGTTGTCTGGTTATACCTAGACTTCCAAGATTCATGACAGCCCTGACATGGGGGTAAATGTTTAGCGTTGGCCAGAAGAAAGTCTCACGGAAGGTCAGTCCTCGTGCCAGAGAACTTGGATCTCCATTTCACATCCAGGCACGCTGGAAGGCTTAAGTAGATGGAGGGATGAGAAGGGATTTACCATAACGGCACAGGGCAGAGAGCACCCGAAGCTAGAGCTTCCAGAACACTTAAGCCCGCACATATTTGCACACAGGCACGGGCACTCACAGATCTAGACTTACAAAACAACACTCAGATTATAGACAGGAATACTTAAAATGCCCAAGACCAACGTCACTCACGCCTAGTGTGAACCCACCCCCATTCACTCTCTCACCACTTAGTGGGGAGCCCGTGAACGAGGCAGTGCTCTGGGCAGCGCTCAGGACCAGCCAAGCCCTCGCCCTCGAAGTGCACGTTCTTCAGTACAATAGGTGTATGTTATACAATGACTACTTCTTGTTGTAGTTTAAAACAGGTTAGAGATATGCCAACAAGATGCATTATTTGGCCCTCTCCTGAGTTCTATTCTTCAGAAGGAAACGATAGGGTATTATTGGGCAAACTGACTAAACAGGAATTCATATGACAGATTTGCTTTCATTGTTTCACATATACATTAGGTAACATCATCTTCCTAACACTAGGAATATACACTGAAGGATGGTGATAGATATGCAGATTACCCTATTGGAAAAAAAATTTAAAAACAAGGACAAAAAGCATGGCATATCAACAAAGATTGATCTAGATATAGAACGTGTATTTTTGTACTCTTTTAACACTGTACTATTTTTATTTCGTAACATTTGGTAAATTCAAAATTATTTCCAAATGAAAAGTTTAAAATAAATCCATTTTACTTTGTAAAATGAGCAAAAACATAATGTCCTCAAATCATTTTATAAACTTCCCTAAGTCATATATGATTTATGAACATTTGATTGACCTGCTAATTCAAGAGTGCAAGATGTACCAGAAATGGTACACTGAGGTAAACCTTCCAGAACGTCTCCCTCCCCTGACATGAGCCAGATACACTTATGTCTCCTCTGTATCTACAGGAGATATATTGAAGTATAATTATACCATTCACTGTACAATTTTAATTCACTTTCTCTAATAAGTACCCTGAGATCCCAGCTAGGTGATAGAAATGGAAAATGCCAGAAAATTATCCCTTTAAATACAACCCTCTGTTTTCTCTCTCTCTCTCTCTCTCTCTCTCTCTCTCTCTCTCTCTCTCTCTCTCTCTCTCTCTCTCTCTCTCTCTCTCTCTCTCTCTCTGTGTGTGTGGTGCTGTTCCTTAGCTTCTTTGCTCAAGGCTGGTGCTCAACCACTTGAGTCACAGCTCCACTTCCATCCCTCTCTTAGTGCTTCACTAGAGTCTGGTTCCAGCCTACAGGCTTGCTGGCCTCCTTTCCTATCTGCTTTTGTGACTTCCTTTCTGCCTGCTTTGCTGCTTTCTTCCCTTCCTTCCTGACTTCCCTTTACCGAGGTCAGATAGTTCCCCTCTCCTCGCTGTCTACAACCCCCCCCCTTCTAGTTTCCCAATAAATCTCTGGCATGTCAAATCTTGTCTTGGTATCTGTCTTCAGAGGATCTAGACTAACAGCCTCCTATTTTTAAAGTCATCCGTAGAGAACGAAGGTATTACACTTAGTCACCTTTCCTAGCCTTCATCAGTAGTGCATTAAAAGGCTTCTCCAATGCAGACAAGACTTTGAAGAAGATTGGAGTGGAAGAGGTAGTTGGATAATTTTAGCAGGTGATGGAATCAAGTCTCCACCACAGTGCTAGCTCCACTGCTAGCCTTGTCCCGGACTTGCACGGATCCCACACAAACATGCTTTACTTCTGAATACAGACAGCAAGGCAATAGAATGGCAACTTCCTTGATAGCATTAACTCCCTATTTGCTTCCCCAACTGGTTGTAAATGTCGACCTAGAGGACCTGAATTCCATGTTAGCTCTTATTCCTCTCCAGGCTTACGCTGCCCACTGCCCACTTGGATTTCCACAAGTCACGAGCTCACTTCTGTTTTCTCTTGGACTGTACCTCATTAATTCCTGCTGCTGTCCTTACTAAGGTCCCAGGCCATGAGTCCTCTGCTGTACCACACACATCCATCTCAAAGACAGCTCCTTTGAAAGCTCCTTCAGTCTGCTTACCTTCTTAGAAAATGGTTTCCCCCACCCCCTGGTTCTTGCCTTGCCAGCCAGCAGCTGTTTCTTCTCTGTCCCTGCAAGAATCATACTGCTGCTGACTGGGTCTTTCCTTCTTTATCCCATTAGTCACCTAACCATATCCCTGCCGCTCAGCCTCTAAAGTCCTCCACACTGAAGCGAAGGTGATTTTTCTAACAACACGGGCGTAAGTTGTTTGGTGATGTCCTTGCATATTTAAGCTTTTTTTTTTTTCTGTATGTTCTGATAAAACGTACAGACATTCAACTACAACCACCCCCCACTACCATGGTGGATCTCATTCATTTTAAATAAGATTAGAGAAAAATAAGGCACCATTCAGTTCTGTAACACTGACATGGGAGAGGCCTTTTTTTAAATTTTGAGATCATATTTTAGAAATGGAGAGGTAATACACCTCATATAAAGGTACAGGTTTTGCCTGGCACCAGTGGCTCACGCCTGTAATCCTAGCTACTCAGGAGGCTGAGATCTGAGGATCATGGTTTGAACGAAGTCAGTTCAGGCAGGGAAGTCCTAAGACTTTTTATTTCCAATTAATCACAGAAAAAGCTGGCAGTAGCACTGTTACTCAAGCGGTAGCCTTGAGCAAAAGAAATCTCAGTGACAGCTCTCAGGCCCTGAGTTCAAGCCCCAGGACTGGCAAAAAAAAAAAGTTTAGATTTTAAATAAGTACTGTGGCAAGTTTTGACAAATACATAATATACCCTAACACATTACAGAACTCTTTCATCATTCCCCCCAGACTCTACTTTAATTAGGAAATGACTTAAAAATAAATTACACGAAAGAATGATTTAAAAATACAAAAACATCCAGCACCATTGTTTTAACCCTTTACAATTAGTTCAGTGAATTTACCTTATTTTTTGTTATTCCTGGGGACACACATTTTCATCTGTTGAAACATCCTTCTTCCTGATAAAAGTGATACTTAGAAACAGAGTAGATTTTAACAGGATTCCATTTCCTTACCCCTCATACATGCCAAAGCCTACCATCTATTAATCTCATAGTGACTGTCATTTCATTTTTTATTTATTCGTCTAGTGTGTATGCACAAATCTCATTTGCAGATCTTCCTTGGCATGGAGTCTCTGGCCAGGTCCAGAGAGTTCCAGAGATATTTGTTGAATAAATACACAATGTTAAAGGCCTAGGTTAGTGACTTGTAGGTCATATTTGAAGTTCAGACTTTATGTCAAGGCAAAGATGTCCATTATGTTATGTGTGTGTGTGTGTGTATGTGTGTTTCCACAAATGCCATGATTAAATCTGTGCTTTAGAAAGGCAACTCAAAGCAGTGTAAAGACTATAAACGAGTGACAAAAATAGTTACAAGGATTGAGTTGGGCATACAAGATGTGTCTATATCTGTGTGTGTGTGTCTGTGTGTGCATGTGTGTATATACTGGTTGGTCCTGGGGCTTAGACTTGGGGCCTGAGTGTTGTCCCTCAGATTTTTTGGGGGTTCCGGTCGTGGGGCCTGAACTCTGGGCTTGGGTGCTGTCCCTCAGCTCTTCAGCTCAAGGCTAGCCCTCTACCACTTGAGCCACAGAGCCACTTCCGGCTTTTTTCTTTTTGCTTATGTGGTGCTGAGGAATCGAACCCAGGGCCTCATGCATGCAAGGCAAGTGCTCTACCACTGAGCCACCTTCCCAGCCCTGTCCCTCAGATTTTACACTCAGGTCTCATGTTCTACTGCTTGAGCCACAATTCCACTTGTGAGGGGTGGTTGATTGAAGAGTCTCACAGACTTTGTTGCCTGGGCTGGCTTTGAATCACGATCCTCAGATATCATCCTCCTCAGTAGCTAGGATTATAGGAATGAGCCACCAATGCCCAGCTGTATGAGGTGGTTTTTGTTGTTGTTGTTGTTGTTTTTGTCAGTCGTGGGGCCTGAACTCAGGGCCTGGGTGCTGTCCCTCAGCTCCTCAGCTAAAGGCAAGTGTTCTACCACTGAGCCACCTTCCCAGCCCATGTATAGGATATTTTTTTTTTAAGGAATGGAGTTTGAACAGAGTGAAAAATTCAAAATAAACTTTTTTGAATTTAAATATTTTATTGGCTTCAATGAATATACACTTGAACAATTCACAAGTATATTAAGTTATTCTGAATTACATTTCTGTACTTATTTGCTTGCTGTAGGTTTTCCACTACAGGACACCTCTAATTGTAGATTAGTAGTACCATCATAGTAGATTAAAATACAAATGAGAAAATTCAGTGTTGCTGGTGCAGAGCATGAATGCACCAACATATCATGGTCAATAATGGAATGACTCATTTGAGGAAATATAAACTTTTCCTGAAAAAAGTCTAAGGAATTTTGGAGCCTGCTCCATAAATCAGCATCAAATATATCAAAAATAATGTGAGTATGCTAGTACTGGATCCATGAAAATAGCATCTCTACTACAACGAGCTAATAGAAAACCCGTGTCATCGCTTCCCATCCTCCTCACGGCCCCTTCTCTGCTGACCAGTGGACTAGGAGATGTCTCTGGCTTTTGGCCCTTCCCTCATCCTAACAAGCCCTGAGAGAGCGGCGCCCAGCGGCCACGTCCCCAAGTATGTGAAGGAAGGCAGGAGCCGTGCTCTGGGCGTTGGCCCCCAGCTCTCTGGATGGCAACTACCTCAAACCCATCATTTGCGTCAGTCTATAGATGAAAGGGAAGGAGCCCTGGTTGTCCGGGCCTGCATGCTCTTGGTGCTGCTGGATGCCAGGCTGCAGCAACACCACCTGCTCTGCGGTGGGGCTGTCGGGGGGCCAAGACACCCGGCTTCTCCTGGGGCAGGCTCCGTGTTGTCTTCGAGTTGCGCCTTCTCAGCCCCGTGCTCCTGCTCCTCCTCTGCAACTTCCCCTTGCAAGGGCCCCTCCAGGTCTGCGGGGGCCTCTGCAGCAGGGGTGAGGTCAGCGGCCGGCCTCGAGTCCCGGCCCACTGTGCCCTGCCCTGTCAGGCGCAGCAGCAGTTCCTGCAGCTCCTTCTTCTTCTCCCTCTTCTCCTGCGACAGCCGGCGGACGCGCTCTTCCTTCTCGTGCTTCAGCTCATCCAGGACGCCCATCTGCTGTTCACAGGATGCCATCTCCTCCTCCACGGCGCCGATGCGCTCTGACAGCAGGCTGCAGCGACGGGGGAGGTCGTCCGCTGGACTCTGCTGGTCCACCTGGCCAGGCAGGTCGTAGGTGAAGCAGATCTTCAGCCGCTTCCTGGGCCCCTGGGCGACCTGCTCTCCCTCCGCAGGTGCACTGTGGTGCCAGGTCTTGGGGTAGAGGGCCTGGCGCTCCAGCTCTGTCTGGCACCGGGCTGCCAGGTGGGCCAGGCCCTCGCAGCGGGCCTGCTGCTCCTGCAGCTCATGGCTGAGCTGCGCCTTCTTAGATTCAGCGACGGAGAGTGCTGCACAGTAAAAATCCCTCCTCCCCCTTGTCGTCCCCTCTGCTCACGCCTTCGCCTTCTCTAGAGAGAGCCAGGAGCCTCAGCTGGGAACGCAGCTGCGCATTCTCCTGCCTCGTGGCTTCCAGGCACGTCAGTGTGTCCTGGAACTTTGGAGGCACCGTCCGGTCCTCCAATGTGCTCTGCACCTGCTTCTGCTGCAGCTGCTCCAGCCGCTGGGTCTGCCTCCGCAGGTGCTGCTGCAGGGCCTCCTTCTCCGCGCTCAGCTGCTGATGGGTGGCCAGGTGCTGCTCACAGGTGGCTCTGAGCTGCTGCAGCTGGGCCAGGGACCGATCCTGCAGCTCCTCGGCCTCTTGGAGCTTGGACTCAGCCATCTCCTTCCATTCTTTGAACGTCTCCTCCCGCTGCTCCAGCTTCTCCTGAAGATGTTTCTTCTCCTGCTGCTTGGTGTGCAGGAGTCCGGCGAGCGAGTCCTTCTCAGCGCTCAGCCTCTGCCAGGCGTCCTGCAGCTGGGCCAGCTGCTCGTTCAGCTCGCGGTTGCACACCAGTGCGTATCGTGGTTTCGTGCTCCTTCTCAATCGTCTCCAGGATCTTGCACCGGTCCACTGCATGCTGTTCCCATTCCTCCGCCTTCTTCTCCAGTAGCCACCGCCGCTGCTGCTGCTCCAGGCTGTGGACACGGAGGCTCTGGTTCTCCTCCACCTGGAGGTAAAGTTGCTCCTCCAGGGTCTTGAGCTCCTTCTGCAACTGCAGGGCCTGAGCCTGCAGCCGCTGCTCAGCCTGAGATGGCCCCGCAGGGCGCTGCAGCTCTGCCAGCTGCACTCTCAGCTCCACCAGCTCGCCCTCCAGCTCCAACACCTGCCTGGCCCCTTGCTCTTTCTCCTCTCTCGGCCTGCCCACCTCCTCTAAGAGCTGCCTGGCCTTCTCCTTCCCCGTACAGCTCTCCACCCACAGGTCCTCCTCCAGGGAGTCTCTCTCCAGCTTGAAGGTGGTGGCCAGCTCTCTCATGCTCTTGAGTTGTCTTTCCAACTCTGCGTGCTCCACCAGCGCCCGCTGGGACTTTTTGATTTGGATCTTCATGTTGGCCTTCTGCGTCAGGAGCGCGTCCAGCCTGTCCCGCAGCTCGGTGTTCTCATCCTCCAGGTCTTCACAGCTTCTGCTCTTCTGCTGGAGCTGCAGCGTCAGGCGGTTCAGGGCTTTCGTGAGCTCGAGGTTGTGGAGCTCGGTGTCAGTCTCTGTGGTGGAAACGGCAGACAGCTCCATCTCCAGCTCCGTCACACGCTGCTCTGCAGCCTGCAGGCGGCTGGTGAGGTGGTCCCGCTCCAGGGCTCTTCCGTCGGCCACCTGCCGCATGTGGGCCAGGGCAGATTGTAAACTGGATTTTTCTGAAGCCACCATCTTCTGCACGGATAGCTTGTACTGCTCCAGCTCTGCTCCCCGTGCCTCGTGCACACAAGCGGTCTCCTCCTGCCGCTCCTGCAGCTTCTTATTTTCCTGCTTCAGGTGTTCGATCTCTCTGCAGAGCTGCTCGTTTTGTATTCTGCTGGCATCGAGGGCAAGCACCAGGTGTTGGTAGCACCTTTTGAGGTCCTCGGTGGCGGAGGGACCCGGGTCACTCTTGACCCCGGCAGCTCTGACTGTGCCCAGAAGCAGGGGAGGCTCAAGGCCTGTGTGGTCTTTGGCCACACCCTCAGCTGAATGACCGTCCCCTGCGGCGTTTGTCTTGGGGTTACCTCCTTTTTTCGTCTTCTTCTTTCTCTTGGGTTCTGCAGATCCGGTAGGACCATTCCTCCGCTGGTATTCTTCCAGGAGTCTCTTTCCTGCGGCTAACTTTTTCAGTCTTGTTTGTTCAGACATCCTAGCGCTGGGACGGGGAAGATGTGGGGGCCACATTCCCAGGCTCTTGGATGTCACCTCCGTTCTCCAGTCACCACCAACTCTATCTACCTCGATGCACCAACTATGTCACCTCGATTCACCTCGACTCGCTGGCTCACCACTCCGTACCTCTACCTCCCTCCACTGCTGGTAGTGGTGTGAGTCAGTTGAGGGAATACCAGTGCTACTAGGCAGCATGGAAGGTGGGCGTGGCCTCTATTCTTGGATCCCATTGGTCAGAAAAACAGGGGAAAAATAGAGGGTGTGGCCAGAGTCTTGTGACCCAGGCAGAATGGGGTAGTCAAAATGACAGCTGTCCCTGTGGCCCCATCCCCACACATCCCGTCCAGTTTGGTTGGCAGCACAGTGGGACCTCCCCTGGGAACTGGTGCAGGGTTTTACAAGTCACCCTTCCTGGTTCCCAGCACATAACTGTGGTCACCAGGGTTTTCACCAGACTTCCCACTGCCCTTCAGGTCTGCCGGTGTCAGACGTCTTCAGGTCTCCATGCCATGCAGTTAGCGTTGTTTGGATCATATTTGCTGACTCTGGCATTCTGATCAGGGAGGCGCAGGGGTTTGCAGTGGCTTTGGTACACCCTGCTCCTGCAGGCTCTCTGGGACTGGGCAGCACAGGGACCTCCCAGGCCCAGGGCTCCTCTCCATGAGTACTGGCCATGCTGCCTTCAGCTCAGTGAGGCCATGCATAACAAATACTTCCTAGCCTACAGGGAGCTTGAGGCTATGAAAATCATCTTCTTCCTACATTTCAATGACATCTTACTGAGCACATGTTCCCCACACTTTGGCTGTGATTGCAGAGGGTTCAGAAACACAATCACGTGAGGACTACTCCTCCAGAGTGAAGTCAATCCGTTAGCCATGCAGCCAACTAACTAGTCCCACCCAAATGCTGTCCAGTCTGGCAAGAATGCAGCTTCTGGGATTGGCCTCAACCACTCCAGAGCCCTGGGCCATCGACCGCAGCACTGGGGGGGGGGGGGGGGAGGGGCTGAAGTGATTGATGAGTTCATTTTGTGCGGCTGGCTTTTCCTTCCAATGAAAAAGCTGTGCTGGCTGTGGTGGTACACACCTGTGATCCCAGCAGGAGAATCAATCATGAGTTCAAAACAAGCTGGAGCTACATAGCCAGTTCAAGACTGGCCTGGGCTACAGGCCCTCAGGCGGGGGCTGTGATGGCAAGGCCCAGTCATCTTTGCTGCACTGTCATTGGCTGGCTAGCCTCCCCCCCCCACCGGCCCCTCCCCCAGCACAGCACACGTGACTCACCACACACACACACACACACACACACACACACACACACACACACACACACACACACACACACACGACGGTACAAAATAAACTTCCTAATAAGTGATTAATAATGAAGGAGAAAGAATAGAAGATTCTGTGGTTTGGGACTGAGAGGAGATTCAGAGTTGCGTTGCTGAGAAAAATTCTATCAGAGAAACAAAGATCAGGCAAATTAATTTTAGGACATGAAAGTGTCCAATAGGTAAATAAGCGATGACGTGAGAATACAGATGTTGCTTCTGTGCAAATGTTTCTCCATTTTCCCATCTCTATACACTTCTCACCTTCCTTGGGGCCCTTACCATTTAGGCAGCAATGTAAAGAAATGCACATTTCTTTTTCTCCACACAACTGTTTACCTCTTTCGGCAAAATCCTATTCTAGGTACAATTAGACCTAGTTTAAAACCTAATGGCACTGATTGAAAAACTCCAAGATATGGAAAAAAGAGTGTTTTTTAAAAAATATATAAAGTGTGAAGGTATTTTTTATTCCCCCTTTGGCTTATTCCCTGTTATCACTGTCTTGGATCTCGGTGCCCTGTGTCTTGTGCATATGTTTATCTGATTTGAGGAAGGGAAGGGGAAATCACAAAATGGCGAGACAAAAGACAAAGGGTGAACCAATGCAACAGCGATGCTCACAAGACACTATGTTGGAAAATAAACACTTCCTGAGGGTGGAAAACTTCAACTCAGGAAGACAGTAGATTTAGAAAATTTAAACAGCAATTAGTTTGCTCTGGCTTAATAGAAAGGAAGAAAACTTGATGTTCTCATTTCTCTATATCTCTAATGTGACTTCCCTTTAAAAGAAATTTGTCCTCTCATAAGTCATGATTCACGTTGTAAATAAGTTCATCACTTTGCATCAATTGCTTGCTATGAAGTAGCTATAGTATCTTTATGTTCAAATTCTACTTGGTAAAAGAAGAATGCTGTAGAGAAAAATTGCATATTTAACATTTATGAACCATTTCCCAGCCTTCTGGCTAATAGCCTTGTCCAGAGAATGGCAAAAACATACATAATAATGTTGATTCTTGGTCATGATACATTCAATCCTTATTATTGTTTCCTACTTACTGACTTTACCCTTCTAAAACTTTGCTGCTAGGACATAAGAATAGAATTTGAGAATAGAATGTCTCACACTTTCAGAATTAGTAAAGCTGTTTTTATCAAAATATAGTAGGTGTCAAGAAGAAGAAGGGTTATAGCTCAAATATTTAAATGGATGGTTTTTCTTGATACTAGATAGAAATTTCTAAATGTCCTTATTGTGTATTTCTTAAATAAGTCATTGTATTTAGTGGTGACTACAAGGCTGACTAGTAAGTACAGTAAAGAGCAGATAAACTGGTTGTCCATAAAAAGACAGCATTCCAAGTGCTTAGCAATTTCCATGGTGCAAATATTTACTGTCTCCATCATGGCCAATTTCAGACTGCCGGCATTCGGTAATTGAACTTAAAGTTGGGAAGGAAGCTCTGCACACAATCAGCTTGTGGGGCAGGAAGATCCATCTTCAGCATTGCATAGTGGAGCACCCGTGCTTGTGTTTAATGTCTGTTTGTGCTACATGGAAGCCACATGCATCACCTACTCTTCCCATGCTCAAATTTTGTCAGATATAAAACTGGCATAGCGGTTGGCTGTGGTGGATGGAGATGGGGGCGGAGGATTGTGAGTTCAAGGTTAGCTTGAGCCACATAGTGATTTCTATGTGGTGAGATCAAGGAAAGGGAGGCTTCGTTTTGCTACAAGTCAACATCTCTATTCTTTTGTTGATTCCACACCAACACTGCATAATCCAAGGTGATAAAGACTTCAATACAGACACCTCTACTTATTTGCATGTGGACTTTCAATTGTCTGGCTGTCGTTTATTGAAAACTACTTAATCCTTTCCCCTTTGAAGAGTGTTAATGGTTTTTCCTTCCTCTATTTAGAAAAACAAACCCAAATTCTGGCAGTACCATCTATTCCTTCCACTGAGAGACGATTTGTAGATTGCAATCTATCTGTTCAGGAGAGAGAGAGAGTTTGCTGCTGCAGCTGTGATGGCATGGGCAGTGCTCATGTATACTGTAAGCGGCATACCCCAGTTCACTCGGTGAGCGGGACTCGATGGTGTGCTTTTCCTTGTTAAGATACTCAGTTAGGGCCAAGCGCGGGGGCACATTCCTGTAATCCAGCTACTCAAGAGGCACCGATAGAGGATCACCGGCTGGGGCTGACCCAGGCTGTCCTTCCTAAGACTTTGTGTCAGCCTCCAGCCAGGCGTGTGGCCCACAGCCACCATTCCATCTACCTGGGAGACGGGTAGGAGACCTGCCTGGCTCAACGGTCTTTACACAAGCGTTTTGCTAACAGCCACTGAAGCCCTCAAGAAGAGCTAAGGTCGGAGGGGTTAGAACCACAGGCTCAGGATTGCAGAGCTTTCAAGCGGCAGAGCCAGGACCTAGGTGCAGACTCTGACAGCTCCTCTCCACGACCTCCCCGACCCGGCGTGGGTCACAGGCGGTCCGAGGCCCGCTCATCTATCAAACCTCAGCCATTTCCTCTTCCCATGTGGCTTCCATACTTTTCTATTAGTCATAACAGTTTCTTATGTTATTTCCCTGAATCAGTAATAAATTCCGAGAGAAGAGGGACCCCTCCCCGCCGTGGAGACCCGTGAGGGGAGCTTTTGGCTTTCCACAATAGAGACATTTAATTATCTCACAAAGCAACATGTCTGGGAATGCATGGCAGCTTAACAGCTTCTTAAAAGGCCCAAGCTCTTTCCATTTTTTTTCTTCACCCTACTTAGAAATTAGATTTTTATTTTCTCACCTGTCAATTCCATTTCAAGATGACTGTCACAGATCTAAGCATCTGGTTATTACTCAAGACGGGACGAGAGCAGAAGGGCAGCATGGCGCAGCCATCTACGTGTGACAAGAAAACCTCCCCGGGAGATCCTTTATTAGCTCCCCTTACATCTCCTTCCAGTACTGGGTTCTTGCCTGTGATTTGCCAATTAAACAAATGCGACCATAGCCTCGAATTTCCCCGAATACAGTGAGTTACCACCGCAGAATGTGTAGGCACCTTCGAGCCTTCCTGGCAGTTACAGCCTGTCCAGGCAATGAAAAGTAGAGGCCGGGAAGAGGAGGCCATACCTGGAGGCTGTACAGCTGGAGAGTAACTTTGCCAAAGAGAACACCTTGGCTGGTAGCTGACTTTCAGACCCAAGCATGGGTTTAGGCCTAGCTCCCAGTGTCGTCAACCGAAGGTGGAATTAACCTTAAAGCGGTTTTGGGTGCACAGTATTTCGCCCTGTGCCCAGTATAAAGTGAGTCAATTATTTATGAATGGGGCCCAATTTGTTTAAACCTCATTGACCTTTAATACAGTTATGACATGTGTCTTGGCTGGATTCTCCCTCTATTGATTTGGTCTAGAAAAAAAAAGAAACCAAGAGGTGAAATAGGCCCTCGGGGTGAGGTGAAATTGTAGGTTACAGGCATGTTAAATTGCTTCAGTCTACTTTGTGTCCTTTGGAGTCAGAAAATGAAGCAATAAAGTAGGTTGATGTAAGTAATTCTTGTTTTTAAAGCTGCCTGCAAGTGCTCTTAACAATATCATGGATTTGATAAGATCTGCCTCTGACTTCTTCATTTAAAATGAACAGAAAGATGGTAAAGCCCAAGGAATGTTGAAACACCAGTGCTGTGCTAACAGCTTGCACTGGATTGGTGAGCAAGGGCCTGCTAGGCATTCTTCCCCATTGTCTGCCATACCTGGGGGATGACAGCGGGGCCCTGGTCAGGAATTCCCTAGGGGGCAGACCCAGGTGCAGGGGTCCCCACGCTCCTGCTCATTACTTATATGCTGTCAAGTTCAGACAAGGTTTAAACTCAGACGATTTTTCAAGTTTTAAATGTCAACATCTGTGATGGAAGAAGCTATTAAATCAGAATCTATTAACTGAGAGCAATCCCCTTCTCTACCCCCTCTCCACTGTCTGTGGTTGTTGTGGTGTTGTGGGCCAAGTAAAGATGAAAAAAAAAGAACAAATCTGAGAATAGAACAAGCAAAAGAGAAAGAGCACCGGTAACTGACGGGGGGGGGGGGGGGAGGGGGGAGGGAAGAGGCCTGTTGTGGGAGGTGATAGTGGAAAGGTTGGGAGTCAGAGTGTCAACATGAACTGGCTGGAACACAGCTCTCAAATCCTTTTGTTGTTGTTGTTGTTGGTTGTGGGTCTTGAACTCTGGGCCTAGGTGTGACAAGAAAACCTCCCCGGGAGATCCTTTATTAGCTCCCCTTACATCTCCTTCCAGTACTGGGTTCTTGCCTGTGATTTGCCAATTAAACAAATGCGACCATAGCCTCGAATTTCCCCGAATACAGTGAGTTACCACCGCAGAATGTGTAGGCCCCTTCAAGCCTTCCTGGCAGTTACAGCCTGTCCAGGCAATGAAAAGTAGAGGCCGGGAAGAGGAGGCCATACCTGGAGGCTGTACAGCTGTTTAGCTGTTTAGCTCAAGGCCAGTGCTCTACCACTTGAGCCACAGTATCACTTCCAGTTTTCTGGTGGTTTATTGGAGATAAGTGTCTCATGGCCTTTCCTGCCTGGGGCTTTGAACCATGATCCTCAGATCTCAGTCTTCAGAGTAGCTAGGATGACAGGCGTGAGCCATCGGCACCCAGCTTGGAATTCTTATTTGTACTGACGTTTTTAGGGCGGTCTGGGATTGAGCTCTGGGAGAGAGCTTACCTAGTAAGTGCGAGGCCCTGAGATGAGCCCTCCATACCAAAAAGCTGAATAACAATTCAGCTTGATGAGTGCTCTGAGGTAAGTAGGCATTTATTTCAATTGGTAATGATTTATTTTGGGGGTGTCTGTATGTTACTGTTTACTGCCTTTAGTGGATTTCAGGTTGGTTTTAGGAGAGAGCTTGTTTGGTTATGTACTATTTCCTATCATCCTTAAGATTGTAATCTCTTGCTTTTTTTTTTAAAGCCTGTTCTTTCTCATACACCAGTGAAAAGAATTCTGCTGATTGATCACCCATCAGGGAGAGAATATGAAATACTCAAAGAAATGCAGAGCTTAGTGCTCTAGGGTTGGAGAGTGAATAAGCAAACATGGACCACGCGTGTATGTACTTGGTAGAGCTCAGGTGTACCCTGAATTACCAGAAGGCTGGTTTAAGCTCTGTGTAGCCCCGCACAAATAATACATGAACTCAGAGATTCTGTGCTGTGGCCTAAGCCTCTACGTACGCATCTCTGAGCAAAAGGCTGTGCCTTGAAGCGCCTTGTGCGTGAAGAGACAGGTGCCGCAGAAGACCAGGCCCGAGGAGGCACGTCTGAAGGCAGACACCCTGCAGTTCTTTGCTCAAAACTTTGTTACTCTGTTGCTGTCATGGACGATAATGAAATGCAGGGGAAGAAGCCAGCACTATTCACCAGTCCGTCTACATACTCCATACTCCATACTCCATACTCACTAGAAAAGACTTCCTTGTCCTTTTGGGCGCTGAAGGCTGCCTGCAGGCCTTGTGTGTGCTGAGGACGGACTCCAGCACTGAGCTACATCCTGGCCTTCAGTTACTCCTTGAGCTCCTTCCTGGGAAGAGCATTCTGGGAGACGCAGCTCAACTCCCCTTGTCAGGGCCTGTCTCCCCTCTGTGCCTGCCAACCGCCCACTCTGTTCAGACATACAGAAGGCTTTTCTCAAGGACTGCTCACATGCACATCCTCTGCCAGCAGCAACCGTATCTCTGCTCAACGTTTATCTTCCAATTAACAATAAGAGTAAAACCACAAAATGGTTTCAAACAAGAATTTGCGCTTAGGAGTTTTATATACCGCTCCAATACTGGTGATAAATATGGCATCTATGTGTTGCTGTTGTTTATAAAAACAGACAGCACCAGGTGGCTCATGCCTGTAATCCTAGCTCCTCAGGAGGCTGAGAGCGGAGGACTGTGGTTCAAGGTCAGCCCAAACAAGACAATCGGTGAGATTTGTATCTCCAATTAACCACCCAAAAGCTGGAAGTGAAAAGCTGTGGCTCAAGTGGTCGAATGTCAGCCTTGCGTATAAAAGCTTAGGGACGGCATCCAGGCCCTGAGTTCAAGCTCCAGCATCAGCACAATAAATAAATAAAAACAAACAATACACACAGACAAAAAAAATCCAAATGAAAGGAACCAAGTAATTAAAAAAAACACCCTCGAAGTTGAACTTCCAGAAGGTTTATCCTGATTTATGGATATTGCATTTCCCAAAGTGTCAAGAAAATCTGCAACTCAGCCTTCCTAATTTTCTCTGGTATTTATTCATGTGTCTATTTCCAAGGACAGTTATCGTCTTGATTAGATTGTAAATCTCCTTGAGGACAGGCAACTGTGACTAACCACTCATAAGTACCCACACTACCCATGCATTCATGGCTGAGCCACACAACAACGGCAGCGGGTGGCGCGTCAATAAATACTTGTTGACTCACTGACTCCATAAATACAAATGGCAAAATAATCAGACATTCTGCTAACACCTAATTTGCTCCCCGTAGGTAAGTTTGTCTCTTTGGTAGCATTGATTCTTTCAGGCCACCAGGGTTCCATTTAGTGAATTACAACAGCCATGTGCTAACGGGTACCCTGGTGGCCTGAATGATCCTCAGAGTCTCCCAGATGGAGGTACGCTTCCCCCACGAGAGCAATGCACAGTCTCCTAATACCTCGCTCAACTTTTATTCCCATTGGCAGTGTTTGCCTTTTGAGAGGCAAGATTCCTCTGCCTTTAGGCCTTGTCGCTTTTTTACCAGGCAGAAACTCTCAAGCCATAAACAAATAAAAATGCACTTCATTTACCATATTCTTGCTATTTTACTTTCTTTTTTTTTTTTGAGGAAAGTCTTGCTGAATTAAAGTGAATGCCAAGCAGGAAATGCACCGCTTTTCCTCGCAGCATTTTTCATAAGTGAGCAGCTTTCCAACAGATCCAGCTGTCAGCGGGGCCCTCCTACTGTTTGACTCCCTTTCAGAATTCATTCCTCTGTGTGGCACAATACAAAGATTTTGCAGAGCTGTAAAGGAGCACAGAACACCCCCTTGGTGTTTCTTCTTGAGTCCAAGCTCCCGGAGCCTTCCAGTTTTGCCTCGTACTGTGCATCGCACGATAATCCTTCATGCAATTTCAGAAAACCTCGCAGAGAACAAAGTTAATGGATAAATTCCTAGAATCTCTGTGTGGGATCCCTAGGAATCTGGTGTCTTTTGTGATGTCCTGAGCTAAAAAAAAAAAAAAAAAATTACAAGCAGAGTCTTAAGAAGTGGTTGGAGTCTTCTGGAGTGTAAAGATGCCAAACTCCCAATTCCCATAACAGGATTGAAACGCGTACGAAGCCAAGAGATTTATGAGCAATTTTCTCTTGAGTTAAAACATATGCCAGTCTGGGTAAACAGTGAGGCTTTAAGGTGCTGCCGTGCCGACAATCCCACTCCAACCCGGTTCCGAGCCTTCGTTCCCCACTATTCTCTTGCGGCCCCAAACTGCAGCAGCAGCAAGCGCCATTTCTGTGCCTGGCTTGAAAGGCCTCACACTGGCCGCAGGGTCGCCGCTCCACGGCCCAGACCTCTGCCTCCTCTTTTCTATTTATTGGGAACTTCGTACAGCCAGGATCCTGTAGAGAGCTCTCTTCACGTCGAGTATAAATGATGACACTGTACAGAGAAGAAGCATTTACCCTTGCTTGTTGTAAGCAGCTGTTCCTACTTTTAACTTCTCCTCGGAACTACTAATTTTTACAGAGCAGAGATTGAATTTTATTTGCCTTTATGTCCTTCCTCCCACACGCAGCCTGGCCCCACGTCAATTACTCAGTAAATGGTAATGGTAACATTGGTTTGGTAGAGACATCATTAAGAAATAGATTTTAATTTACAGAAGTTGACTCAAGTTTTCTATCACTCTCATATTATTATGGCTTGCAATTTTGGCACTCCTAAGGGGAATATTTATAGACTATTTGGGCAATTTACAATTATTCTCTCTTTACGTGCAATACTAGTTAATCAATTGCATATTAAAATAAAAGGCTTGTATGAATAGTTTAGTCTAAAATGTTTCTGTGTTGCAAAATCAGGACAATAAAAACTCACAAGTGTCATGTTTGGCATCTCTCTCTCTCTCTCTTTTTGGTAAGAAAACAGCCTGCAAAAATCTACATGGAAGTCAAGAGTCTAGACCAGTGCTCAGGTTTCAGGAAACGCTTTCCTCTGCCCTTTTAGCCTGATTTATTTAAACACCTATTAGAGATCTGATATGTATGTAGATGAATCTGATTTTTTTTCAGTGCTGGAGAATAGAATCAGGGGCCTCGTGTATACCAGGCAAGCATGGAGCTGTCCCCTCAGCCTGCTTGATGTTTTGTTGAACAGACTACTAGTGAGGCAAAGTGATATATTAATTTACTGCAGAGAAGATGGTGTTTTAAATCCTAATCCTCTTTATGACAATGTTTTGGTCAAAAGACCACGGCAAGAAAATATTGATGGTCCCAGATAACCCAGCCCTTCTTATAGAAAAAAACGCCTTGGCTCTTCCTTATTTTTATAGAAGTCACAGACTCCTCAAGAATTCCATGTGCTGGCCATGTTGTCTGAATTACAATGTTCTTCCTGAATTTTAAATTTTTCTCTTTGTTCTAATTTCCATCTCGAGATTTTTTCCTCTTTTGTGCCTATGAAATATAAGTGTAAAAAAGAACCCCAAATTCAAAATAATAGCTGGAGGACAGGAAAACAGAGGCTGATTATGGTAAGACTGCTTCATATATTATAGCGACAGAGCCTCACAGAGTCTCTGCCATTTATTTAGCTGTGTCTGGGCGCTTGCTTAGGGAGCTGGAGATCTATTCTTTCATTCTATCATCAGCTCTTGCTGTCAATTAATTAGAATATATATTCCTATTAATTCACGGATGTGTGCTGCCTTCTTTATGGAACTACAAGCGTCTCCGTGAGAACGCGTCTCTCCTTTGTTACGACACGCACAGCTCCCACCCCAGATTTTACTGTTTCTCTCCCAATCTCCACACTGCGTGCTTGCCAACCCATACAGATGCTTTTCAGGTTGGAAATACACATGGCTGCTTTTAATAATATTTCCAAATGTTGAGAGTATAGATCTTTACTGGATCTCTTTGTAAACATCTCTGAGTAAAACTCAACTTAACAGATCAGAAAATTAGGCCACCTATTATTTGGCTATCGCGTATGAACCAAGTGATTGAATATCTTCTTTGCATTCGTGTGTGTTCCTTGTCCAGGGAGTATTGTGGTACTATTTCCATAATGCACAAATGGTCTTTGATCATATTCAGACCTCGCTTACTCTCTCTCCCCCTCATTTTTTTAAAACAATGTTTAATGAGTTTCATTATTTTGCCTCCATACATGCACCTAATGCGTTTATCTTGAATACATTTCAACCCTGGCCCCTCCACCTCCAATATTGCAACTGTCTTGCAGAAAATAAGGCGCCCAGTCTACTTCTGAAAGAGCCGACATTGTGAAAATAGAGGCGTGGGATCCTCCATCTGCATCCACAGGGCTGTGTGCCCCTGGAATTCTGCACCTCGGCCGCTGGCATTCCCCTGCACCCTGGTGCCTGGGCTAGCACTCTTAAAATCATCCTTGACGTATGTCCCCTATTTTCCACATCTAATCGATCATCAGACCTGTCAGTTCTCCCGCAGAAATGTCCTCTGGCTCAAGTCCCTTTTCATCACCCTCACGGCCACCGGCTCGGGCCCTCATCACTTCTGCCTGGAGTATTAACACGGCCTCCCCTCTGACGTCCCTGGCATCTGTCTTTGTCCCCTTGAGTTCATTCCTCATGTAGGCACCAGCGATTTTTCGGAAAACAATTCTCATAAAGTTACGTCTCTCCTTCCGGACCTCGGCCGGAGCTGGCTGGTGGGAGAACACTCCCTCCGCTCCACACAGCGCCTCGGAGCAGTGGAGCCATGGCTGGCGGCGCTGGCTGGGCTCTGGGTGGCTCTCCCCTGCCGCTCCACTCGGTGCCTGTGACACCACCGTGACCCACGCTGTTCTCTCCCACCTGCGCCCACGCCTTTCTCCTCCATCTTTTAAGACCATGCCAATGTCCTGTCTTTCCTGACATCCACAGGAAGAACCCTTCGGACCCGCTCCTGACTCATCATTCTGGGATTGCTTCCACGATCACATGTATTCCTTTGTTCTCAACAATCTGTTTACGGTCGGCATGTAAACTCGTGGAGGAGAGGGCTCTCCCAGTGTCTGGCATGCATTTGAATTTGCCAAGTATAGAGACATTTAATAGATGCTGCACAAGCAAACAAACGATCTATATTGATCTCTTCCCCATATAGTATTTTGAAATAATACCAAGTGGTATATATTTTTTTTTACTTAGGAGTGTGTCTACTGTATTATGATACATGCGTTCCTGAAAAGTTCAATATTCAGGGGTGTGGGGGGAACACTGAACATATAAGCACTAATAATAAAGCAATTAAAACCTCATGCAATTTATAATCATAGCCCTAATAAAAATGGTATTTGGTCTCGGAGCTAAGATGAAGAGGCCTCTGTAGAAGTTGGGCACCGTCAATACTAACAACAAATAGCAGAATAACAGAACGGATATGCTACCAACGCCTCTGGGGGGGGGGGCGGAGATGGCTCGGCTAGGTAAACGTGGGTGGTAGTGGAGTCTGACCCCTGGGTGGTTATTAAAGGTGGCAACATGGGCCACGCCCCTTCCACAGGCCTAGAATCTCCCTGGGCTGGGGAAACACCTCCTCCCGGCCATGCCATGGCCTCCGTGCTTCTAGCTCTTTCCTGGCCCGGATCCCATTGGTGACCCTCGGTGGGGCTTCGACTCCCCCTGGGAAGCCCTGGCTTCTTAGGTCTAAAAGCATCCCTGCTTCCCTTGGCCCTCAGGTGTGGGACAGAAAGGCTCCAGTGGTCCCAGACTTCTGGGTGGCCTGGCTTCTCAGCTCTTCTAGGGCTAGGTTCCCATTTCCTTATCCTGCTCTGCCTCTTCATGAAATATGTACAGTGCAACTCTCTGACTAGACCCTAGATCCAGTACATGTTGAGAACAACAGAGAATAAGATGCGATACAGGTCTGACCGTCCAACGCACAGGAAAAACAGGCTGCACCTTCTAGCAAGTTGGAGCTCCCCCATGCCTCTGATGGGTCACGGGACCACTCAACGAGGTCTTGTGGGCAATTCCTGAAATACTACGAAAGCCCGCCAACTGTCTTCTAAGAGTCGACCACAGCAGAGCTCCTGAACCACGTCTGTGACCACTGCCGCTCCTCCCACAGTGCTCCAAGACCCGGCCCCGCTGACCCAGCCCAAGACTGTGGAGCTTCGAGGTTTTTCCCCTGGCTTTCTTTCCAGTAGAGGATTCGCAAAGGAAGCGATGGAAACATTCGGAAAAGCCCACAACTCCCACTGCCTCCTTTCTTCACCAATTCGTAAGACACAACAAAAATGCAGATGAAGCCTGAAAACAGGCAAGTTCCAAACCTTCCAATAAAAACCCGCACCACAATCTCAAAAGTAACACACTCATTCCCTATGCGCGGGGGGTGGGGGGGGTGGGGTGGGGGTGGGGACCCTGTTATCACACCTCCCGCAAAAGATGACTTCCGAGGTTTCTATAAGAGCAGAAAGATGAATTCTTCTTCTTACCCCCACCTGACATCTGCTATTGTGACTGATGCAACTTTTATCGACAGAAAGGTTCTGGACCTGTAATCACACAGGCTGAGTAAGGAAAGGAATAACACAGCTTTTTGAGTTGGGATTAAGTTGTGTTGGTTAATGGGTCTGGAAAAACAATATTATACTTGGCTTCTAAATAAATACTGCAGAGACCTCTTGTAAATCCTCCAGTAATTTTCTGTAATCCTTTACAAGTAGTAAAATCATGGCTGTGAGGCAGACAGGAGAGGAATTCACAAATAAGACAGCTGGTATTGTTATATCAATGATAATATACACCCAACTCCGAAATAACAACATTTAAAAAGAAATGGAACCTTATCCAAAATGACATCTCGCTGACTTCCATGGCTTCATTTGCTGCATTCATAAGAGCAAACTGAAGTTTATAATTGGGTGATCTTATCTATTAGCATTAGTGATACATCAGAGGTATAGAGTTTTATATTTTAGACGAATGGAATTTAAAATGTTGAAGAGACTGATGCAAGCATAAAGCATGTGTGGAGAGATGAAGACAATGATCAATGGCATAGATAAAGAAACACTAAAGTTATGTGCTCTTTGGTCTATATTTTAAAAGGAACTTTGTACCCACCAATTTTCAGTCGATTTGTTACAAGTTTAAATTGTTCTTTCAAGGTGTTGGAACAACAGTGAGAGAGGGTAAAGGTTTGCACCCCGAACCTTAATATTTAAAATATTTATAGGAATGATGGGTTGCTTGGGTTGAACACATTTCCCCCAATACACAGGTGAGTGCCAGAACCCCCTTTTAATCTGTACAAGTTACATTACCCCATGGTTCGTAAGAAAACCAACAGGTTGGCAGCGAAATCAGCCATTATTTGGCAGCATGGACTTATGTACAAATCAAAACATTCTTCAACAAGCCCGTTAGGGTGCCCTCAGAGGATGCCCATGGATCTCTTGGATTCTACTTGTCTCCCCATGGGCTTTTTATTTTTATTTTATTGACTGTGTTAATCAGGCTGACTTCAACCTCACCAAGTAGCCCATGCTGGCCTGGAACTCCAGAACCCCCAGCCTCCCCGCCCAGGGGCTGTGGGCACAGGCCAGACCACCACAGCTGGCTGCACACACTTCCTCTGACTCGCATGCTTCGCATCCTCTGGAAACAGACATTGGCTCAGCTCTCAGATCTGGGCAGCAGTGCCGCCCTCTGGGTCCCTAACTGCCCTGCCCTGCCCTGCCCTGCCCTGCCCTGCCCTGCCCTGCCCTCCCCTCCCCTCTCCTCCCCTCCCACGGCTCAAGGCGCTGCTGTATTTCCTTTCCATGTGCATGTGCGGTCAATGATATTAACAGTCATCCTTGAGCCAGGCGCCAGCGGCTCACGCCCTCCATCCTGGCTACTCAGGAGGCTGAGATCTGAGGGTGGTGGTTCAAAGCCAGCCTGGGCAGGAACATCTGTGAGACTCTGTTTTTTTTTGGGTCCGGTCTCTGGGCCTAGGCGCTGTCCCTCAGCTCTTCAGCTCAAAGCTGGCGCTCTACCACTTGAGCCACAGCTCCACTTCTGGCTTTTTCTGCTTCTGTGGTGCTGAGGAATCGAACCCAGGGCCACGTGCCTGTGAGGCGAGCACTCTACCACGGAGCCACCTTCCCAGCCCCTGTGAGACTCTTTATCCCCAATGAACCAGCGGAAGCCCGGTGGCACCCATGCACTTTCCCGCCCTGAGCCTGAGGAGCACAGGCAGGGACGTGTCGGAGTGATCTTCACTCACGGAGTGAACGCGGGGCTCTGCGCCTCTGGTGGTGGCCGCCAGCCCTCCTGGGCGCCCACCGTCTTCGCTGAGGTGAGCCCTGGAGTGCCGTCCGCGGGCTGCCTGGCAGGCTCCGGGCCGGCGTGGCTCCGTGCGGCGCTTTCTCCTTCACATGGCGAGGTCAACTCTCCTGACCAGATGCAGCCTTCGGCCAGGCCACCTCCTCCGATGCCTTGGCTGCGGTTTTAGGGTCTGGAGAAGAATGTGCCCTCTAGGTCAGTTGCCAAGTCTTCAAGGAGGAGAACAAAGACTGGAGACCAGGCCGTGTGCGATGAACACGTGCTCATCTAGCGTTCAGACTCCCGGTCTGACAGGAGCAACCGCTCATCCCATCCCAGCGGCTTCCCCAGGCTTCCGAGCTCTGGAGGTGGGAATGAGGGAGAGGAGGGTTTTGTGGGCCCTCGAGTCACTCGAATAATGAATGTGTGACACCGGGTGAACACAGGACAGCTCTTTAGGACACATGTCAGATACCGCGTGAACATGCTCAGATTGCATTATTGCTTTCCTGACATTTATATTGAAGGGTTTTTTTTCTTTCTAAACCTATCTGTGCTCTAAGCAGTCCATAAAGCACCACGCAGAGACGGTGACTCACGTGGGAGGGACGTGTTCCTTGAGGCCACAAAGGGGGAACTTTGATGATCAGGTCCTGGCCTGCCAGAAATGGAAACGCTTTTTGAAGTGGTTGTCTAGTCTCAATTTTACCAAGGAGTGAAGAAGAGCCGTGGACGCAGACACACGCTGCACAGAGTCAGAGGCGAGATCTGAAGCCTTGTGTAAGAAAGAACAGAAGGATCCCCTTCCATGCCCACCCAGAAGCAGAGTCAGGGAGACTCCACGCCAGCGGAGGAAGGGCGCGGTGAGACCTGTCCACTCAGCTCAAGCCAGAGGACCTGCGTTCAAGCGCTTCCCTGGGTAGGAAGCCAAACCTGGTCTCAAAATAACCAACACAGAAAAGGGGCTGTAGGCGCAGCTCAGCGGTAGCGCACTCGTCCGCAAGTGTGAAGCCTGGAAGTTTCCAGGTAAAAGCAGCATGGAGGTAAGGCGAGCACAGAAACAGAGGGTCAAAGGGTGAACTCACTGGACACTGTGTTGAAAATGAACTGCACAATCCAGGCAGAGGGCCTGGGAGGGGAAAAACTGGGAGACAATGAGGGAAGGGGTGACGTTGTTCCAAAAGAAATGTACTCAACACCGGACTTACAACGTAACTGTAGCCCCTCCGTACATCACCTTGCTTGACAATAACAATTAAAAAAGGAAAACACTGAAACTCCTCTAGAACAAATATGGTATGAACAACTATAATAAAAATTGTACAGAATTTTAAAAAAGCAGCATGGAATCCATGCATTAAAGGGCTTCATAAATACATTGGCACAGAGAGACGTGCATGGTGCATGCTATTCTAACAGCATATGAGAGCATGTCACACACCTGTACACTAGAATCATCTTAAACTACATGCATATGCACCTTTAGGATTTGGAAGAACATGTTGGTATCTTAAATATATTATCAAGTGCCCATGGTAAACATAAAATGGAATCAAATTAACCAAGCTTTGATGCTCCCAAAGTCTACGAGGCAGGAGAGGAAGGAGGGGAGGAAGGATGGTTACCACTGTCCTGTTCAGAGCAGGTGTCGCTGGCTGCCCGTAGCAGGGCACTGGGAACGAGGCCTTCCTTTTTTTCTGTTCTGTTTTGCTTTGCTTTGTTGTGCCATGGGTTGATGCCTGCATGGCTAGGTAAGTATTCTACCACTTGAGCCACACCAAGCTCTTTGGTTTGTACTTGGGTTTTTGAGACGGGATCTCTCTACCTGCCTGGGCTGGCCTTGGTTCTGGCAATCCTGCCTCTTCCTCCCAAGTTGCTGGGATTTTAGACATGCACCACACCAGGCCTGTATGAAACGTGTTGTATAAGATGTGGTGTGAGTATAAATGATACCAGATTTCAAAGACTTAATTTTTTAAAAAGTTACAATACAATCATTTTTACATTAATCCCATTTTTAAACGCATTGGATATTTTGGTTTACATAAAATACATTCCACAAAAATACTTTTTCCATTTTTACTCTGGCTAACCAACATTTAAATTATGTTAAGTGCATCTGATTATGTTTGTTTTGGACAGTAGGGCCTGGAAGACCATGGGAGGGAGAGAGAGAGAGCCAGTCATACATGTACATAGTCATCTTGCCATTTTCCTATGACAGGTAGTATTTAATCCATTTATTTGCTTTCTAGAAAATTTAGGAACTGTGTTGGTAAGTACAACCATTATGTTACTATGACTTACCTTTATTTTAAACACTTTAATTGGTCTAAGTTAATCACATAAGGGGGCTTCTTTGCGATATATTTACAACACACATATTATATGCTCTGACCAAGTCCACCTAATCCCTCTCCCTTCTTCCCCCTTTTGTGAACTTCCGGTGGGCCTCGTTAGGAGTTGTCATTCCTATCAATATACTTGCCAATCTCTCCTTCCTCTCCGCCAGCACTTCCTCCCCAAACAGTTTGCTTTTATAATCATAATGTATTATGAGGGTGTTTGTTTTTTGGAAGTCTACTGTCTGCCTCTGAGATAAAACTCACAATACTTGTCTTTCTAAACTCAGCTATCTCAAGAACCATAAAAGGTCTTCAGCATCCATTACTAGACAGAAAATGGTGTTGGACTCTCCTTTTAGAACTCTCCCACTGTTTCTGGACCTCAGGCCGCCCCCCCATCCCCTTTGGGGAAGCCACACAGGCTGAGTCCAGTACTGCCTCAGTTTCCCCACATACAACGTGGCCTTGGAAAGGTCTGCTCTCAGCACCAATAGGACACTGGACACCAGAGCCGTGAGTAACGAGGTCCCACTGCTGCTGACAGACGGGAGTCCCACCCCGCCTCGTGTATGTTTCCTGAAATGCTTTTGAGTCCCCCCCCCCCGTCCCCCTGCCCTCCCCTCCCACTTGCCCTCCCCTCCCCCTGGTGCCCTGCATGGCCATGTGCTTTCTTCAGCTGGCCCCTTGGCCCTTAGTTTTGTTTTCCAAGAAAGAGACAGCCTGGCTGCAGCTTCACAATGGTTAAGGTATTTTTTACTAGTCACTAGTGCCCTTGTGATCTCTTCTTGTATTTCCTAGTAAATGCGGGTGCCTCGTAGATGCAGGTCATCAAAGCCATCAGGTACAGGGGGGGCCACGCACCCCCTTTTCCTGAGAGTCACGTCCGCCGCCGCTGGCCTTCCGGCCCTCGCTTTGGGTATGGACATGCTTTTGTATTTTCTGGTACTGGCAAAAAGCAAAATGTCTCTCCTGCGTTGTCAACGTATGCCTGGTAGAAAAAGAAAAGATGAATATTTTGGAGGGCTTTTCCCCCTTCCACTTCTACTCCATCTTGGTCAGTGCTCCTGTCCTCCTGCTGACCTTTCTTGGCTCTGTTTTTAATTCTCCTCATATACCCACCAGCTTTTAGTGGAGACGGTGCTTTAAGTAACAAAGGTCAAATTTCCAAGCCCTTGTGTGTTCACCCAGTGATTTCTAGCCCTCTTTAATCCCTCCCCACCCCGATGCTGCAGTAATGAGAGGCAGGGGGCGGCGGGGGGGCTGAGGGCCGGGGTCAGGGCTCGCGCGGTGGTTGTATATCTCCCTGTGAGTGTGTGGAACAACCCCTCTCAATTTCCTAGAGGCAAGGGGAAAAAAGAAGGGAGAAAAGGAAAGAAGACCCTGAATGACATGAAAATGTATGGATTCTGTTGTCTGTGTGTGTGTCTTCCTTGTTAGCAAAGGGAGGAGAGGCTCTTGTCAATGCTACAGATAAAGGAACATGTCCCAGAGGACACAGAAGTGTAGTCACTTGACAATCGCCCAGAAGAGTTAAAATATTGGCACATGTCCTACTGTGAACAGAGCTCCTTCCCTCCCGCTCTCTGGAGAGACTTCTTAAAATACTCTCTGGGCATTCTACTCCTACCTTGTTTCTCACTCACCTTCTGCTTTTCCTGTGCCAAGTCCTGTTTCAGGCTGTGATTCTGTCTTCCGAAGCAGTGCTGCAATCCCGTGAGCCAGTGAGTCGCAGCAAAGTCACCTCCTTCACAACCCGGGGTGTCCGCTCACAACGCCATGATGCCGAACAGACCAGCCACCATGTTGGACGGACTGTGGACATGCAGGACCCCCAGGCTGAGCAGCCCTGGAACAAGTCAATTCTTCCGTGATGGGGGTCCTGTGAAGACCTTCCCTGTTCTCTCCAACTTCCTGCTCAGAGCAGAGCTCCCAGGACGGCTGGCCTGAGAGGAAATGGAAATGGAAACACAAAAGCAGAGAAAATGGAGGTCTGAGGGAGAAAACTTACAGATGGTGAGACACAGCCCCTTTTCAGACCAGAATGTTTTGGAAAGCTAGCTAGCAGAGGAGAAACTGGGCAACATTTCCCTGTGTGTGTGTGTGTGTATGTGTGTGTGTGTGTGTGTGTGTGTGTGTGTGTGTGTGTGTGTGTGTGTGTGTGCGTGTGCGCATGTGTGTTATGGCTTTAAATATTTAATTTGCACCGGTAATAAATTTCAAAATTCTGTATATGAATATATTCATGTAAACATCTACTTAATGCTTCTGTCTGTAGGGTAGCAAATGGAGGTTTCTACTTCTCAAGAGAATCTCTTTTCACTCAGGTCCACTCTCTTCAGAGATCATTTGTTAGGTTTTTAAAAAAAATTCTCCCAGACCTTTGTCTATGCCTTTGCATACACAGACATGTACACTCGCACTTTCTCTCTCTCACATATATACACACGTATCATCTCACTTTATGTATTCTCATGCCACATACTATCCCACAAGTATCTCCACCAGAACCTTCCATATTTCATATATGGATTTACCATTTTCATTTAATTGTGAGATAGGCCTATAAGAGCATACATTCCTGTTCTTTACTAGCCACTCCTTTACCAATGACCATTTGGGATATTCTGTTCTTTTCACTGTTACAACAATGCTGTCAAAGCTATCTATTTCTGTGCCTGCATATGTGTGAGAAGATTTCCTTAATCCACAAGCAAAGAGAGATGTGCTGTGTCAAAAAGTTTAAATATAAAAGTGGTAGTTGTGAAATACTGATGAATTTCAAATTCTTTTAAAGAAATCTTTATTCTTGGCAAAAATTTGAATCCAGTTAAAATCCTAAAACAAAGGGGTTTATTAAACTCATCCCTGACAATCTGATTTATTTACTTTGTGTGTATGGGGGGGGGGCGGGATTATGCTCAAAATCCAGCCCAGAACACAAAAACAGACCCGAAGACCGATGGAATAGAATAGAAGATCCAGAAATAAAACCACATACCTACAGTCAGCTGATATTTGACAAAGGAGCCAAAGACATACAGTGGAAGAAACACAGCCTATTCAACCACTGGTGCTGGGAAAACTGGGCGGCCAAATGCAGAAGATTATCACCATGCACCAACATCAACTCAAAATGGGTTAAAGACCTTAACATCAAAACTGAATCTCTGAAACTACTGCAGGACAGAGTAGGAGAGACACTTGAACTTATAGGCACAGGAAGGAACTTCCTGAACAGAGTCCCAGGGTCACAACAAATTGGAGAGAGACTCGACAAATGGGACTACCTTAAAATAAAAAGTTTCTGCACAGCTAAAGCTATAGCAACCAAGCTAGAAAGATAACCAACTAATTGGGAAAAAATATTTACCAGCTGTATATCAGATAAGGGGTTAATATTTAGTATACAGGAAACTCAAGAAACTAATCCCTCCCAAACCTAACAAACCAATTACTAAAGGGGCAAGGGAACTAAAGAGAAACTTCTCAGAAGAAGAGAAAAAATGGCAAAGAAACACATAAGGAAATGTTCACCATCCCTGGTTGTGAAGGAAAGTCAAATAAAGACAACCCTGAGATATCACCTTACCCCAGTCAGAATGGCCCACAGCCTCAAGTCAGCTAACGACAAATGCTGGAGAGGATGCAGAGAAAGAGGAACCCTATTTCACTGCTGGTGGGAATGTACACTTATACAACCACTTTGGAAAGCAGTCTGGAGGGTCCTCAGAAAGTTAAATATTGACCTACCTTATGACCCAGTCATACCACTTCTAGGCATCTATCCTGATCAACAGGAACCAGTATACAAGGACACATGCACCTCTGTGCAGCACTGTTCACAATATCCAGGATATGGAAACAACCCAGATGTCCCACCACAGATGAATGGATCCAAAAATTGTGGTACCTATACTCAATGGAATATTATGCAGCCATTAGAAATGACAAAATAAGGCATTTGCAGGGAAATGGATGGAGCGAGAAGAAATCATGTTGAGCGAGGTAAGCCAAGAGCAAAGAGACAAACGGCACATGGTATCTCTGATAAGTGGATGTTAAATCCAAAAAGGTAGGTGATATGACAAAATTAACAGGACTTAAGAAACAAAGAACTTCCACTTATCTGGTCAGATCACTACTAAATAACCTCATGCTGCTGATCACATGTATGGTATATATGTGTACACCAGAGGGAAATCAGGAGGACAACACAGAACTAGAGGGAATCAGGGAAAAACATACACCAGCGGAACCCATCAGCTGCACTGGACATAGACCAAAATGAACTAAGCAACCCAATGGCAGCGATGGGAGGGAGGGAACGAGTGGGAACGAGGGAACACCTGATGCTATGCAAAACAAAAGAAATATACATACCACCCAATGTGGAAGAAATAACTGTATTGCAAAGCTCATAGAACTCATAAATGCTATAGACCATGATAGATAATTTGGCCTATGAAAGTTAGAATGTGTTTGTGACTTTAAGTTTTACTATCCCACAATAATGTGAAATTTGGGAAATTATGTAACTACTTAATCACAATAAAAAATTAGAAAAAATTCCAGCCCAGAAACAAACATCATTTGTGATGAGAACTGTTCATCATATGCAATTATGTTGAGGCATTGCCACTGCACCAAAGATTCGCTCATACTGCACTGAACATTCCCCCACACTGCACTGAAGATCCTTCACACTGTACTGAAGATCTCCTCACACTGCACTGAAGACCCCCCACACTGCACTGAAGATCCCTCACACTGCACTGAAGATCCCTCACACTGCACTGATGATCACCTCATACTGCACTGAAGATCACCTCATACTGCACTGAAGATCCCTCAAACTGCATTGAACATTATCTCACACTGCACTGAAGATCCCTCACACTGCACTGAAGATCCCTCACACTGCACTGATGATCACCTCACACTGCACTGAAGATCCCTCACACTGCACTGAAGATCCCTCACATTGCACTGAAGATCCCTCACACTGCACTGAAGATCCCCCACACTGCACTGAAGGATCACCTCACACTGCACTGATGATCACCTCACACTGCACTGATGATCACCTCACACTGCACTGAAGATCCCTCACACTGCACTGAAGATCCCCCACACTGCACTGAAGGATCACCTCACACTGCACTGAAGATCCCTCACACTGCACTGATGATCACCTCACACTGCACTAAAGATCTCCTCGCACTGCACTGAAGGATCACCTCACACTGCACTGAAGATCCCTCACACTGCACTGATGATCACCTCACACTGCACTGATGATCCCTCACATTGCACTGAAGGATCACCTCACACTGCACTGAAGGATCACCTCACACTGCACTGAAGGATCACCTCACACTGCACTGATGATCACCTCACACTGCACTGATGATCACCTCACACTACACTGAAGGATCACCTCACACTGCACTGAAGATCCCTCACACTGCACTGATGATCACCTCACACTGCACTGAAGATCCCCCACACTGCACTGAAGGATCACCTCACACTGCACTGATGATCACCTCACACTGCACTGATGATCACCTCACACTGCACTGAAGATCCCTCACACTGCACTGAAGATCCCCCACACTGCACTGATGATCACCTCACACTGCACTGAAGATCTCCTCACACTGCACTGATGATCACCTCACACTGCACTGATGATCACCTCACACTGCACTGAAGATCCCTCACACTGCACTGATGATCACCTCACACTGCACTGAAGATCTCCTCACACTGCACTGAAGGATCACCTCACACTGCACTGAAGATCCCTCACACTGCACTGATGATCACCTCACACTGCACTGATGATCCCTCACATTGCACTGAAGGATCACCTCACACTGCACTGAAGGATCACCTCACACTGCACTGAAGATCCCTCACACTGCACTGATGATCCCTCACACTGCACTGATGATCACTTCACACTGCACTGATGATCACCTCACACTACACTGAAGGATCACCTCACACTGCACTGAAGATCCCTCACACTGCACTGATGATCACCTCACACTGCACTGAAGGATCACCTCACACTGCACTGATGATCACCTCACACTGCACTGATGATCACCTCACACTGCACTGATGATCACCTCACACTGCACTGAAGATCCCTCACACTGCACTGATGATCACCTCACACTGCACTGATGATCACCTCACATTGCACTGAAGGATCACCTCACACTGCACTGATGATCACCTCACACTGCACTGAAGATCCCTCACACTGCACTGAATATTTCTACACTACACTGGGACGTACCTCCCAGGCCCTGGCATACAAGCACTGCCCGGAAGCCGCCATGGACAGTGAGGGAGGGAAGGGGGTCACCAGTCCGTGGGTCATGTATGACATGTAGCTGCCCTCTGAGTGACAAAATAGCAGAACGAAAGGAAAGGTTGCACAGCGTGCCCGATAGTGGCCTCTCTGTGACATACGGTACACTGTGTCTCGCTCCAGTCTTCCAGACACATTGGACATTAGAAAATGGTTGCAAATGTTAGAAAAGTCATGTAGAGAACAATGGGAGAGGCAATTTAAAATGTTCAGCCTGACGAAAAGGGTTTTCTTACAAGAGATAGACAAGGATCGTTTTTCAACGTGCCACCCCTGGCATTTGAAGAGAGCTAGCCAGCAGTCCACAGTGAGTTTGGGACAGAAGCTGACGGAGATGGTGTGTCTTGCAGCCCACCGGAGCGCCGGCCCCTGTGCTGGCGGCCTCGGCCTTCACAGCCCAGCCCTGAGGCAGAGCCCAGCCCTGAGGCAGGGCAGTTACTACCCAACAGTGATCCTGGAAACAGACTGGGTTTTCTGTCCTGTCCACACGAGAAAAGGTAGTAGGCTGACTTCCTAAAACCTCTCCCCACTCACTACATCGTTGAGGTTTTATTGCTTATGGTTTAAAACCTACCACCCACAATCTGGAATAGGGGAATGTGGGCATCGAGACACACAGAACACACAGAGACGGACAGATCTGTGTTTCACATCAAACATGTACTGTATGTTTCACTGGGGAGACAAGACCCATGTGTTTTGCAGAAGCTTTTAAAGCTGTTTCATTTATTTTATTAGCCTTTAATGAATGTAATTAGAACCCAAGTAATTAAATGCAATTGTGCTCAGTATGTTCCTGTTGTAAATTGCCCTAAACAATGTGCATCGTGTGAACAAATTTGTGGGATTAATCGAGGATAGATAATGTTTTTGGATAGTATTTCACACTAAACGGCCGCAGAGAGAAACAAAGAAGCTGGCGCAGTGTCATTAATCTTAGTCAACTGGCGGGTCTGGCGTAATTTGCATGACTTAGGCAGTAGCACTGGGTGAGGGTGGCTTGGGGTGGGCCGGAGTCGCTGTGCTACGTGTGTCTCTACCCCCGTTACTCGCCCGGTTTATAAGCAGAAAGAAGTTTGCATGTGGAAGGGACTGAACAGACAATGCTGTCCGCCGCGGGAGTTGTTGCATGCCCGAATCGTTCCTGGCCATTTCCATGTTCCTTTGTTTTCCTATGGCGTGTTTCTGTTTTTATGTATGCTAAGAAGACATCTGTGACTCCTGTCAACATAGAGAAGAAAGCAGATCTGTTATGCCAGGGTGGTGAGACTCCGAAGGAAGTTTGGCTATTATTTCCCCTCCTGTATCTAATATGCATTGCTGCGTGGCTTGGGAAGCTCTCTCCTTTGCAAGAGGCGCTTCTCAATTGCATTACGGAAGCCCTTCAAACTCCGCTTGCAGAAAACACCATTTGGAAATCAGCGCTTCGAAACAGGGATAGCAAATGCAAATGCTTTCCCTTTTTTCTTTCCAAGATGTAGCATGGAGCTCCAAGGTACAGAAACAATTAGATAAGGCATCCTAAAATAAAAAGCACACAAATTGAGCTTCACATGTCATAACAGATGACAAACAACGCGCGAGTGAATTGGGGACATTTCGCCCTGCGCTGTCCTTGGCCTTGTGAGCTGGCAGACACACTCACCTCAGCCCACACCAGGGGCCCGGCGCTCAGGAGCAGCGGGCCCTGGCCGCTCTGCTCTGCTCCTCCTGGTGGACACGACATTGCTTTCATATCAAATACCTTCCAGGGTGCCGCACAGGGCCGTGTCGCCTTTACAAACCCAATGCTTAGACCCGGCTCTTCAAATCTTTTAGAGGAAATGGGATGCTACAAACATACCTGGTAGCTCTACCGTATGATGGGAGCATCGGCTGGTCTAAGCACCATTTCAGAGTAGATGCTACCTGGAACTTGGTACCTTTTGTCTTCTTATCTTTCAGTCAGAGGCTTGAACTCAGGACCTGGGCTCTGTCCCTGAGTTCTTTTTGCTGAAGGATAGCTAGCACTCCAACACTATAAGCCACCTCCCATTTCTGGTTTTCTGGCAGGTAATTGGCGATAAGAGTCTCACAGACTTTCCCCACCCAGGCTTGGCTTTGAACCGCCATCCTCAGATCTCAGCCTCCTGAATAGCTAGGATTACAGGTGTGAGCCACTGGTACTGGCTTCTGTTTTGTTTTGATATTCATTTCTTCTCATCTTTAAAGAACTTATCCTTCTACAGTTCAACCCTGACCATAAGATCTGGTGAATTTTACCTGCAGCAAAGAAACAGAATTCTCTTGCTCTTGTGATTCCACATCTTCAAATAAGAAAGCTGCCCTTTCTGCCTCACATCTCTGTGAGCACTAGGGCAGGCTTGTGAGTGAAAACATCCCATTTCCCACCCTTACTTTGTTGTTTGAAACAACAAAATGATGGCCAATTTGTGAGCGTCACTAACTCTTATTAGTAAGCCGCTGACCTCCTTTGAGTTCATCTGGAAAGACGGGAGCTCCTACAGGGCCTGGCTTCTCCACACCACGTTTTCAGGTGTCATCTCCAGCCTGGTGCGGATGCAGACGGATGGACGGCAGCACGGCCACAGTTAAATCACACTGACCACTGTCAAGTGTGTGCACAGATACCTTGGAATGAGAAGACCCAGCACAACAGGCCAGGGCTGGGCTGGGGCTTGTGATTTCAAACAGCCCGGACACCCAGCTGGTGTCAGCTGGTGTGTCCCCAACTGTATGCGACCCTCACCCCGCCCTGCCCTGCTGTCCCCCATCACCGCTGCTCCGTGTGCTCCCTCCTCGGAGTCCAAAGCACTTGTGGTAGAAGAAAAGAATTTCTAAGCAGTTGCACAGGGCAAACGGAAGCAAACGAAAGCAAGATTTGGGTAGGCAGGGGAGGCAGGACGGGAGGAGGCACCTGGGCGTGCGGCCAGGTCACTAACCGCCATGGAAAGTCTTCCAGGGAACCGTGACTGGAGCTGTGAGGCTCAGTGCCGCCCTCACAACTCCCAGCATGCTGTGTACAACTTGCAAAACCCAAATCCCATCCTGAAATTCGCTCAGTGCCGTCCCAATGCATTGTCTTAAAAGCGTGCACACTGTTGTCTTTACAGCCTGCCAGCTACTTCTGAAATTAAACCTGCCCATGGCTTACGCACAGATTGTAGACAGACACTGGGAACAAAAAGAAATTGTTTAAAAAAATCAGCGTTTTATCAGCATTAAGGGTCTTATTGCGGAGATTTAAAAATAGGTACAATTACAACTTCTGAAGTATATTTGCTATAACATCCCTACGAAAATACTGAATAAAAGATGTATTATCCATAAGAATCCATGCATTATAAGCAAGTACATTTGGTTGAAACATCTTGTTTTTAGATGCTACTCAGAAAAAATACTGTTTGGAAATCTACCTCGTATTACTTTGGTTTTTCTGCAACTCTTTACACTTTCTGCCCCTTTGCATTCCTATGTACCACGTCACTTCGCAAGAACTTAGAAACAAGCATTCACGAGAATGCCTTTCTAGAGACCACGGTTCCATGAAGAAGACGCGTCGGCAGGTCACACATCGGGATGGACGCTTGCACCAGTCCTTTCTTGGCGATGCGGTCAAGCACCGCCCCAGACCCCATCTAAGCACTTGGGGTCCTCGTGTTAGTTTTGGCTGTGTACAAGTAGTAAGGTCAGGCACCTCTTGTATTTTCTTATCGTTCATGAGGGAGGAAGGTGGCGTCTAGACGGGGTGTTTCTGCCAGAGCCGAAGCTGCGTCTGTGCAGTGAAGCAAGCACGCTGGACATGGCGGGCGTGGTCTGAGCAGCCGGGAGTGGGCAGAGGCCTCTGCAGCCCCGTGGGACCCAGCAAAGGCGCCGCAGTGCAGCTGCCCTGCTCGGAGGCTGTTCAGGTGCGACGAACCCAAGGAGACTGCTTTGTGTTCTGGAAGATGAGACGTACCACTTGTTGAGTCCCCTTTCTTTCTCCCGTGTTGGTGCTGGGGACTTGGGAGATCGTCGCAGGCCTGAGGGCCAGCACCCGGTTCTGTGGCCCCCGGGCGGCTTCAGAAGCCAGTGCTTCGATCGCTCGGGTCTTGCCCACTCACATCTGTCCTAGAAGAACAAACCTCGCCGTTGTGGGTGGGCCCAGGTCTGGTAAGAAAATTCCCGACGACCAAAGGAGACTACCATTAACTTCAGAGCATTTCTGGCCTGTCAGAAATCAAGCTATGAAGGCCAACAGCAGCGGCCAGTCCTGCAGCAGCCACCGTGTTACGATCCACCCTCATAGTTAACCTTCTGCATACGTAGCGCTGCCCTGGCTCCAGACTGAAGCCGTGATCTTAAGAAAAAAAGGTCCCTTGACATGAGGCTGGTTTTGTGGCGGCTGATGGTGTTCGGTTGGTTGGTCTGTGTTCCTTTGTTTAGGTAAGGCAGGAACTTCCCCTGCATACCTTGTTTTGAACTTGCAGAAGCATGTCACAAGTGGAAAGTTATTCTCAGGCACCAAAGGCTCAGGCCTGTCATCCTAGCTACTCCGGGGGCTGAGATCTGAGGATCATGGTTTCAAGCCAGCCTGGGCAGGAAAGTCCAGGAGACTCTTATCTCTACCAGAAAACAGGAAGTGAAGCACTAGCCTTGAACAAAAGAGCTCAGGTACAGCGCCCAGGCCCTGAGACCTGTCTCAGAACTGGCACCAAAAAAGAAGAAGAGGAAGAAGAAGGAAGAAGGAAGAAGGAAGAAGGAAGAAGAAGAAGAAAGAAGAAGAAGAAAGAAGAAGAAGAAGAAGAAGAAGAAGAAGAAGAAGAAGAAGAAGAAGAAGAAGAAGAAGAAGAAGGAGGAAGAGGAGAAGAAGAAGGAAGAAGGAAGAAGAAGAAGAAGAAGAGGAAGAAGAAGAAGAAGAGGAAGAAGAAGAAGAAGAAGGAGGAGGAGGAAGAGGAGGAGGAGGAGGAGGAGGAGGAGGAGGAGGAGGAGGAGGGGGAAGAGGAGGTGGTGGAGGAGGAGGAGGAGGAGGAGAAATTGAAAAAAGAAAAAGAAAGACAATATACAATCGTTCCTGAGAAGAAAACCAATGAAAGATCTGGATTTTGAGAGGAAACCATCCTTTGGATCTATGGGAGTAAAGCAGTGAGGATGCAGTAACCCCAGCACAGCTCTTCCATCTCTTAACGGGTGTTTACTGAGTAACTACTCTGTGACCATTCCTTCTTCCTGGAAATACAGCACAGGGGTCAAGTGAGAATCTACAGGGAACAGATCCAGTCCCGGCCTCCAAAAGACTTCCGTGGGAACGTGCTATGGGAGAGCACGACGGAGCAGCAGGTGATTGGGCCCAGAGGGAAGCAGAGGGGAGGGGAATGGTGGGGCCGTCCTGAGGCAGGCCTGCTCTGCGTGGGCTGAGTGCCACCCGGTGAGTTGGCCCTGCACCCAGGGCCTCGAAAATCCTCCTTGTCCCAAGAGTGGTGGATGTCACCCGTGGTTATGGCCTCACAATTTCTTTCCAGAACATCCACGTGTCCCGGCGCCATCATTAGCACTGTCCTTCCACTGAGACATCAGCGCCCCGGCCGGCCGGGGGCTCTCGCTCCACGACTTCCGAGACATGTCCCAAGCTCTTCGTCAGCCATCGTGAAACCCAGCCAAGCGAGCGCCTGGCACTCACGTAACCGCCCCAGCACCTGTTCGACCACAGGCTGTGTGGGGTCCGCGTGACAGCGGCTGGGCAAGTGCGCTTGTGACCAGTCACTTGGCGCCAAGCACTCGGGCAGGCTGCGCGGCTCTGGCCGCAGGCTGAAGGCACGTGGTGCTGGCTGACAGGCGTTTGCATTGCGCAGGACACCACACCAGGCAGCAGATGGCCCGGGTCATCCCAAAAATGCATCTTTGGTTCCATTGCATTGTTTGCTAATAGCACCCCGACGAGCGACTATCGTGAAGCAGCTGGGCCCGCTGACCGGCCTGCGGGGCTGGGCTGCTGGTGTGGCGAGAGCCCGGTCCACCCTGGCATTTGCGTCAGAACAAGCCTGCTCTCCAAAGTGTTTTCCTGTCAGGCGCTTGGAGTGGGCTTGTGGCAAGCAGTCTGCCCACGGATCCACACCCCAGTGCGAGGGGGCCGGGGGTCAGACGCTCGGGAGGGAAGAGCACCTGGCCGTGTGCCCTGCAGGCTCACAGCACCCCTGCACGCCACGCGGCAGACCTGTGCACTTTCGGGACACTCTCGCTGGCAGCCTGGACAGCTGTCTGCACCGCCGATCACGACTGGCTGCAGACGACCGCAGCCCCTGCAGGGCTGAGAAGTGGAGACTGTGGTGTCTGCAAGAGGCCGGGCTGTTGGACTTGTCTCCATCACTCTACTTCAACAGTGAAGCGCTCTCTCCCCATCTGCCCCTCCCCTGTGTGTGGCCAACACGTCACGGGCTCATCTAGATTTACCCCAGCACCACCGGGGCCTCGGGGGCTCTCCTGCCCGTTGAGTCCACGGCCCACCCTCGGACTCTGCACAGCACTTCGTAACTACCCCTGCTCGCATCACAGGGAACTTTGAAATCTTAATGAACGTTCCATTACAGCACCATTATGTACCACTGACCCCGTATCTCCTTCTATTCTGAATTTAGAAGTCATACATACTGATTAAATTCCTATCAAAATCCAAGCCAAGGATTTGTAAGTCCACTACCTCTGCCTCCCCGCTGTTGTTCAGTTTTGGGTTCGTTTTACTGCAATCCTGTTTTCTATGAGAATGAAAAGCATGTGTACTTTACCGTGCATGCAGTTTTCTCTGATTTTGACACTTAATATTTTGTTAGAAATCTTTTCCCTTCATCATTAAAAAGCTGTACAGAATCTTAATGACTCCACAATTTCCCTCTCCTTGTCTGTCCTACATGTGTTTAGCCACTTTAAAAAAAAACAAACATCGCATACCACCTTAACATACTGGGTTAGTTAGTTCTCATTGTAACTGGGAGTTGTCCGCCATAGCTTCACAATTACTTTTTTTTCCCCCCTGAAGGAATGAAATTTACACTCTGAATTTTTAAAAAAGTTATGCATATTTTGTTAGCATTGATTTCCTGAACGTTCATGTTACTAATTTACTCACTCCCATTTTTTGAGTGCCTACTACGAGCAAGACATCTTTTTTTCTAAACATATTTCACAGACCACAAAATTATGCTTTAGAACATTTGTATAATGATAGCTAAATTTCACACTTGCAAAATTACAAAAAGCTGTGTAAAGCTTTGAGGGTCTTTGAAGCCATCTTTGGTTCCACTTACTCGTCATTATTTAATCAGGAGAGGGCCTTATTGGGGCGCAGATGGTGTAAATAGTTCAAAAGATATTTGGATGTCTTCGTGATGCAGGGTTTTCTTACATTTCAACCCTTAAGAAGTTGCATTTGATTTTTCCACAGCTAGGCACTTTTTTTTTTTTTTGGAAGGTGCAATGTCATTTTCTTTAAAGCAGAAATGAACCTTTAAGAATGGTTTTTCTTCCATGGGCCATTTTCTTTTGTACAAAATTCTTCTGGGGTGTGAAAGCACTATGAATATCGTTCAGAGTTCCATCCCGCAAGGAAGATCTTGTGTCCTCCACTGATCTGAGTGGGCTAGAACTTGAAGGGTGCAGGCCCACGCACAACCAGAAAATTTCCAACACTGAATGCCATGCAAGCCTCGTGGGTCCTATAAGCCCGGCTGCAGAGGTGTGGAGGGGACCGCGGAGCCCGCTGGAACAGGGGGACACCACGCTGCTGTCTGCCTTTCTCAGAGGTAAGCAAAACTCAGCTGAATCTCGCTGCCACGGGGCCTTTCGCATCTCCTCATAAGCCTAAATTACTTTGAATTTTAACTTCAGGGTTGAGGCTTGACATTCATTCTCAGGTGGAAATAGTTTCTTTTCCTTGAAATAAAATGTCTTTGGCAAAGTATTTGAATTGCATGAATTACAGCCATAAAACTGAAAAAGAGTCTCCTAATTCCACAGATTTTTTTTTTTTTTTACTATTTTATGTGTTTTTCTTCTAAACAATTTTCTTCTTCTTCTTTTTTTTTTTTTTTTGTCTGATCTCACTTTGAGGAAAGCACAGATACCCCTGCACAGCACGGCAGCTAAGTCAGCATTTCTTAACAAGAAAAGTTTCTCTCCCATCACCTTCGTTACCCCCCATTCCCTCTCCCCCCCCCCCCCCCCCCCCCGTTAAGCTTCTCCTCCTGGGTCTGCACTGGACTAATTACCACAGGCCCTTGTTGGTTGCCGTAGGCTTTAGACAATGCTCTCTCCCTTCTCAAGCCGCAGCCCGCTTACCTGGCCTCCAAATGGAGACCACAGCCCTGCTCTCTATGTGCATCAGAAGCTGAATTTTGCCCTGATATTACATCTCTCATTGATGCTCAGTGAACGTGTAAGTTGCCGTTAAGCTTAAGTACTTTCACACGTAGAGATTAGCCGGCCGCCGTTTTATTTTGAGCACAGGCCCCCCCTCAGGGTGACGTCCCTAGCCAATGACACTGTATCACCCGACTCTTTTATAACAGCTTCAGCTTATGGTTGAGGATATTCGATATAATTTTGTCTCATTTTATTTATTACGCCATAAAGTGTACTTTTGACGTTTAAAACACTTCTCTCAATAGCTAGATATTTAATGTGGAGTAGCTTGCTATTACCGGAGGACACAAAACTTAAGGAAGAGACATTAGTTCTTGACTCCGCGTTGAGAGAAGTGTTCCCTCACCACTGCTGGCTTTATGACTTTGTTCAAATCAATTGCTCACACGATTTGATTAACAGACACTAGTGTTCTCTGTTTACAGACACCCCGAGCCTTTCTTTGATCCCAACGCTCATGCGCGCATGTCCGAGTCTCCGCACATTACGTGCAGGTTAAGGAGTCTGAGCTTACGAGGTGGCGTTCCGACTTCATGCTCTAAAAAATGAGGTGACTCAATGTGAGGACATATTTTATTTATCGCCTGTGCTTGTGAACGGCAATAAAATAATAATAAAATAATAGCTAAAACTTTTTGAATTTCTGCATGTCACCCCGTTATTGCTTTTGAAAGTATCATCTTATCTAAGCCGTATAAAATAGAGAGAGCGGCAGTCAGGAGATTAATATTCAGTGCTAGCTATCCAAGTCCAGGGTCTAAGATTAGACTCATCTGTACTTAGACTGTACTGATGTACCAACCCTATCTATTCATTTACAACGTTTAAAGGAAAATAGGTCTGTTTTGAAAACATCAATACATACCACCGTGACAAATAAAACAAAGGATCACAGCCACAGGAGAAATGAAAATAAATGATGACAGTTACAAAACTAAACAATGAGAATTACAGTGGTTGTTGGAATAGATGAGTAAATTTAGGAAACCTTCCTACAAAGATAGAAGGAGAGGATTTTGAGATACCTATTAAAGGGTACTATGCCCATATTCTTTGGCTCAGACAAGGTGTGCATTACATACGCTTCTTCTAGCCTTAGTAACTCGGAGGTGTGGTCATGGAGGAAGCCCTTACTCCTTTATTTGTTTAGAATTACAAATTGGGGTCACTGCTGTGGGGAAGGAAAGGAGCCATTTTATGGGCCACAGCACAACACAAAACGCTCTGCACTCAGAGTTCTGGAAGAGGTGCTGGAGCTGGATGAACAGCACCTTGCTGGTTCTATTCCTTTCGAGTTCTAGGAGCTTCTTGGAGGTCTAGAACCTTCCGCTTTGGCCTGGAGTGCTGTATCACCTTTGAACACGTTTGGTTTTTCTTTTTTCTTTTGTGCCTGTCCTGGGGCTTGAACTCAGGGCCTGGGACTGCCCCTGAGCTTTTTTTGCTCAAGGCTAGCACTCTACCACTTGAGCCACAGCTCCTCTTCTGGCTTTTTGGTGGTTAACTGGAGATACAACTCTCATGGACTTTCCTGCCAGGGCTGCCTTCAAAACACAGATCTTCGGCTATTAGCCTTCAGAGTAGCTGGGATTACAGGCATGAGCTAACGGCGTCTGGTCGGCTACTAGGGCTCGGCCTAACAAGATTCTTAAGAGCTTAAGAGATTGCTTGAACATGGGTGTTCGGGGCATGGATCTAAGGCAGGGCAGGTATGCCAGAGACAGGAAGATGTTTGGAAGGTTCTGAGCAAAGGAAAAACATTATCAGATTTGTATGTGTCAAACCCTTTCGGGGTGGGGCTGGTGGAGAGCTCGGGGAGGCTGTGGAGGCTGGCTGGTGGAGGCTGGGGAACCGCGGAGGCTGGCTGGTGGAGGCTGGGGACGCCGCAGAGGCTGGCTGGGCAGGCAGCTGTGGCAGGGAGAGCGGGGACGGCGATGTGAGCGATGGTGGTAGCTGAAACGTTAATTGGCCTTGGTAACAGAGTTAATACGAGCGGGGGGGGGGGGAGGAACGAGTCAGGTTACTCCTTCGCTGGGCACCTGCCCCTGGGGAGGGACCCCCGTGGCTAGCGCTGGGAATTCCTGACAAGCCTCAGAGGAAGGGCGAGGGGAGCTGTGCCCAGCTGTGTCTGGTTTCAGGGGCCTGAGAGGCAGAGCAGCCATCAAAGACATAGAGCAGCAAGTTAAGACCCGTCCAGACCGCGCAGATGAATTTGGGAATGAGACTGAATTACATGCTGGACAATTATTTAGGGATGATGCACAGAACCATTTCTCACAAAACCATCTCTGGCATCGAATTCCAATAACACTTGCTAATTCAATTAAAGCATTTTATAGAGTGTCAAATTAATATAGTGTGGCTCCATTATTTTCTTTTGCTGAATGCAGGTTGCATGATAGAGGGTTGAAGAATCTAAAAGAAACCCATAGTCAGTATGTTTTTAGACGTCTTCATATATTGATTACCTTCCCCCTTTTCGGCAGACGTTGGATGGAGAGTGTAAACATTACAGTCCATATGCCTTAAGAATTAATATTACGTGTCACCAACTGCTTAGCCCCAAATAACACTTAAACTGCCAATTACTGGAGGGGAGCTGTATAGTTTAGATAGCAGATTTGCAGGAAAAGATGGCATTGTATTTAAAAAGCATCACGATCCTTGACAAACCTTAAGCCAGGCCATCCTACCGCCGGGAGGAGGGGCTTATGTGCCTGGAGGTAAACAAATCTTTAGAGGAACTGATTCTGATCAGCTGAGAGGGAAATGCATCAGCTGTGGTGTTCCATGCCCATCAGCCCGGCATCGGGATGTAGAAACAGGGGATTACAGGTTCAAGGAGAGGCTCCCTTGTGAGACCTGGGCCATTCCTCTTTAGAAAAAGGACAGATTTATGGTTTTATATCCACAACACAGAAGCAAATACTTGGCTAGCATAGCTACATATATGCATTCATTGCATTCATTGTTTCACAACTATACACACATGACCCTGATAGAGTATTTCTTACAGGCACAGAATATACTTCTAAGAGTTGAAGTAAAGGAACCTTACTGTTTGGACAACAGGAGGAGCTACAATCAGGGATAATTTTTTGTTGTTGTTGTTGTTGTTGTTGTTGGTTGTGGGGCTTGAACTCTGGGGCTGGGTGCTGTCTCAGAGCTCTTCAGCTCAAGGCAAGCTGAAGTGGAGCCACAACACCACTTCTGGTTTTCTGGTGGTTTATTGGACATAAGAGTCTCACGGACTTTGCTGTCCGGGCTGGCTTTGAACTGCGATCCTCAGATCTCAGCCTCCTGAGTAGCTAGGATGACAGGCGTGAGCCACCGGTTCCCTGCAATCAGGGATAATTATGAAATTATTCAAAGTGAGTATGGCATGGCATGTTTTAAACCTGAGCTGGTCATGGCCCAACGTTGCTCTATATGACTGGTTCAACCACTTTTCCTAGATTCTAATTGCTGTCTTGATACTTCATTTGCCTTTCTGTGTATATATGTTATGAATGATTCTGTAACCTTGTGTAATGCCGTAGGTAAAAGGTAAAACATTACAGGTTTACCTTGTAAACTTAAAGTCAATACCAAACTTTAATGATTAGGCTTGAACAAAGTATCATCTTTTACTATTCTTTCTTGAGGACGGTCAGATTCACCATTTCTAAAAACTTGATCCAACTAGTTCATAAGTGGAAATGCTCTCATTTCTGATTGCTGTAATTAGATAATTGCTAAGTGGCCTAGCATCTGATTACCACATTAATTGGAGCTTCACAGTTTTATTTGTTTGACGAGTGGTGTGCATTCCATAAAGGACAGTCTGAGAGGATTAAAGCAAAAATGGAATCTTGTTTTATCTGTCCTGCTGAAAAAGGTTTTATCAGCAGAGTTTGGCTGTCTTTTCCCTCCAGCCTACCTTGCTTCCAAAAGTAGATGATAATGATCATAATTATTGGGTGCCTGTTTGGACGCACACAGTAGAGAAAAGAACGTGTCTTAAGACAGCACTTGGGAACATGGGGTGTTTTCAGTGCCAGGTCCCTAACGAATCTGTAATTGGGTGTTAAGGGTCAATACTGAACTATCCTCATCACTTTTAAGTTCAAACTTCAGGGTTTTCGGATGCGTTTGTGTAGCATACAGCGGAAATCTTCAGGTGATCCAAGAACTGAGTTACACTTTACCCTGTCCCCCAAAGCATGTTCAGAGTGGACCTAAATATTCTCTGACTCCCAGCTATGGATGGGCCGCTGGTTGTAGCTCATCTCATGGACGCTTCTATTTTGTTTCGTTTTTGGTTTTTGTGCCGCTGGTTGTAGCTCATCTCATGGACGCTTCTATTTTGTTTCGTTTTTGGTTTTTGTGCCGGGGACTGAACCCAAGTCCATGAGCGCAGGGCAGATGCTCTGCGCCCCCCCCCCCCCCCCCCGTGGCCTCTCGCGCCCCTGGGAATGGCTTCTGGGGATTCTCTGATTCCATCTGGTGTTGGCCTGACGGGAACACTCTCTTTGCCCGTGGTGTTTTGGTGTCAGAAGTGCGTCCTGGTGATCAGTAGGATCTGTGCACAGTTTCTCTGACTGCTGGCAACATTCGTGATTAAAGGCTAATTTATAGTTCCCTCAACTCCTGTCAGCGATATAAAAATCTTCCTGTTTCACTTTCTACATAATTTCTCCTTTAAAAGTTTCTCTCCTTTGTCTTCTAATAAATATGCCCTTTCCAAATCCTTTCTCTTTTAAAATGGAAAGACTAAAAGGACTACTTTTGTAATTAAAAGTCATTTTTAAATAACCTCCGAAGATTGTTTCTAGATATCAAAACATCTTTGCGGCCCCATTTCCATGGCAAAAAGACAGGCCTGGGTCCTACGCATTTTACTGTAGTCTACATTAATTACCTTCTATTAAAAATGACAAAGACCTTTTTGAAAGAGAATCTGGCACTCTGCACAGAATGACGGCAGACACCCTACTTTGCTGATTTCTTGACACTTCTAATTACCTGTATTCATCTGAAATCGTTTCCTTTGTAGAGAGTTATTGGCATGATTTTCTGAGAACAAGAGGAAAATGGAAAACATTTTAGCAAGCTAAGGGGGAAAAAAATCAACAGTATCATTGTTTGCCACTTTTGTTGAAACTACCTGCACGAGTCATTTGAGGGACAAGGAGGTAAACGCGAGGTCACACTTTGCCCCGTGCCTGGTTGCCGGTATTTGTAATGTCAATAATGGCAGAGGTTGTCAGGAAGCTGGGGAGATAAAGGTCAGTAGCTGGGACAAATATAGCATTGTACGCGTCTGAATATGCAATATCAGCCTGATCTGCCAGGAGACCTTCATGCCCGGAAATATCCATCAGGTGCCACACGAAGCCCGCCCCCTGGTCTCCAGTGGCCAGGTCTGGAATCGCCGGCCACACGCAAAGTTCGGAGAGGTACCTGAGAAGACTTGTTACGGGGCCGAGAGGAGGCTGCTACTGGAGCCCCGCTGAAAAGCGCAGAGAAATGCCCACTGTTTCTTTTCGAGATGAGATGAGTCAAGACACAGGGGCAGTGACTCAGTGTCTTCCATGGCTTCGGGCGTGGGAGGAGGTACGCACGCTTCTGCACTGTTCCCAAAGAGAGGGGTTCAATTCAGCCTTGTGTATCATGACCATCAAGAAGGTTCCGGGGCCTCTCCGTGTGATAGGCGAAATTAAATATTAACCACGCTTTTCTTATCATCCTGACAGAAATTTAGTTGTGCTAATGGTGAGCCCTTACACCAAGCCCTGCCTCCTGGTGATTTTGACCTGGTTAGAAAGGGAGCCCGCTTGTAGTCAGTCATAAATTATTTACAAATGAAATGCATAGTAGGTCACTTAAGTTGTATCTCCACCAAGAGCCGACTTGTTAAAATACATGTTCTCAGAGCTCAACTAAAAAATTCAGATTCCACTGAAAAATGCATTTATGGTTCTTTTAGTCAATTGTACTAAGGAAATAATTTGAAAATCTTTTGGGAAACAGAAAGTAAAAATAAAACCGCTGGAGGTCTTCTCACCGCAAGCGCTTCAGCGAGACGCGGGAGACGGGGCAGAAAGGCCGCCTCTCAAACAGGATTGTGCTTGCTGGCGATTTCTTTTTCATGTTTGTGTCTGTGGCATTCTGTATCAAAATGAAATGCATTGAAGCAGCCGGTCTTCCTGAGGCTTCTGCCTTTTCTTGGGTATCGATCGTGATACCTTTCCTGACCTTGGGCAGGGCAGGCTTCTTGGAGCCCCCTGCTCACCACGTCTGTGGACAGAGGAGACGGCTGGAGGACAGCTGGAGAGTCCAGGGATGGAAAGAAAGACAGAAGCGACTTAGGGGAGATTAAAGAAAACAACAACAAGGGACATCGTGAAGGCACAACGTGCACCTAACTTGACAAATAAGTACATTGGCTACCTTGGAACAGAGGGCAGGGTTTTCTGAATTCTGAGAAAGCAAAGGAGAGATGTAGATAGCAGAGATGGAGAGAGAAAGTCATGAGAGCTGACCAGAAAAGGAGAGCGTGCGCTAGACGGAGGGGAAGGAGAGTCACAGAGGACCTTTCATGTTTCCTAGTCCCAGAGGTGTCCCCTGGGGGGGGGCTGCCCGCTGGGGGGAGGGCAGCAAGGCACATGTGATCTTCCACTTCCAGTGTTCCATGGAGTTGATTACAGAGAATTTTACCCAGAGCGGCTTCTCCAGTTTGAATTATTTCCACAGATGTACCTATGCCAATTGTCCTCAAACAAAAATCCGTGCCTGGGGCAAGACATTTTGGACAGTTCCTCTCGGTAGCTCCTTACTTTCTGATGACCCCTGTGACCTCCAATGGCCCCCTGCGTGGGGTGAACCCACGGCTCAGCTCACTAGGGGCTGGACGGCAGCAGATGCGTCTCCTCCATGCCTTTTTTACGTCGCTCTGATTTTGGTGAATTCAGAGGATGTAAACAAGCGTGGACCTTTCCTCGTTTCTTCTTTTCTCACGTGTAGGTAAACTCTTCTCCGGGAAGTTAGTGATGGGGTGCGTGCGGCAGGTGGCTCACGGGGATTTTCAGCTGGGGGCTCCGGCTGTTGGCAGGCGGGGCGGGGCTGACGCCCAAGTACAGGGCAGAGAACCCAGAAGGCGCACTCCACATCATGCAGGACTCTTTTACCCCTGGAAGCCTAGTGTCCTGAAACAGAATTTTCCATTGAATCTCTGCAGTGTATCATTTCCCCCCCACTTTTCACACGTACTTCAGGCAACCACAGAGTTGCACGGTGACTCTGAGGTCCTCTCTCGCTGGCTCGGGTCTTCTCAGCCGTCCAGTCCCGGGACGGTGCAGAGTTCTCCCATAGCTTTTTCTCTAGAGTAAGCATTTCCTGTAACTTTCTAAGCGACTGCCCGAGCCTGCCCGCGCCTGCGTGGGAACACCCCAAAAGAGGCTGTCTTTGCAAGTGCTAGGGGTAACAAAGACCCGATATAACATTATTCATATGCATCTTGTCTACATCTCTGTGCAGACACATAAAGTATTAGCGTGACAGAGGGTGCAATTGTGAGGAAAATCATAAATCTCATGAGGTAAGGGAAGGTACGGTGAAGGCCAAATGCTTCCGGTTTTCTAGAAGCTTCTGCTTACTCATATGACACCAGCACCTCTTTCTCTCTCCCTCACATGCCACATTCACCAAGTCTTCATGTTAAAGGAAAAATTAATGAACTTTTATGTAAATTATTGTTTTTCAGTTTTTTTCTTCTAAAAATTCACGAACATTATTTACTAAGATAACTTATCTCAACATAAGATCATCTCAATTAATGTTTTGCAATCTAAAAAAGTAAAAAGGTTTTTTTTTTGGTAACTGTCCAAGGTCTTCTGAGCTGAGTTTAGGCAAGCGAGGGCAACCAAAAGAGAAAGCTTTAAATAGAGGGACAAGTAGGGAAAAAAATGGAGAGTAATTGGGAAAAAGCAAAAACAATGAATTGTAGGTGAGGATAAACAAAGCTATGAATGAGGAAAAGATTGTTCAAACGAGAGAAGTTACCACAGCGGCCACACGCTCTGGCATACGCACGTCAGGCCTGGTGCTCACAGACCCAAACTCCAGTCTCTGCAGAAGTTCTGGATGTAAGTTATGACCGGTGTGAAACGTAGCGGCAGCTGCTCGCTGTGCTGTTGTGTGCTGTCAGATCCCAACACTCACACCAAATATAGAGAACAGAGTTCGGAGCGGCAAACTGACACACGGGAGGAGGCCGGGGGAGGGTTTGTTTAGTCTACAGAAGGGGGAATTAATAGCAGCCTTCAGTCCATGAAGGAACACAGCCCCGTGCAGGTAGAGGTGAGCCGCTGTTCCGTGGCCTGGCAGCAGGCGGGTGGGGGCAGGCGTGAGGCCGCAAGTAGCCACCCGGCCATCTCCAGCTCAGGGAAGGTCAGGAACAGCCCCACAGGCCTCTGGGATGCAGGGTGTGTGTGGGCCCGATACTCATTCTCGTCAGAGCCTGCGAGTCCAGCTGGACGGACAAAAACAATGGGTGCAATCTAAAGAGCGGGAGGAAAAGAACAACCCCAGGGTGAAGACAATAGTGATGTTTAAGGGAGCAAGAGGAGAGCCGGCTAGAAGGAAGAGTTTACTGAAGCAAGAAGGGCGGGGGTAAGCAGGTAAAGAAAGAAGGGTGAACACGTGAGCACCGGCACAGAGATGGAATAGATGCTTTATTTCCACCCGAATTTTGTTTCCGGTGGTGGGAAAAGAATTCTAATGATCACTGCGTGCAAGAAGCGGAAGGGCAGGGTTCTTGCTTGGAAAAGGCCGCTCGTGGGTTGCTTAACACTATTTTAAGTGTCTGCTAATGAGAGTCTCCACTAGGAAGTTTAAAATACGCCGAGGGACGGATGGGCTTACCGTGCTCAAAACAGGGCCAAGCCAACAACTCGCTGTGTTCTTCTTTGTTTAGTTTTAGCCAAAGACCAAACAAGTCCTCTCATGAGAGGAGTGATGGAACTTTCCCGAGCTTTCCCCAGCTTTGGATTTGACAACTTACAGACAACGCTGACTATGTAGGGAGTAAAGAGCAAGCACACACCACACAGAACCCACACGAAGGACGTGCAGAATGCAAGAAGTACGAAGGCCCGTAATTATTAAGAGAAATGATGGCAAAAATCCTTATCAGGGGAGATATTAGCTGACTGCTCAGTAATCTACGTTTTATGAAGATGAAACAAAGGAATGTGACCTTCAGAAACTTAAAAGTCTTTATCGCTTAATCTCAATAAAAAATTATTTTAAAAAAAGACACTTAAAATCGATCGCTGGCTGTTCTTTGATGAGATATTGCAAACTCCACTGCACTTAAAACCATGCACAGTTATATAAACACAGAAAGCATGAGTGGCCACTTGAGTAGACTGAATTGCTCAAGGATGCACATTAGCTTTAAGAATAATTAATGACGTTAAGATTTTCAGTTCTCTTGAGCTACGATTTTAACCCTAGTCAATAATTAGAATTGTGCTTAAAGATCATAGTTCGCTACATTGTGGGTCTGTGCAAACAATCTGGTTCCTAGATTGCTTGGTTACTTCTGAGCAATTCTCTTCTTATTTTTGTTTCTTCTTGGCTGCACCTCTTTGAACAGGGAATGGAACTTTCTCCTGTTTAGCTTTGCCGAGTAAATTCTCACAGCTGTCTTTTGTCACCGATAGGTTCAATCTGATGAGTTTTGCAGTGTGTGTGCTATTTTTTTTTTCTGATGTTTGGAACTTTTACACACTCTAAAAAGCAGAAAAATAGAATGGTATTCGAATTGTGTTTTGCCAGGATGTATATTTTATAACATGCGAGTAGATAGAACTTTACCAGAACCTTAAAAGTATTTCTTGAAATGCTGGTTGCAAACAATTCAATTGTAAATTGATTTGGGTCTGAAAATTCTCTCCCTCCCCCCTCCCCCTCCCCCTCCCCCCCACCTCCCCCCCCTCCACAAAGAAAAGCCTTTTGTTTGGTCTCCGGCACGCCTTCCTTCTGTGACTTTCTGCTGTCCCCTAGTGGCCTGTTCATCTTCCTGACTGCTGTGAGGTTCCTCCGGAACAAATTCTCTCCTCTTCTGTGATTCCTTGAGACACTCATTAGCAGACATTTAAAATACTATTAAACAACCCATGAGCGGCCTTTGAGAAGCAATAACCCTGCTCTTCAGCCGGTGCAGTTTTCCATGCGTGAGTCTTACCCAGCAAACATGTGCAGGGAAAGGTAGGTCATCAGAGCAGTGTTTACCACCCCCCCCCCCACCAACAAAACAAAACAAAACAAAAACGAAACCAAACCTACTTCAGGTTCTCAAAATTCAAACACAAGACTGATGAAAGCAAAACGTTATCAGTTTTGACTGCTCTCTACCCACATACGGTAGCCAAAAGGTAATTTGTGACAGGTCGACTGCTCATGTCAGCAGGTTTGCAAACAAAACTGGTGCTATGCCTTCTCCTTGCTCTTCAAAATCCTGTTGGCTACTATCATTTTAATATTTGCTTTCTCTATGGTGACACATTTCTCTGAAATCTTACAAGTACAGTGTCATCCTGTATGTTGAAGGCATTAGACACACTTCATTTATGTAAAACACTCACTGCAACATTGAGCAGGATGACTGGAAAACATTCTTAAACATTTCTGCATAGCGTCTTTCCACATAAATCAGATTAAAAACATAAAGATGGATCAATTATTTTATTTCCCAACTTTGTTTTATGTGGTTAGGCCACAACGCTCAGCTGTTGTAGGGGCTGGTAAAAAATGTTTCATATAGCATTTTATTTTTCTGAAGTAATCGTCTCCGATTGTCTGTAATGAGAATGGAATATGTAAGTTTGTCAAAAGCAATATTTCAGTTTTGTAAAAAGATTTATCAATAGAGAACGGCCAGAAATGTGGCTCACAGGATTCTTTTCACAAGATGGCTAAGAGGGTACCAAGAATGCAAGCGCGGATGAAATGCAGCCCTTTAAGTGAGCGTTAGAGAAATGTGAGATGCACACTGAACTAATGATTTCTTGGCACTGTGCTGTTTGGCACTTGTAGTGGTTTTGACAATGATCACATGAATAGCAACACTATTTTCTTTCTGAACTCAAGGGGAAGAGGCTTGGGGGTGGGGGAGAGGAGGCCCGCAGCCCTGGAGAGTACTGTTTCTTAGGATTTCAAGTATACAATTTGGCCATGTGGAGGGAAGAAAACAACAACAAAACAAAACAAAACCACGGAGCTGTAAGGCTCTGTTAAATGACAATTTTCTTGTTTCTTCAAAGAAAAGTTGATGTCGTTTTTTTAAACCACCTCTGTCCTGAAAGGTCAGGTTGCTGCCCAATTTAGTCATTTTGTCTGTTTATACATGTCCCTGTCGGGATAAGGTATCCAAAAGCAAAGTCCTAGATTGCAATCAATCTCGGCCTCGGTGCAAAGTCAGGGGGCAATCCTAGAAACCCTGCTGCACACCAGGAGGAAGGCAGGGCTCTAAGCCTCAAACTTTTTTTTCCTCAGGAGAAAAGATAAACCACTTTCCCGAACCTCCTTAAGAATGACACAACTCCCGCTCCTCCCTTCATGTGCCCGGCCGCCTAATCTCTCAAGTTCAAATTGCCTGGTTTTTCTAAAAATAATATCCTCCGTCAAACATTGTAATGCACAATAGCTATTTTTCACAGAGGACTGTGATTCCCGCCCCCCACCCTCTGCTTGTCTATTCAGATTGTAAATGTTCTAAAAATGTTCTCCTGGAGTTATTTTTAAAACCTCGTGGTATGTTAGATAATAAATATTGTTGCCGTGTTTCTGGAAACATTGGAAATAACATATGTGACAGGTGATGGGGGGGTGAAATCGTCATTAATTTTATTTTAGACAAAATGAAAAAAATCTTAATTCTAACTAGTGTGTGGGATTTTTTTTTTTTTGGTGATTACGGATTCCATTAAGTTAATAATTATGTAGATGATTTGCAAAATAAGGATTTGATTTGAAAAGTAAGCTTCCTTCTTAGAAAATGAAATCTAGAGACAGTCTTAATATATCTCGTGTAAAATAACATGGCATTATCAGCGAGCTGTTCTCTACAGAACTGGCGTTTCCAAAACAAATAAGAAAGCCGAGCAGTCCTGCCTTTTTACAGCTCTGGGGACTATCTAAACAAAATGAACAGATTTATAGGGCTATTTTTAGTGTGTGTCTCTCGCAATACAGCTTACATTTGCTTTCCAACCTTATTTGACATTGTTGGTAGAAAGAAATACAGGCAGAATCCTCATTAAAGATCCTTCACCAGGACATTGGACATAGGGCAGTCACCAAAAACAAGACAAAACAAAACGAAAAACAAAAAACCCCAACAGCAACAAAGTGGAAGCTTGTATAAGAAGCACTTTCTCAGATTTCATGTCATTCCATTTTGTTTCTGCATAGCCAAAGAAAGGCCTGGACCAAAATGAAGTTCCAAAGGATCTGTGTCCCACCAGTATGCGGCATCTTCGGATGCACTCATAACAGCTCCTGCAAAAGCACGCTTTGGGTTGTAGGATTTTTTCCCCCACATAGCAACAGGTAAGTTACTGCCGTGCCTCAATAACTATCACTTTCCCATCAATGATCTATTCACATCAAGGCAGAAATTAAATTGCTGGAGAAGTACAGTAGACTGTTGTGATTTTCTACAGACCATTCTTCCACGTGTAAATAAAGCTGCAGGGAAGATCTTGTGGGATGCTGGGAAATCTGTCATCCCACAGACTGACACAGTATCTTCAAATACACTCGCAAGGGTGCGAAGCTTGCCGTGCGTGTACCCCAGGCTCCTTTCGCTGTGTGTCCTTGCAGGAGAGGGGCCATCGCTCAGGAGCACCATTTTACTGACATTCACAAACAGGAGATGAGGAACTCATCTCCTAAAGAGACAGCAAGGGAGACACTGGAGATACCAATCCAGACATGTACTGACCCCTGGCTGTGCCTCTTCCCTCACGCGGGGCAAACACTCTGATAAGTTTCGAGGGAACAGGAAGCTAAGTGTGCTGCTGCCCTCCTGTGTGCCGTGTTCACGTACAACTGCCCAGCGAGGAAATGCCTGAGCTGCAGACATCATTTAGTGGAGCCTTATAAACAGACCTCAGATTCAAAGCTAAGAAAGCAGACTGCATTTTATAGCAACCACCCCTGATAAGATTATATTTTCAAAGCAAAAAAAAAAACAAACCATGTCTACATAGCTCGGTGGGGTGGAAATGTCCGATTAAACACTTAAGAAAACACACTTTCCCACACAGTGGCCTCTGTATTTGCATGAAACCATTCCTTACAACAACAACAACAACAACCACAGGAAAAGTAAGCTGGCCCCCGCTATGGGTCTTATTAAAAGTTAGGGTACCATATTTAAATCTGAAAGGACCTCTGTAAAATAATGGCTCTGGGGACTGCTCTCTCAGAAGGACTTAAGTTGGAAAGGACAACGAATGCACTGGGAACAGGAGGGTCACACAGCCTGCACCAGCCCAGAGCTGAAGAATGAATGAGGCACTCAGCGCTCGGCAGACGAGGTCTCTGAGAAAGTGGTTTTATAGCTTGATGAGTGCTTTAACTAGCTAAAGACATTACTACAAGTACCTAATGCCGTGCTCTAAACAATGCCCCTGATTAAAAGATTGTCAGAGTTAAAAAAAATCTTCTTTTGCAATCTGAACCTTTCAATCATCCTCTTTTCTGGCTTGGCAGTCTAAAGGAATTGCATTTCTATAGCCAATTTATCAATTACTAATTATTTTGGTGGTGAGTGGCTAATTTGGGTGTCTGCTTAATCTAGGGTCAGTTTTAATTTCTTCTAGCGCTGGTTTGTTTATCCTGGCCTGTTTAGCATATGAATTAAACCCAAATATCTTTCAAAATTCAACCCATACTTATTCCTGCCAAAATAATAAAAAATAATTTATTGTTGTAATCTCGATTTATGTTTAGTTAGGCAGAGTGAAAATACGACTTGGGTAGGAAGCGAGGCCCTCCCCACATTCCAGCCTGCTTGACAATGTGTTTGTGTGCTGGAGAAAGTTGGAGCCGCCACATGGACCATGTCGAATGAAAAATGAGCTGGTGTGGATTCTAAAACCCGATTTAAATGAGAGAAAAAGAAAAACCTTCAAGTAGATTATTTTGCTCCTTGTAACGTAAAATATCCAAAAAAAAGGAGAAGGAAAAGAAGATAAACCTAGTGATAAGACAGACCCACTGCACACAAGGACAGATGAGGCATTTTTCAAAATTAAACTGCTCTGACAGGGAGTTTTAGGCAGACTGTTTTCTCATATTTGGGGGGAAGGGAATTAGGGGGTATTCTAATTGAAAATGCATGTGTATAGTAACTTAAATCTTCTTTTATGATATTCTTTTTTTTCTTTTTGTAAGTGTCTTTTTAAAAGAGAAACCTCCAATATATACATAAGGGGTGACTTCCCCCCCACCAAATTTTGGTGGATTTATTTCCAATTTTAAAACACTACTTTGCATGTTGTATATTTTTGTCCATAAAGCATTCTCCAAATGGCAGTTATTTATGCGATGAATAGAACAAAGCATGGAAATATGGCTTTTCTCCTTACTCCATTATGGAAGTCGAATATGATCATTAGCCAGGGCTGTGGTTTAGCAGAAACATTTTGAAAAATAGCCTAAATAAATAGATGTCCAATTAATCATGAAGGGGACTATTATCATTTTTTCTTAAAAAATGTGTACCATTAGGGGTGTTCAGCAATAAATAATTGTGATGAAGAAATAGAAGGTTGCAACTTAGAAAAATTAGCATACTCTACCTCTTTAGGGCATTAAAAAGACTGGGTCGGCAATGTGGATCTGTGAAAGTCAGGACTGGAACTGGGTGTGAGTATAATGAAGTCACGTGATTAGCCTTAAATAATAGCTGACACGGTGATGTAAGTGTTTGTGGTTCTCTTTTATGCTCTGGAAAGATAATGCTTTGGAGTCACCTTCCATACGGGGTTTTGGCTGCAGCAAAGTTTACTCAAGTCAGAAACAAAGAATGTTTTCTTGGGCTCTGATTTTTTCTTTCTTTCCTTTCTTTCTTTCTTTTTCTTTCTTTTCTTTTCCTCTTTTCCCTCTTGTGGTTAAAAAGAATTTATCATGTAGAGGTCTTACAGGTTGAAATGCCTATAAAAATTAATTTTGATTTCCCCCAATCACCTCCAATGAAAGCAGGAGGAATTTCAATCATTTTATCAGGTGGTCCATATATCTCCAGATACTTTTAATTAAACACGGGTCCATACGTAAGCAAGTGATAGAAGTGAGCTTGGAGGCCGCTGATCTGCGTGGTGCCGTGCTCGTTTATCCTTGTCCTAACGAGACAATGGGAGATGGCACTGGCTGTTGTTCTGCAGCATCGAGCTTCTTCAATAGCTGCCCTTGTGGTGGTTTGCTCTTGGACAGCCCGGACAGCCCGGCTCACACCGCCAGTGACCAGAGTGTTGTCTCGTCTTCATCCCGGGGAGGATTAATCTTGGTGATGGTGCAAACGAAGTGTGTGTCTGGGGTCAGAGGGCAGACTGCCTTTTGGGATCTGCATTACATTAATGTCATTTTTGGGTTCCTGACGTTAATCAAAACCAACACCATAAAGCGTCACTTAGCTAATTTGTGTATTATTGTCAATGTTACCATTAATTATGCGTTTGTGAGGAAAAAGAGGATTAATGAGACGTCACAGGTAATTTACAATGATCAGGCTCCCCAGGACATTAAGAAAACACTGGCTGGCTACGGCTGCCGCGCCATCAGAATAGCCTGCACAGAGGAGCCGGGTCTTTGTTGAGCTCCAGGCCGGCCCGAAGACGCTACCCCAGGAGAAGGTCGGACGCCTGGCCTGGCCTCGGTCCTCCGGCACCCACGCTGCTCAGGAGGCTTTGGCCGCGGTGTCCGCCTTGCTCCGCATGGTGAGGACTCTGTCGTTTCTCCTGAGAAGTGGGTAGACTCATGGAGGGTAAATCCTTGACTGTGTCCCACGAGCACAGGGCCACGCTAATGTCCTCACCACCGCATTTAGGCTGTTTGGGTGGCTGTATTTAAACCAGCCCGGGACACGCACACACGCCCGTGTGCCCACACACACACACACACACACACACACACACACACACACACACACACACACACGCACGCACGCACACGGCAAAGGTGGTCTGAAGGCCCTGAGAAGCAGGCTCTGGCATGGGTGGGAAGGGAGGGAAGGAGGCAGGAAGACAGCAGGACAGGGACGGTACTCAGCGCCGGGGTGGGGGGGTGTGAGGGCGATGCGCAGGGAAGGCAAACCAGCCTCCACCAGAGGAGCTGGGAGCTCAGGGGCCTCGGGAGGGAATTCCATGCCCGGGGTGGGTCAGGCGCGGGAGGGAGGCGGAGGGGTCCCGGAGGCTCAGGTAGATGGCGTCCATCTGGAAAGGCCATCTGCCACTCTGACTTGACTTTTCATGGGCTCATTCTGAGCTCATCCTCGCCTTCCTCTTTTATATATGTGAGAAGTAGTACGATAACCACGAGACTTAGGTATTTGCAGTTGGTTCCATCGAGGATTAAATACGGGCCCTGGAACCTTGAAAGATGTCGTCAACCTGCCTAGCTGTGAGTGCACGCACGTGTGACACGGCAATAATAAAAGCTACCCCGATGGGGTGAGGAGAGTTAAATGAGATGGTAAGTGAGAATCATGTAGCACAAGGCTCAGCCGACAGATAGCTTTTAATAAGCCAGTAGTTTTCAACCTGAATTTTTTTTTTTTATCAGAAACACCTGTGGAGTGTCAGAGACTGAGCTGGACCCACGTGCCAACCCTGTCAGCGCTGACTAGGGCGTGTGGTCACAGGGCAGTGCCACCGGGTCCTTGTCACTTCGTAGAGGTGTGGCTCATGCCAAGGACCATGCTTGCGGGCCTGGGGACACAGGGCGAGCCGTGGTGTGTGGAGATCTGTAAAATAATGTTGCGCTGTAGTCCCAGCTGGCGCATGGGCACACGCACCGGGACCTGTTTCCCTGAGTGGTGCCAACGCCTCGATGCCGGGCCCTATGTGAAAGCTGCCCCGAAGGACCCTGTCCTAAACCACAGCGAGCTGAGCCCCCTCACCCAGGACCAAGGAAAAGAAAACATTTATTACGTCGTCCACGCTCGCTTTTTTTTTTTTTTTTTTGTATTTATGGTATATTCCAAGAAGATTTCCCTACTGGGGTAAAATTTCACAAGCAAAGAGCGGGAGTGAGGGGAAGTTTAAATAAAAAATGTTTTATTATTGATTTGGCATTGCTGGGGCTGACTCTATAGATTGTGGAAATAATATAGTTTATTTCCTTTTTTATTGCTCTGCAAAGTAATAGCTTAGCATAGCTATTAGTTTATCGTGTAACTAACCTTTGAACTACTTTCTTAGTTGGTTGTTTTCCAGAAAGCAGTATATTCAATAAAATAAACACTGAAAGACTCTTAATAGCATGGAGTGGATGAAGAAGGACTCTTAAGGAAAGGATCCTTCCCTTGCTGTACAAGATCCTACGGATCTGCAATGCATCATCATGGCTTCCTGCTTTAAGTAAACTTAGAGATCTGCTCAGGTAGGGACTGTGCTTCAGTTCTGAAATGGAATAGAAATGGATTTGATTTATTGGCCCTGACTCAACACTCTGATCTTTTGGATCAAAAGAGGTGTATCAAAAGATTACATGGTATAAATAATAGACTAGTTACTTGTTATTTGTTTTGCTTTGTTTTTTCAAATGTGAATGGGCCAGGTGCCAGTGGCTCACGCCTGTCATCCTAGCTACTCAGGAGGCTGAGTTCACAATTCAAAGCCAGCCTGCACAGGAAAGTCTGTGAGACTTTTATCTCCAATAAACCACCAGAAAACTGGAAGTGGTGCTATGGCTCCAGTGGTAGAGCGCTCGCCTTGAGAGGAAGAGCTGAGGGACAGCGCCCAGGCCCAGAGTTCAGGGGCCTGGGACGGGGGGGGGGGTGGCGGGGGGGGGTAAACACGGCTCTCCATAGCTTCTCCATAGCTTGTGTCTTACGTCCCCGCCTTCCATCCCCCATGTTCCCCTTTCCTCCTCCTCCTCTCTCTTCCCCATCTCTCTCTGCCTCCTTCTTCCTCATGTTATTCCTTAAGTAAGTGGGACGCCAAACTCACTAAATCTTAGGTGTTTTCAAGCATCTCAAAATGAGTACATTTGTTCTGAAACTAGTCTAGTGCTAAGAGATCGCAGAACCAAAGATACACAGGAGGAAGGGAAAGGTTTTCATTCTGTTTCCTAAGTTCCCCTCCGACCGCCACGCACCTGCACTCAGCTGGGTGAGGGTCCTTCTTCGGGACATCTTTTCTCTACCTCACATAGGCCCGTGCACCCCCTGTGGAGGATGGCGTAGATTTAATGCACAGTCAGGGTGTAGATAAAACACTAAGATAATAAATGTTTGTGCAGCTCCTAGGAGAGCAGACCACTGTGGCGGATGGTCTATAAAAAGGCAGCTTACGATTCTCACCTCCTGACGGGCCATCCCCTTGTAGAACGCACCCCACGTGTCACTGTGGGGGCTGGGCCTCGGCATGGAGAAGTGCGAAGAGACTCTGACTTCCGTGTCTCTGGCTGTCTCCTGTGCTCTGAGCCCTGGCCCCGTGATGGACCGCGGGCCTGAGCCCCTGGAAGGGAACTCGGGACTGCCCACCAGCCCTACCAGTAGACTCAGAAGTGCTTTCCCCAGTCCAGCTTCAAAGCACAGATCCTGAGGACCATTGACCGGAAACCCCGTCCAACCACACCTGGCTTTCCGACAACAGTCCACCAAGCTTTGTTCGGGGCTACAAATAACGAATACAGATTCTGGCATCTGAAAAGGAGGCGCTTCTGTGCCTGGCTGGGGGACCAAGGATGGTCAGATTCTAGAAAAACCTATATCTCCTTGACATCTGGAAAAGTTTCACGTGCCGCTCCCATAAATTAGATCTAACAGGAAAGCTCCCACAGTCAGCTCCTCAGTTACATTTTATAGTGTTCCCAACAAAATGCTGAGATTAAGTTGCCTTAAACATTGTAGATGTACAGCCTGGTGCATATCTGAAAATTTAACATAGTGCTAGTTATATGGGTGTGTAACATATATATATATGATTTCCTCACATATAATTTATATATAATGTATAATATATATATAATTTCCATTTCTCAGACTTAAAATGTACGCCACACACAGCAAGTATGTATGAGGATTTGATGGGAGGCAGGCTGCTCATCTATAGCTTTTTTATGAGGTTCTGAATTCTCCCATTAGATTTTTATAGGTATCTGGCTTGAATCTGTGCCCATGAATAAATGAGCATAGTTTTCCTCCAGTAGAAGCAAGGCCTGACCGTGGCCCTCCAAAATTTGGTTACACTTGTTATGTGATTTCTAGTACAAATGTATTCTTAAGTTGTACAAAACTTTCTTAAGAATCTGACCAGCCAATCTTAGCACAAAGGTAAATATCCTTTTGCAATGTTGTGAACTGAATCCATTTAGTGTTTTTGCTTTACACTGTCGGGGGAAAAATCATTAGCTACCCTGAAGGAATTCTTGCTCGTGCGTAATGGAGAAAAAGAATAATCATAGTTTAAGTGCCTGAGGATATCTGAGTCGAGACAGCTTTGAGTGTAATATTGTGTTGTTTTATGGATGGGATTCCTTTGAAAGTGAATATAATTGAGTTATTTTACATATTGTTGGGTAATATATGTGCATTCATACAGTGGTATATCTAATTTAATAGGATCTAGCTTTCATTTAATTGCTCTGTGTGAGAAGAAATGCAAAATTGAATCAATATTGGTGTTAAAACAGTGTTTTTATCTAAATTTGGATCTATTTAGATAAGGCTTGAGAAACAGAATCTTTATAAAGCTTTCCATGAAAGCCCAATGGATACATAGGAAGCGGCCCCGTTGGCACGTGGTTATCTACTAGGATTTAAGGGTTTGGTGGCCTCCGTCCCTGGGATGTGAGTATGTTAAAATTTTCCTTTACATGCAAAGGTTACACCCTCGATAATCTTACACATGAGTAAGGTGACGCGATCGTTAGGTGACACGCTTTAAAGAAACGTCCCTTTGACGAGAAATGTCTCCTTCGATGTCACGGCACAGGGCTCCAAACTCCAAATCTTCGTCTCATCTTAAGGGTCCTTCAAGAAGTGATCTGCTCCACTTCAGGACGTGAAAGGTGGGCGGCTCACTCGAGGGGGTTAATTAGTCGACGTGGATGACTGTCCCTCCTGGCTATGAGGCAAGAAGGCCCGAGGGAGTGAGTTCTCCTACAGACCTATGCGCGTAGAAGAGTCACATTTCCATGGTATGTCCCCTACACAGTGCCACCTCACGAACGCCACAGTATCCTCAAAAACTGTTCATCTTATGAGAAACGCAGCTCCCAAGCTGTAATAAACAGCATTCCTCACATACACTACACACACACACACACAGAGTATACACGCACACACATGCACACACACTTGAAAGGCACTACTAGCTTTCCACTCAAATGAGGTGGTCAATGGGCCTCGGGAAGGGAGGTGTTTTCTTCCCCCTTCTAAACTTTAAGAGAATTTCTATATCCTCTTCCATCATTATTTATACTCCAATAGATAAAAATATCACCTCTTCAAAAAAAACAGTCCTGGCAGACAAGGAGACATTTACATTCCACGCTGCGACTGAGAATGCAGAGTTTAGCAAATGGAAATGAACCAGATCAAACGATATTGCCTTTAGCGAATAATAGCCGTGTTAGAACACTGGTACTGCCTTGCTGGGATCCTTTATTAACCCGTATTGTTTCAAGTAAGAAGTCACGCGGTGCGCTGGAAGCTCGGGCTGGGCTGGGAAGTGTTTTCTCCTGCTCCGGGACGCAGCTGTGAATTCACGGCGGCCCTGAGCTGCTGGCCACGCCGGCCATGGGCCCCCGTGGTCATGACTGAGTTTGGGAAGCCTTTCTGCTGAACCATCCCTTCCACAAAAGTAAACTGAGGCAAGGACATAGAGCTAAGGGGAAATCACTGGGATGGTTGAAATGAAAACTTCCTCAGGGGTGCTTTCCCTCCAGTAGATCCTATTTACCTTACCCTAGAAGCATACTTCAGTTGTTCCTTAGCAAATCTCCAGCCTGTCTCTTCGTGGCTGCCTCTCCCTCTCTTCTCTTTCTGTACCACCTTTCTCTCTCCCTCTTAACTTCCTTCCTTCCCCGGCTCCACTTCGTACTTTCTCTTCTTCCCTCTCCAAGCCTTGTCGGCGTCCTGAACGCAGAGAAGCAGCCAAGAGCCAATTCTCTGCTAGACTGCCTCGGAGATCAGGAAGGAGAAAACACACAGTCAAAGACCAGGAAGGAGAAAACGCACAAAGGACAGTAAGAAGAAAACATGGTCGTGGTACAGACACAGGGGACGACGATGATACAGTCGGGCTCCAAAACAGACGGCGGTGAGCCACCGGCAAGCTGTCCAGCAGGCTCTACCAGGGGCCCTTCGGCAAGTCTCCTGAAGCACCCGTGCCTCTGTCCTCGGTCACACGGACAGGGAGTAAAGAATAATGCTCAACAGCGGAACTAGATCAGATCCTCCCCATGAACCCCACCTCGTCTTCACCCCTCCCGCCCTCCTCTCCGCGCTCTCAGGACCGACTCAGGCAGACACGCCTGGGAGACGTGGAAGGATTTTGCGCTCACTTCCCACTCACCTCCGAGGAGCTGCTTTCTTCCAAAGAAGCTTGATTTTCTTTTTTGCTTTTTTCTTTCAAGTGCACGTTTGCCCTCACCATAACTATTTTGACTTTTTAAAAAACACTATTGTCTCATTGTAAAATGAAGATCTGCTTCTCAGTGCATTTTGGGAACATGCAGAAAAGGTGAATACCAGCCAGGAGGGCCTATGCAATTCACCACCCAAAATGCCATAGATGCGTCTTCTTTCAGAGCCTCGTACGCTCATACATTTTATAATTTATAATGGAAGGTGCAAAAGCCTCCATCATGTGTGGATTTGATACATTTTAGTACATATTTGCATATATAAAATTTTTATATTTGATGACTTTTTTGTAATAGCCAATCATTGCATACATGATACACTGGCCAATGAAAGCAAATTAATGATGATTTCTGAGGAGCTGAGCAGTAACTGGTCGAGCCTATGTGCACGTTACCGTCCATGTCTAGACACGGCGCTGCGGGGTGTCCACGCCGCATTCCTCGCTAAGAACCCGCCAGTCTGAGAACTGTAGCGCCCCTCAGAGGTCGTGCAGGGCGCTGGTGACACGGAACTGAAGTGCTGTGCGGACGACAGTGTTTCTGACCGCTGGCTCACGGGGAGGCCTACGCGTGGGAGTCGCTTCCTTCACTGATTCCTTTACAGCTGTATTTTGGGATTTTTCCCGATCTTCCTTTCTGATTAACATTAGGAGGATCGCACTGAGCTTTTAAAAAGATCACAGTTCAGCTCTGTTTAAATTTCATGTTCTATGCACATATGAATTAATTTAGGAGAGATGGTAGTTTTATTGTACGTGTCCTGCTATCCAGAAATGCAGTTTTTTTAAGAACTGTATTTTAGCGGAGGGGCCTGACCTGCTCCATTCAGCTCAAGGTACCCCTCGATGAAGGCATCCTTTTGGTGGTCTGGATGTCTGTCTGTGTGTTGTGGTGTTAACCCTTGGAGGTGGGAGCTGGCCGCCTCCATCCACAGGACCCGCGCCCAACCGCATCGTGGCCTAGGCCTCATCCACAGGACCCACGCCCGACTGCAGAGGCCCTGCGTCTGGGAACTGCCACCTGTCATGGCCTAGGCTGTTCATGCTTCAGTTAGGCTATGGTGGAAGCCCGCAGGATCCAGCCTGTGGGCAGCCCAGCTTTAGCCGCCGGGCCGTGGCTAAGAACTTCCTGAGTTAGGGTGGGAAGGAGCCATCCATGCGGTCAGGAGAGCAGGGAAGGGCTGGGTCACTGCACGGCGAACGCTTCCGTGGGCACGCGTGCAAGCGCACCCGCACAGCCACGTGTGCACGAGGCCACACAGGGCTCACGCTGCGGAGGGAGCGCTCTCGGGAGGAAGTTCAGGGTGTGCAGGGTCCGGCTCAGACCCAGTTCAGCCAAGAGGCTTATGCCGAGTGAGGGTTTTTGTGGGGCCTTCTGTTTGTTTAAAGCCCTGCGGTGGGGCCCATAATTCTCATCTGTTTTATCTTTCTTCCCTCTTCATTATGTTTCCATATTCTCTGCACATGGCGTTGGAAGGGCATCTTTTCCTCTCCCACCTCATCTTCGGTATGAGCCCTGGAGACTGGGAACAGTGTGCTTTGTGACTCCACGGGCCTGACGTGTCTCAGCCTCACCGCGGACTCGATTTCAAGGGCCCGTTGCAAATAAGTGGGAGCTTTGGACCGACGCACTAAGATGGATGCTGTCCAGAGACCTGGAGCGCGCTCCCCGCGGTGGGGTGGGGCAGGTGCAGTCCTGGGCCTCTGGGCAACACGCCGGAAGTCGGAGCCAAAGAAGGCGGAGGCGACCAGCCGAGGCGCATCGTGGGGGTTGCAAGGTCGGCAGTACGAGGAGGGCTGCCAACACCGAGTGGCACGGATGAGGAGGGGGAGCCGGTGCTCACAGCCAAGAGGGTCGAAGGCGACGCCGGCTGAGCTGAGGGGGCACTGGGGGCGGAGGCCGCGCCGGGGAGCTGGGGCTGTGGAGCTCAGGGCTCAGGGCTCGTCACACGTGTGCATCGCCTGGGCCTCGGGGAGAGGCGGGAGCTGCGCGCACACACCGACGTGCTGCAGGCATCCAGAAAGAGAGACTCGTCGGACGTCGGAAGCATTCGATGGAGGAACCTAATGAAGGAAGTACCATGGGAAGCACAGCAAGAATCAGGCGTGCCAGGCTCCGGTCCTGTCCTCCGGGAGCCTCCTCTCTGCAGCGCCCAACGCGCTGGTGCCAGGCCCGGGCTTCACCCTGGCCCCAGCCAGGCCAGAGCCACTTCCCCGTGGAGTCACCGTGCGGCAGTGACGGGAGCTGAAATGCTGGCCGATGGCGGACGCGCGAGCGTGGGCACGCGGGACAGGACGGTGCTGTGGACATCCCCCATCATTTCCAGAATACGTCACAGCGGTTCAAATACAGCTCGGCTCCTCAACTGAATTTAACCGACGATAAGAAACAGGCAAAAGGAGATTCCAGAGAGCTCACATGTGGCCAGGTCGCGGGGCGCCGTGCACCTGTGACCCGTGTCCTGTGCTGAGCCCCCACAGCTCAGAATGGTTGAGGGGTTTGGCCCCATGGCACAGCAGCTGTGTTTTGGGAAACGCTGTGTGCTTCATAGATAGTCACAGGAAGTGAGTCTCTATTAACGTTCTATCCTCATCCAATTGCACAGGGTAAGTTGGATGCATTTGATGCTCACACTGTTAGCACCGCTGTGGAATGCACTTTTCTGTTGGCTTTTCTTTTTTGGAGTGTGGGTCCCCCTACAGCCTCAGGTTGGCCTCCAACTCAGAGTCTTCCCACTTTCATCTCCCAAGTGCCAGGATTACAGCTGTGTACTGCCATAACTGGCTGAAAATACAAGTCAGATTCCATATCCCTTTTCTTGGTAAAGGAACAGGTGCATCTCCTCTGTAGGACAGGACTCACCTGACCTCAGATGACCACTCCATCCAGCGGCGGGGAGCGTGGCCCACCCTCTCCCTGTGGCCTTCACACCTAGGTGCCCCGGGCCTGGGAGCCGGTCCCGAAGCTTGCCTTTATGCTAGCATCCACGTTCCCTTTTAAGAGTCATTGAGGAAACAGGAATGTGCAGCGGAATTCACAGAGGTGCCATAGATTTCCTATGACAACCCCTAATCCTATTATAACAGCTTAAAGATGAACCTTGGGACCAACAACGCCATTCTTCGGAGTTCATGAGAGAAATCTCAGACATCTGAAGGCCATAATTTGGGTTAAAGATAGAAACACCAAACAACACCACAGCCAGCACCACCACAGCTGCTGGAGCAGCCAGAGCTGTTCACCTGTGGATTACAGGCAAGCCCCCCCCCCCAAGCTTTTTTTTTTCCCCAGTAAGGATGATATCTATAAGGTTGAGTAAAGATGTAACTCCATGGTAGGCTTTGTTTAGTTACATACTGTACATAACTATTTGCATTTCCAGCAAGGTGTTAAGAGGGTTATTAATACGATAGGTATTATCTATCAATTTGAAATAATTTTGGGATTAGAACAAGTTTTTTTCCCCCAGCAATTTTTCTTAGACAACATTTCAATATTCAAAAACATATGGTGTTTACGATTTCACCCACAGGCTATTTCTCCAGCCAGAATAGAATCTCAGTTTTAAATTGTACCTCCTCCATCCCTTTCCTGATGCTTAACCCTTTTGCCACCATCTCATTATCTACTGCTTGAGTAGTAAAAGTTACAAGTTTTCTTTCACATACGGTGCAGATACGAGTTATTCTATGTACACGTACGAATGCATATGGCCCACACATGGATGTATACATACACGGATGAGTGTGCGCTCTGCTAGATCTGATGTGTATCGGGGACATGTTTAAGGACTGGGAGGCGTAGAGCACAGCACATTTTGAGCAGTGACACGTGGGCAGGGGAGGGAAGCGTGGTGAGGAATGGAACTTCACTTTTCCACACTCTGAGCACCGGCGGCCACGGCCACGCTGGTCACCGTGCGAGGAACGGCGGCGTGCGGACGGCTGGGGAGTGGGAAGCTCACGCCATGCCTCGGTGAGTGAGCCCCGCAGCTCAGACTCTGCAAGTGCATGGCCGTTCATCGGTTCACAGGTCAGCCCCTGCCGGACACCGAGTCACAGACCTAACGTCCTGTGTCCCACGTGATAGAGCTAAGAGGGCAGCACCGCGACCTACGCCAACAAGGCATGCCCTGGGAGTGGTGCGTAGGAAGGGCGCTGCCGCCACCCGCTGGCAATGCCACGCTGCTACTCAACGGCTGCCGACCAGCAGAGCCCCGCTCTAGCCTACTGCCGGGTAGATGGCTGGCACGCCACGTGTGTTTGAACGGCTTTCTGTCTTTCTGATCGCCATCGACGTGGAAGGAGTCATGCAGAGCACTGGTTCCCGAGTCTTTTGGACGGATGGCGGAGCTCAGGTTTGTCTGCATTCTAGCTGTGATCGTGGGCACGGGACCCATCCTCAGCAAGTTTCAGAAAACGGGCCCCGTATTTGTACATTGTCAACCGTTACTGGGAAGGGCATCCCAGGCCTGGCCGCCAGAGTGCGGGGTGCACATGAAGCACTCAGAGGTGGGCCGCTCCTATTGCAAACTGTGGAAGCCATGACGTCCCTTTGCATTCGTTACTGTGGCATAAACATGATCCCTCTGGGCGCACCCACGGGGGACCATCACGAGCGGCCACGGAATAAGGGTGTTCTGGGCTGGCAGCTTGTGTGGAAACGGTTCACAGCTCGGTTCCCACCTCGGGTCACAGAAGCAGCGGGCCCTGCTCGTGGCAGCCCTGCCCAGTGGTCTGGCCTGAGCAGGATGCCTGATCTCCTCTGGCCACTGGAAGGAAGGAGGGACGTGTCCAGGAGGAACATCTACGGCCTTCGCCCCACTTCTAGAAAGTGAGGAAGCTGAGCTTCTGCTGGGACAGTCTGCTCACTCTTCCGTGGTGAGCAGGCCCGAGTTCACGCCCGGGTCTCGTGCCTCTCCCTGTGACGGCTTGGGCGCCGCTTGCACACCTGCGCAGGCCAGGCTGGCAGGCTCACCGAGCCCCGCCATCAACGGGGGTTCATCTGTCGGAGATCCCTGCACGTAAATCCTTTGGGAAGGAACATCCACCCTGGGGATGTTCCTGGATCCACCCGAGAGCCTGGCCTCCTTCCCAGGGCCCCCAGCCAGGCTTCCCTGCGGGGGCTTCTCCACATCCTCACCCCCACCCGTCACGGCCACGCGGGGGGCATGGGGCCGGAGCTGGGTGCGCAGGAGAACCTGACGGTGGAGGGTGGGTGGCTGGGGTGTGCATCTCCCCAGGGGCTTTCTCCTGAACACCAGGCCCCAAACCCATCAACAGGAGTTTAGTTTCTTCCAGATTCTTCTGAGGACCCTTCCACCAGGAGGAAGCAAGGGAGGGGGGACCCAGCGCGCAGCACTGCAGGCAGCGTTAAGTATTCAGGATTTGAGCAGTAAGTTCCTCCTGGACAGCGTCTTTCCCTTTGCTGTTGGCCACACACCCTGCGGTCAATAGCTCTCCCGAGAGCTATTTACCTGTGTACTGTCATCACGTGAAAGCAAGGCATTTCACTTTGGGCACAAAACAAAAACTACAACACAAAACCCCTTCGAGGTTCAACACCAGTAGCTGAACATAAACCACACCTCTAGAGTTCAAACATGATCCTCTCCGTAGGAGGCGTCCCGAGGCCTCCGTTGGATGCTTCCTATGTTGTGGCGGTAGTTACAAGGCTGCCATCCGTGGCGGAGGGGCCAGCTCTGGTGCGCACCTGACCTGCGTTCCGCCCTCTAACCTGTCTCCTAAGCAGCGTGGCAGAATCGTGGGCCACGTGGATTTTGAGTCCTAGGACGTTTCTGTGGGAACCCCAATCCCAGAGTGCACAGCCCACTATTAAAGGAGACGCTTTGCTCCCCAAGGAAGAACCGAGTGATCCCTGCTCTCCGTTGGGTTTTTAGGGGACAGTTCAAGTGCACGGAGCAGCCGTCTGCGGCGTCCCAAGGCGTCCGGCTGTTGCGGGTGAGAAATTCAATAGCCGTCTTTTCACAGAGGCGCGCAGGGGTTTCCAGGAATTGGGTTAGAACCTGCGGGTGCCTGTCATGTGATTAGACATGCTTTGCTCACCCCAAGAACCCCCTGGAAACCTCAGGGTCTTATTCCCCCCCTCCCCCTCCCCTCCCCCCTCCCTGCCCCCCTTTCCCGGGCTCCCCCTCCTCTCTGCTCTGTCTGCGGCCGCGGGAGTGGCCCGTGGAGTGTGGCTGATCTCTCCCAGCTGTGGCCTCTCCGCTCACCCTAATTTCTTTCTCCATAGCTCATTTGGGCCCAAGCAGTGGTGAAATTGCTGACTGGCACGTGTGCCCCGCCACACCAGCCATGAGCAAGGGTGAGTGTGCGGACGCCAGCGGCACACGCGGCCGGAGCCCCAGAAACTTCTCTTTTTTCACACAGGAAAGATCAGCCGTGCGGCCTTTCCTTGCCCAGCTATAAATCACCAAAGATGGACTGAAGGCTCGCACGCACCGAACTTCCCACAAGGCCACTTGGATCGGAACACTTCTCAGAGTGGACATTGCTGGGTCCCCCCCAGGCCAAGCCTGCTCACACTCAACACCCCCAGGCCAAGCCTGCTCACACTCAGCCCCCCAGGCCCAAGCCTGCTCACACTCAGCACTCCCCCGGCCAAGCCTGCTCACACTCAACACTCCCAGGCCCAAGCCTGCTCACACTCAATACCCCCAGGACCAAGCCCACTCACAGCCCCCCAGGCCTAAGCCTGCTCACACTCAGCCCCCCAGGCCTAAGCCTGCTCACACTTGTTTCCCCCCAGGCCCAAGCCTGCTCACACTCAGCTCCCCAGGCCAAGCCTGCTCACACTTGTTTCCCCCCAGGCCAAGCCTGCTCACACTCAGCTGGTGTGGTGCTCACAGTACTGCCTCTGGCACTCTTGCTGGGTGTGCAAGAAACATTGCATCACTGGTTCACTCCTAGCTTTTCAACCACCTATAAATTCAACCCTGCAGGGCTCTGCGTGAGAAGCAGTCACTCTGCTCAGAGGGATTTTGTCTTCTGTATCTCCACACATGGGGACCTAAGGAAGACGTTCACGCCCAACCTGAACTATGTTCCTTAAGCTAGAGAAGTTCCGTTCCCTGCGCTACGCCTTTTGACATCAGTTCCTGTGCAAGCTAATCATACCCTCTGCTACAGGGTCCCTGCGATAGCTCATCACTCATAGCCTTGTTGAAATACTTCTTGAAACGCTGCTGGCTTAAAGAAAATTACACTACAGAGTACATTTAGCTAAGGGGAACATCATCCTCAACACTAGTACTACTCATTAATTTATGTTCTGTGGCTACAGATTATATGATCACATTAGGAAGGAAGCGTCAAGAAGGAAGAGCCTTACTGCCGAATGAATCTTTTCAGATATGCAATGAACTGCAAGGCAAAGAAGAACCATGATAAACAGACATGGGTGCTACCGGGACCCGTTAGGGGGTCTCTGTCCCTTGTACTGTGATTGTGACACCCAAACACTTGCTAATCAAACTTCAGTTTGACAGTTCCGCACAGAGTTCCCGCCCTTCGGGTGTGGACATGTCATGAACTGCAGGGCCAGGGAGTGGACTCACCAACAGTGGAAAAGACAGTGGCGTCTGAGAGCGGCCAGGCTGACAAAGTGGCCAACCGTCAGGGTGGGGGCACACTTCCACTCTCAGGAGCCTCATCACGTGCACTGGTACACTGTTCTTTACACTAATATATATATGCACATATGTATATGTATCTATATGCAGTCAGAACGGTGCTTCTTTAAGCTTTCTGGGAACTGAAAGTCTGAATAAAGTAACTGAATTCCCACTTTGCTAAAACCATCATCTATAAGCTCAAACGATCACGTACATGGAAACACACATAGATGAAAGTCTACAGTGCTCTCTGCAGAGCTAAGTATTTACCGAGAGAAGAAAAAACATCTTAGATATGGCCTCTCACTTAGACACCTGCGGGAGTCATGCTGTAGAATGCGTGGCATGTCCGAGGTTTTGCACCTGTAACTCAGAGCTCCTTCATAGCCACACCTCCTTCCATCTTTCTAGAACGCTAGCCCTGAAGGGGGCCATGCACCTGCGCAGGCGTGTGTGTGTGTCTGCAGGTGCATTGAGGAGGGAGGCGCGAGTGTGAACTACAGGGATTTGCAGGTGAATCAGTGTGAAGGTGGCCCTTATGCTTGGTGAGCTTTATTGAAGAATGGATCAAGAAATTATTAATATAACATAAACATATATGTGTGCCTCTCGCTGTAATCCACGCAAGTATGATAAGTGACACAAAATCACGTGACTCGCAGGGACATGGAGGAAGAGAGACCATGGGATTAAGTGAAGCAACCCCAGTCCAGGAGGGTAAGGCCCACGTTTCCTCACACGCGTAAAAGTGAGGCTGAAAGACAAACGAGTACACAAATGCATACAGAATCGCGTGTGCCTATCTGATAAACCGGATTGCAGCGTGGAATCTGCACGTGAAGTAGGAAGGTGACAGCCCACTAGCGATGCGCAAGGGAACAGACGTCAGGGAGGGAAGCGTGTGCCGTGGTCACGGGGGCTAGCGGCGGGGCAGGGGGCAGAGTCCCTCCCGTCTCCCAGAAAGGTGGTTGGGATGGACTGGGGAAGGGGGGGCAGGGAGGGGGAGGTGGGGAGCGGGGGGACGGGACGGGCGGACACGCCAGGATGAAACTCCCTTGAGCGACTCATGGATGCCAGGGGAAACTTCGCGATGTTTTAACTGCGGAAGATGACAGAAATAACGCTGGAATATGGAGGTGTCTTGGGGTCTGTGTGAACGAGAACCTGATGCCGGGCTTGGGAATTCTCTCTTTGGCGGAAACAACGAAGAGCCGGGAGGATAGAGCGGGGCTGCGTCTCGCGCCTTCGGAGTTCCGAGTTCCCGATTTTCAGTCACGGCAAATGGTCGCGAAGCTTCATTTTGCTGCTCCGGCAGCTGCTCTTCCCACAGCAGATCGCAGCGTGGCTGCGCTCTCTGGGAAGCACGGTTTCACTCAGGGCTTCCTTGCGGGGCTTCAGTCTGCTCGGTTTAGGTGTTCTTAGTGTGCACAGGTTCGGGGCTCCCCTCCCCAGCCCACAGGGACCCCGATGCACCGCGGCCGGGCAGGCTTGGCCGGGGAGTGGCGCGGTTCTCGCGGTTCTGATCGGAGGAGACCTCAGTGGGGAAGGTGAGGCTGAGTTCTGATGGAGCCGCCATGACCCACAAGCTGGCCAGTTTGGTAGGTAGATTCCGTGTGTGTGCGTGTGTGTGCATGTGTGCATGTGTGTGCATGTGTGTGTGTGTGTGTGTGTGTGTGTGTGTGAGTAACAGTGTCCCACTGGAATGGGCTCTCGGGGAGCAGCAGGTTTCCTGACATCACGGGGGGGGGGAGGGAAGGTGGGGTGCACAATGACATCTGATCCTCTGGCCGTGGACAGGTGAGGGGCGCTGGCAGAAGAGCGGTTCGATGTGCCCTGTGCTGCGGACGGATGGACAGACGGCCGGCAGCTCTGGTGTCCGTGGGCATGCGCACGTAGAGCCCTCAGGCACCTCGTGGTATTCATCACAAGCGGGAAACCAAGGGCAGGAAAGTCCGACGCCCGCAGCCCGCGCCAGTGCCTTCGTTTCCTGCTCAGTGGAGGGAGAGCCCGGCCGCTTCTCGACCCCGCCAGTTGCGTGGCTACGCGGGGCCTCCCGGCCAGCGGTCCTGCCAGGCCTGCACGGGGCCGCACGGCGCGGTCTGCTTCGGGTCCCTGACCGGCCGCCCTGCCGCTCAGCTGTTCCTCAGACCTCTGGACTGGACAGCAGAGGTTTGCATCCTGGCTCAGCCTGTGCAGCGGAGCGGCCGTGGGCGCCCGTTACGCCATCTGCCTGTCTCGCTTTCCTCCTCTGTAGCACAGGCTCGTGGAGGTTCGGCCCGCCTGCCGGGTCACCGGGGCGGACACATGAGTGTGTGAAGGGCTCAAAGCCAGCTTCCAGCACCAGTGCCCGCTCACGGCCCATCAGCGACGCCACTGAACGTGGCAACCCCCGATCTCTGTGGCATCCCCGGCTGTTGCCACAGAAAAGGCTCCAAGGCCTGGACCTGGCCTTGAATCTGCTCACCGTGCGTGTGCGTTCCCGTCTGCAGCCTTCCCCTTGGACACCGACACCACCACAGGGGCCTGCTCAGGAGAGACCCCATCTTACCACCTCCACCCACACCCTGGGCCTCCTCACACCATCCCTCCATCCCTGATACTACCGTTAAGCTTTCCCAGAGATGGATGCGTGTGTGCAAGTCAAAGAGGAATGGATTTGAGGAGAGAAACTCAAGAAATCCTTTTACCTGGAAGCAAGGAAGAATTTCCACCCAAGGCTTTGGTGGGGATTTCTGTGTGCATCTGCTGTCGACCCACAAACACAGCTGGAAGGCAGGCAGCTCCCCTCGGCCCTTCCTTCCTCACCCTTTCTACATAAATGAAGGTGCCAGGGTCGCCGTTTGCTGTGTCTGGTTTTAAGAGGGGATTAAGATGCTAAAATACACCATGTTACAAAGACTGACACTTTAGGGTTTAACTGAGGAATTAAATGTGCCATTTTTTCCCAAGTTGCCTTCAAATCTCACCCTTTGGGCTGTTGCTTCATTTGCAGGAACATGGGCATCGCCGGCCTGTTAATTAATGAAGAGGGGGACACCAGGAGAAAGGACCCCGACCCCGGTGCCACCCGCCCCGCCCGCCTGCCCGCCCTGCCTGCCTGCCCTGCCCGCCTGTCCGCCCTGCCCGCACTCGCCAGGCGGCCACTGGAGGCTGGTTAATTGGTCTCTTCCTTGTCCCAACACCTGTTTCTTCTGTCTCATGACGATCACCTTGATGAGAGAGAGGGAGGCGAAGTGCCATTGATTCCTCCTTTAATTTTGGTGATTATTTCCCATGCCCGGAGGAGACAGTCATGCGAGCGGCAGCCGCCAGCACACCGAGCGAAGGCGGTGAGGAGAACCCCAACCTCTCCTTCCAGCTCAGGTCCTTGAATCTAGTGTGCGTGCTACAGTCATACTTCCTCTCACTTGGGATGCCAGATTTTCATTGGAAACCTTGCGCTGAGATCTCCTGACACAGCTGTAATAACTTTCACATCTTCCTCCGGCGATCGCCAGCTTCTTATATTTTAGATAATTGAAATTAAATACAATGAAGTGTACTAGACACTGTTTTTTTCCTTTTGGTGGTACTGGGATTGAACTCAAAGCCTCAGACTTGTTGGGTAGGTGTTCTACCCTTTTGGCTTTAGTTGTTTTTCAGATGAGGCTCTTACCTTTTGTCTGTGTGTGTGTATGTGTGCATGTATGTACATGTGTATGCGTGCACGTGTGTGTGTTTGTGTGCATGGCCTTGGACTGCAATTCTCTGTAGCACCCCTCCGCACAGTTAGGGTAACGTGTGTGTGCCACTGGCTGGCTTGTTTGGCGGGAGGGATTCTTGCTCTTTCCGCGTGCTGCTCCCTTCGTGGGCAGGTGGGCCGTGGGCATGAGCTGCGGTGCCGGGGCTGGCGGCGGCTGTGTGGGACAGCACAGGCGGCCAAGGTCTTCCGGTGGAATTTAATTTGCCCTGGACGGATGGGGGGATGCTGAGTGAAGGCCGGGCGGCTCCAGCCTGTGTGGATGCAGGGCGTGGGTTAGAGACGGGTATCTGCTTTCAGTCAAGGGCCAGGTAGTAGATATCTTATGGTTTAGGTTTTCGGGGCCTCTCCCCTGCCACGTGCTATTTAAAGCAAAGGGAGCCATGAAGACATGCAGGAGGGGGAGGGTGGCTGCGTCCGATAAAGCCTTATTAACGCCAAGTCATGTGAGTGTCACGTGACTCCACACACCATGACCTACGATGGTTCTTTGGACACTTTTACAGTCGCTTAACTACTCGGAACTAGTTTCGGCTCCCAGGACGCACGAAGGGTCCAGAGGGAAGCGAGTCTGGTTCGGGGTTCGGGGGAAAGCGAGTCTGGCTGGACGGAGTCTGCATTCCTCTCCAGCGCCCGTGGTTTGTGATCCGGATCGCTGAGTGGAGTCCATTCTGTGGGACAGGTTTTTAGAACATTCTGCCTCCTAGCACAGGTGTGCTCAGCATCTGGAAGTTTCAAGCCTGGAGATTTTAGCTCTTCGCTAAAGGCCTCATTAGAACCACTTTAGATGTTTCACCCGGACGCGGTGGCAGTTCATACGTGTCAGGGCCTAGCCTGGTGTGCGGTGGCGACGCGTTCGGCTTGGGCATGGTGGTGGTCTGGCCGTCAGGGCGTGGGGCTGCCCGCTCGGGCGCAGGCTCCCGGGAGCCACAGGTGGTTAAGGCACGCCCCCCCCCCCTCCTTCCCGTCCATCCGCTGCAGCCCTCTCCGGCTGGATTAAAACAGTAATTGATTTTGTTTTGAGCTCTTATTGGAACGTTTCCTTTCTCTCCAAATACATTATGCGTCTCCCAAGAAACTCATGAATTATAGACAGAGCAAAAGTTAAAATTAGACCTGAGGGTGGTGTCAGGCCCAAAGGAAACTATCTGAAAAGGTTACAAGCTGTCAAAAGGCAATTAGCATGGTCAAAAGCCACAGAGTTAGATGCTGTTAATGGAGAGTCCGTAACGATTATTTGGACGTTGGCTGCTTATTCTGTCTGTCTGGCGATGGATCCGTGTGTTACTCTGAGACACCTACTCTCTAGGAAAGTGCGCGGCGGGACACAACCGCTTGTGTAGAACTTTCTCCACCCTTCAGAACTTCCTCCATCCTTCAGTGGTTCCTCCCCCTGCCCCCCAATGCCATTGGTGCTGATTGTAAGAATAAAGACTCGTTACTGCCGCAAAAGATCATACGCTCAGTCATGTGGATGGAATTACTGAGCCATCCCGCCAGCTGGTCTCCCTTTGGCTTTACTTTGGTTCATTAGTTTATAGGGTGGATCCGCTCCATACCGAAGGAAAGCAAAAACGGCATCAAAACTAGTTTGTAATTAACTGCAGCTTTGTAGCAAGGAATGCCCTTGCCCGTGGGAAGCTCAGCGGTTATGCCCGGGACGCTTCCCTCGCAGCCTCTTCCGTCCACGCTGGAGCCGGCTGCTCTGCGGCTCCCACCCGGCCCCTGCCGCACCGCGTGCATCCCCGAGTAACACCTTGTGGGTCAGCGCACCCACGTCCCAACGCTGCCAGAGGCTGGCGCCGGCGTATCATGCGGCCACGGGGGTGGGAAGACAGCCCAGTGTGGACGCCGTGGACGCTGCGGCCTCTGGCCCAGTGCTCACTGTGCTGCCTGGAAGGGACCCAGAGAAGACACACCTTTGCTGGAGCAGTCAGGCAGCCTGGGTCAGGGCCTCCGCCCTCCAGCCTCCTCCTGGAGGCCAAACGGAGCACCGAGAACACCAGGGCTTCTCCAGGAAGGGATCCTGGGAGGAGGGGCCCCGACACTGACCTCCCCAAGCCCCAGCACCCCAGAAACAGTGAAACCTGCTGAACCAACACGCCAAACGCCATCCACCTGCCTCGTGTGGAGTGGGGGAAGGGGACTCCCTGACAGCACAGCAGCACCTGCCCTCCCCCGAGCCCCCCCGGCCTCCGTGGGGGTGAACACCCTCCCCTGAGCCCCCCGGCCTCCGTGGGGGTGAACAGCCTCCCCCGAGCCCCCCCAGCCTCCATGGGGGGTGAACGCCCTTCCCCGACCCCCCAGCCTCTGTGGGGGTGAACGCCCTCCCCCGAGCCCCCCAGCCTCTGTAGGGGTGAACGCCCTCCCCCAAGCCCCCACCTTCCATGGGGGTGAACACCGTCCCCCAACCCCCCAGCCTCTGTGGGGTGAACACCCTCCCCCGAGCCCCCCAGCCTCCGTGGGGGTGAACGCCCTCCCCCGAGGCCCCTGCAGGCTGCGGGGTGCTGGCCGCTCCCCCACCTGAACTCCGAATGGCTTCCGGGGCCGCAGGCCGCAGATCCAGACCAGCTGCCCCCAGGCTCGGGCCCGAGTCCTCACCACCGCGACACACACGTCTCCCAAGCCCCGCAGCAGCTGAACTGCGAGCCTCGGCTTATCCACAGACCGAAGACACAGGGCAGGCCAGACACGGACACAGCCCCAGAACCGCGGATGTGAGACCCATTTTAGCCTTGGGAAACCAAGCTCCTGACAAAGCAAAGGCTCAGTAGCCTGCTTAGAAGTCCCCGTGCTCACACATGGACGTGCACACAGCACCTTCACTGTGATCTTCAGCCTCCGTGCTCACACACGGGCGTGTACACACCTTCCCTGTGACCTTCAGCCTCCCCACACCCTTGCGGGGTAGAGCAGGCTGTGTGTTCTCAAGATCGTGGACAGACAAGGCTGAGGCGCCGAGCTTTCCCCCCCACCCCAGGGCTCTCCATCACTGCAGGTCTCCACCATTCCAAACCATCTCGCACATCCTCACCCCCTCTCCACCCACGGTCAGCACAACGAAAGGCCAAGGCATGAAGACAAGGAGAGAGCTGGGCATGGTGCCCCCTGCGCCTGCACCACGAGCATCTCCCCAGCTAGAGCGGGGGGGGGGGTCACCATCACCCACTGCTGGAGGGAGGGCTTGCCGGGCCTAGGCCTCCTCCCTGGGGCCCTCGAAACCACTGCACCCAGACCTAGGCCTTCTCCCTGGGGCCCTCGAAACCACTGCACCCAGACCTAGGCCTCCTCCCAGGGGCCCTCAAAACCACTACACCCAGACCTAGGCTTCTGCCTTGTGGGGTCCCCAAAACCGCTGTACTTGAATCTCTTGAAAATCAGTGTCAAATAACTTTTCTTTTCAAAGGCATATAGACCTAAGAATATGTATCACATCAAAAATGCAATTTTAACAACCCCAAATTTATAGATGGCACACAATAAAACACGGTAATTACCCATTATTTACATGTGTGTGTTCGAAGAATTGCTTAAAATTAATTGGAAGTAGGATTAACAATTTTAATCACGTTATGAAATATTCATGAGCGTTCATGGAGACCATCAGACAGTTATTTAATAAGTTAATGGCATTCCATGGTTTTCCACAGACTCAAGGACAGGAAGACCCTGCAGATCATTCCACGCACGTCGGTGTCATGAAGAAGGGCCGGCCGCATTGTTCCTTGCTGTCAGGCCCGTCCCTGGCCCCGCCGCTGGCGATACTTCTCTGCCTCTAATAACGGGACAGACTCGCCCTTCACAGGCAATTGGACATGACAAGGCGGCAGCGCCTCCTCGGACGGACAGCACTTCGACTTTTCAAAACATACATTCCGGTTCAGGGGCAGGAAATCTATTGATTGCTTTCCCAGCCACCGCATGGCCGCTCGGCTCCGGGCTCGGGGAAGACCTCACAGCATTCAAAGGCTCAAAACTGTTTCTCTCTCTAAGGAAACGAGGAAGAAGCCGAATGCAATAAAGCATACACAGTGTGTTCTCAGGCCCTGTTCTGTTCCGTTGGTCGTGAGGTCTGGCGAAGGGACGCACTGGTAAGGAAGGGCAAGGCACGTACGGACTTGGGTTTCATCGGCCTGTCAAGAAAGCAGCACTGAGGAGAGAGGGAGAGGGGGCGAGGGGAGGGGGAGGGGGAGGGAGAGGGGGTGGGGGAGGGCAGCGGCACATCGCGGCTGGGGGCGGGGAGGAGAATCTCCAGCATGGAATCTGAGCACACGGCTGCTCCGTGAAGGCTGACCTTTACCAGCAGCCTTCAATATCCCCAAGGCTGCGCGCCGGGGTGGGCACTGCCAGAAACTCTGACAGGACCTGTTAGTCTACTGGCTCTGAATAATCTTCCAATGTCTCATGCCAGGCTAATGACAATCGGCCACTCTGGGTTTGTAACTCCTGAGTGAGCTTGGGGATTTGAATCTTTAAGAACACGGAGGAGAAGAGTCTGGACTTCGGGGCTCACCTGAGTGGCCTGGGCTATTACAGCGTCTTGCGCCCCGAGCAGTACCATGGGAGAGAGGAGACAGGGGCGCAGGACCAGAGGGACCTCCTAAGAGCAGATGGCAGAATTATACGCTGTGTGTTGTTTTGTGTTTTCAAGATCACCTGATTGCAATCGGAGGCTTACGATTAAGTCGATGGCTTTTAATAAAATAGGTATCTGTTAGACACAGAAGACGTGAGTAGCTGCGGTTGAAGAACATCATCTGGAATGTCTCCCACTCTCTAGAGATCATTGCCAACATTGTGGTGTACTTTTGTCTTGCTTTTTATGAATTGAAACATAAAACTTAAAAAAAGTAATATTTGAATTATTTAATAGAACGTCAGCACTTATCAAAAGTAGAAAAGAGAAATCTCTCTTCCTTTTCTGCTGCCCAGCTCCCCCTGATTTGGGTGTGAGCCCAGCTCCCCCTGATTTGGGTGTGATGAGGTAGAAGGGCGATGTGAACACAGCCATGTGAACGCACCAGTCCTCTTGTTAGCAGGGACAGGATGGCGGGCGGGCGGGCGGCAGGCAGCGAGCTGGACAAGGCGTAGTTCACGCCCAGGGAAGAACTGTGCAGGCCTGCGTCATCACGCCAGCTAGAACAGCACATCACTTACCATTGTGCAGATTGTTTATATCTGGAACCTTCTGCTTAATATTCTTGGACCAGCGTTGGCCTTCCTGGAAACCACAGGAAGTAAAACTGAAGAGTGGAGAATATTGTATTGTTGTTTTTTTTTTAAAAAACCTTTCTGAGTTTTATAATATTTACATTCTGTTTTATGATTGCCTATAACTGACTTAATGCTTTGCTTCCCATCCCAATTTTTGAAGTGAATAAAACAGCCTAAGGTCATGTGAACATCATTGTACAGTCATTTACTTGGGTCCACAGGAGAAGAAAGGCAGTAAGTTGCTGCTAGGAAAGCATACTGCTAGCCTGATGCCCGGGAAGATCTCAGGCCTTCTGCTAAGAGTGTGAGGCCTGCCCAGTTGCTCAGGTTGAGATGCATTTGAGTTGTTATCCGGTCTGTCGTCCCTCTTTTGTCTTGGGGTCTCTCTTAATGGCTGGTGTTAGAGAGCAGCCTGGGTGCTGAGTTCTGGATCTTTGCCTTCCTGATCAGTTCTTTGTTTTGCTTTACGTCTGAACAGGAAAGTTACCACTTCACAATTAGATCTTCTCATCCCGTTAGAGGACCTGCCCTGTGTGACAGCATTCAAAGACAAATGGACAGTTTAAGTTCCTTTCCTTTGTGCCAAGTCTGCTGCTCTGGGATGGATCTTCCTTCAGTTATCCCTTTCCTCTTTTCTCTGTCCCTTCTTGTGAGGGGAGAGCTGATTTCTTCCGCTCCAGACTGCACCCTGACTTTTTATCCAGGATACTCATTTTCACCAATGAGGAGGCAGGCAGAAGTTTAAGTAATTTGTCACAAAGACAATTACAATTTTCCTTCTCTACCGTGTGTTCAGCTATAAAGGAAGCACATCTTAAAGTTTTTTGGAGCCACCTTGACTTTAACTTGCATTCACAATCTTTACCAACAAACGGAGATGGTGAAGTTCCTGGGGCTGGGCGGGGAGGGACATCTGAGCTCAGGTCTGCGTTAATTAGCTTATTTTGCTCAAGTTCCGTAAACATTACAGACTGGTTTCCTTCTCTACGAGATGATTATTCTACAACACTTACAGAACTGGTTTTTTTTTTGGGGGGGGGGTCCGGTTGTGGGGCCTGAACTCTGGGCCTGGGCACTGTCCCTCAGCTCTTCAACTCAAGGCTAGCGCTCTACCACTTGAGCCACAGCGCCACTTCTGGCTTTTTTCTTTTTGCTTATGTGGTGCTGAGGAATCGAACCCAGGGCCTCAGGCATGCAAGGCAAACGCTCTACCACTGAGCCACCTTCCCAGCCCCACAGGATTGTTTAAGAATACATATGTAGGCATTCAAGAAGTAATGAATTGCATTCTTATTAGAATAATCATCCAGATAATAACCAAACATTTATTGAGTTTATATGAAGACTTCTGACTGTACAGTCCTTACTTTTATTTTTTTATTTTTTTGCATAATACTCCATTGAATAGAATACTGTATTTTTCATTAGTTGACAGACATTTTAGTTGGTTCTACTTTGGGCTTTTATCATTAATGCTAGTGTTGCCACAAATATGTGTGCATACACACACACATCTATGTATATGTGTGATACTTCCGTCTCTCGGAGATGCGTTTGTAGGTGTGGAACTGTGGGTCGTAACACCACTCTGAGCTGCCTTCAGCTGTTTTCCAACGTGGCTGCCGATGTTACCCATGCACAAGGTCCCGGCTCTACGCTTGGCTGGCCCTGGTGACCGACGGTGGCCGACAGGGGCCGGGCCGTCAGCGTGGTGCGAAGTGGCAGCCTAGATCTCTGTCCACAAGGCAGCGTGGAGCGCTGGGAAAGCTCTCTCCTCAGACCCTCTGCCCGGCCGTGAAAGGATGCATGCGTGTGTCTGGCTCTGCTAGGAGGCATGTGTGATTCTATGGCACAAGAAGAGAGGAGTGATTCCCAAGCTGTGAGCTACGAGCGTGGAAAAGCACAGATCCAGGACGGCCACAGGCATCAGGGCCTGCAGGCTGCGTCACCGGGGCGGGAACGCCGAGACTCCTCCATGGCCACAGGACGACGGCTGGAACCACTCACAGGGGACGCTGCCCTGGAGCGCGGCCTGAGCGCAGCACACGTTAGAACAGGGAAGGACAGGCGGGGCTGGCTAGCAGTGGGGACAGTGGCCGGTGTCCTCTGGGGACCTAGATGAAGCCCTCACGGGCAGATGCCACACGGCTTCGCACTGGCCGGAGGAGCTTTGTCCTTCCCAGACACCCCCCCACCCCCCCTGCTCCCGGCTTGATAGGGTTTGGGAAGGAAGCAGTGGTAGACAAGGAGATGGACCACAGGGAGACAGCGCCCCCCCCGCCCCCCCTTCCCCCCCCCCCCGCCCCAGTGCCCCACCAGCGCGGCCCTCGGGCAGTCTGCAGGCGTCAGGTAGGGAGCAGGCCTGGAAGGAACGACGTGGTTTCTGACCGGACTGGGTAGCTTTACAACTGAAAACAGTCTGCTCTCATCACCAACGGCGACCGCAAAAATGACTGAGAATTTCCCTAGACACGTTCACAGAGAGGCAAAAATGGAGCTCTGATGGAACATTCTTGGAGGAAGAAAGAAAGCCAAAGTTATTTGTAGTGGTCAAACACACACACACACACGTACACACACACACACACACACACACACACACACACACATACACACACAGCCTGGCCAACACACACATGTACCACCCACTTGTACACGCACACCTGCACACACACCCTTGTGGACACATGCACACACACGCAGGTATCTCTTTAAACCCTTTCATCTGAGCATGCCAGAAACTAACGGGGTGCCCTTGGGTGGACTTTCCACCTGCAGGACATGGGGCAAGCCCGTGACCGGCCACCATGGCCGGCTAGGAAGCCCTGTGCTCACAGTGCCAGCCCTGGTTAATAACTGTCATTCCCCACCAGATCTTTTACTCACAGTTCATGTCATAATTGAAGATATGTAGTCACTAACACAGGGAGCCCATCAGCTCAGCCCGCAGGGTGTCGGCGGCCCGCAGCGCGCCCAGGACGGTGCGGTCAGCCCCCCCACCCCCCTGTAACCCCCAGATCAAGAAAAAGCGCCCGTGACAAGCTGAGGCTGGGCGTGAGGTCTCGGGAGTGGAGCTTGGCGGCCCCTGCACAAACAGAACAAATCCCTTCAGTGCTTTCAGGCCTGAACAAACATGGGCGATGCGTGTGACTACACTCCCCCCCCGCCCCCACCCCCCGCCCCCCTCAGGACCGGCCCCCGCCCCACGAGCCCCCGGACTCTTTTCAGCATTTCCTAAATCTGCCCCATTGAATAATCTGCATTCATTGTAACAAATACAATCTCATTGAATTGAATTGTGAAGAGACTTTGGAGTTGAGAGAAAAGAGGCCTGATCCTGTGTTCTCTTCAGTTGGAACAAGGGCCGGAGCCCAGTGAACGGGGGACCCTAGGCCAGCTACGATGGCTGGAGTGGGTGTGAGGGAAAGTGGATGAACTTGTACTTGGTGAGGAATCAATCTCGAGGTGTCCCGCAAACAAAGGGCAGGCTGGGGCGTCCGGGCTGCCACTGGGGCTGCCAGGGTCACCGCGAGCCGTCACCGGCACAAGTTCTTCTTCCCTGCACAATGGGATGCACGCTTGCTAGGGCTTGAACTCGGAGTAAGTGTGGGGAAGCGTGCACCAGCCAGCTGCTTGCAGGTGTAATGAGAACCTGGCTCCTGTGACTGTGGCATTGGCCCCAGCTGATTGGCACGGCGGCCCGGTCTTCCCGCAGGAGGGCCCCTCTCCCAGCACCCCGGGCCTCCGTCCTCCCTCCACGCACCCACTCCTTCAGCTGCATCGAGAGGAAGGATGACGAGCTGTCAGCTTCCCTAACGACTCGTCATTCCCGGCCCAAGCCCCACGTCTGTTACTCAAAGCACACGAGGATCACAGGGCCCTTCCCCTTCGGAGCGCTCCACCCCCTCAAAGGTGACCTCCAGGAGCTCATTCTCGATTTCAGGGAGCCACGAATCCCTCATGACTTAACGAGCAAAATGTAAGAGTTAGCGTTGCAGAGCTTCAGCACCCAAATTAGCTAAACAAATAAAAAGGATTTAAAAAAACCTTGAAAACAGCACTTACCATCAGTCTGCCATTTTGAAATAATGAAGGGAGGTGGTTTATACAGATTTAGCAATAAGACACGATGTCAGCGTAAACACAGGGCGTATGACCTTTCTTCTGGAGAACAATAAGCATTTGTTCATTATTCAGAATCTCTTTGTTTACAGTGAATGTGGTGATGAATCCACGTTATGACATCAATTAAATCACAAGTTTATATTATTTTCAAACAGGGGAAACGCAGATATTTTAAGGTAGGTAGCAAAACTGATGAGTTACTGTCTATTCTTGGCTTCTAAATGAGTTATACATATTCAAAAAAGGAACATTACAGATGCTCCACAAAGCCAGGATCATATATTACTTTTACCCCGAACAAAGATAACATTTGTAGAATCCCATTAGCAATAAATCTTTTAGGCTCTTTTCACTTAAAATCTTATGATCCCAATGGGAAGAATAGATAATCAGTAAATAGAACTCTGATATCTGTCAGGAATTTGCCTGAATTAGAGCTGAATTAACTTGACAGGGAAAGGAAGGGAAAAACATTACCCTAGTATTCTGATGAATGCATTTGAGTTTTTCTTTAAAGACATCACTAAAATGGAAACAAAATACTTACCTTGTCACATTTGAAAAACACCCGACGTATAATACACAATTACCAATAATAGGAAGTAAATATCCTTGGATAAAAGGTAGTAACAGACCATACAATAGTTCCAGAGAATACTGAGCTTTAATATGTTTTCAGAGCTATTACATAATAAAACAGAAATTGTTTCATCTTAGGCACTTTCTCCTTTTATTGGTTAACATTAGGGAGAAAAATAGAAGAAAAATTATTCTATAAATTCTCTCTTTTCTTACCAGGAAAGGAAAAAAAAAGGTGAGGCGTGAGTAAAACCATTGTGGCATGGCAGAGGGTCACACAGCATGTGGACGGGCTGGAGTATGGCAGTGCCTGGCTCTGACTCCATTTCCTCATGGAGAACAAATATTCCCCCTCACCCCCTACCCCCCTTTCTGCAGAGTGATCCTGAGATGAGGATCCCAGAGCATCCCTTCCCCTGCCTTCTCGTGAAGTGTGCCGACCCATGACCTTGCAGGGAGGAAGCCATGGGGGGATGAGGAAGGGTGGGAGATGGATGCTCGTGGCGGCTAGGCTCAAATGAACACCCTCTCCAACCACTGTGTGGACCACCGCCTGCCAGTCAACCCACCTGGCAAGGCCGAGTGTGGAGAGCCCTGCACAATTGAAGCCCAAATGTCACCCACGGTGATGGGGAGGAAAGATCTGACAGGAACTGCATCCATGGAAATACTCTCGAGCCGGAAGTTAAGGCCGCAATAAAGGTGATTCTCAGGTGCTCGGGACTGGCGAAGGGTCAGACAGACAGATGTTTTGGAACAGCCATCCCGATCCGTCTTCCCTTGGTGCTTGAGTTGAAGAACACGCTGGCAAATAGGATGGACATTTTTTGGTGTTATTTCATTTGTACTGAAAAGGTGATGATGAGCAGGGGGTGGTGGTGGCTACAGATGCATAAGTAAGGCAATGAGTACACTTGCTTTTAGTCATTGAGACCCTATCCCTCATGATCTCCCTGCCCCCCGCCAAGGTCACTTGACAGAGTGTCAAGTGAGCATTGGTGCAGCTGCGGTTCATCCGCTGTCTTGCTGTTTCTGATTCCCTTTAGGATAAAAGTTTGCAAGAGCAATCCACAGCTTTGATATTGTTTCAGTTGTGTTTCTGGATTGTTGGATTTTCTGCGGGTTCTTCTCTGAATTCCGGGGTTCATTTTCCCCGTGTGGTGCGGTCTCACCCCACCAGAGCCCAGGCCTCCGTCTGGGGTTGGAGAAGTCTGCAGGGTGGCGTGAACACACGTGAACATGCTTTCCAGAGTCTACACCGTGAGCAGCTCTTCTTTCAGGGCATCTTCTGGAAGCAGAAGCAGAAGCACCCCCCTCCCCCCGTAAGCCGCAGGCCAGCACTGAGGGGGAACGGGGGCCTGGACGCTGCCGGGATTTCAGAGGCAGCTGGGTCGGCAGCCACGTTTCCAGGGCCCGGTCCACTGGTGAATGTTCCCACGCTGTGGGAGACCGCCTCTTGGTTCTCACGGCTCGCATTCTGTAACCGGTGACTGCAGAGATGAGCAGTGGGGAAGGGATCAGACACCAGGGCCTCTCTGGCCCACGGACTCCGTGGTGCACACAGCTGGCACTGGTGAGGGGAAAGACGTCATGTGCACCGAACCTTGGTGGGTTTGCCGCTCAGAATCCTCCCTGCCCCGTTCACTGAGCAGGGGCCGTCTGGCTCTGGTCTGCTTACGCTGCTAGGGAGTCTTTTAGGTTTCTCCGCTGCATCTATCTTCAGATGAACCCATGGGCCCAGGAACCCCACCATGCCACCGCGCTCCAGCCGGCACCTGGGCAACGCGGGGAGAAAGGGCTGTGGGCGCCCCGCTCCCCCAGCGTTGTAAGCGTGGTCAAGGGGACCTTCCCCAGAATACACACAACGCCGCCTCACTTCCAACTACGTCCAGTGATCCTGACGAGCACCAGGAAATTCCCAGTGAAGTCTCACGTCTCATCCTCGTCCTCAGGTTTGTGTAAACGATTTCAAAAGCAACCCCACCCGCTGACCATGGCGCCTCATTCCCTCCACAATGTGTGCATGTCACACGGGCCTGCATTTATATAATGCTTTTTAGGGCAATGAAAACCCAATAAAAATCAGTCAGCTTATTTAATGTTCTAAGTGTTTAATAAGGTTTTTTTTTTTTTGAATGAACCATGTAAATGAGGGTTTTCCCCCCTTCCCTTTTCATTAATTAACTCACCAGAGCTCCAAATACAAATCAGATAAATGAGTTGATGGGGTCCTGGGTTTCGTTGAAGATGCAATACGGAAAGCACTAATTAGGCGGGGAAGAGCTTCAGATAATTAAATAGTGATTAATAGATTTTTGTGCAACTAAAATTAAAAGTAACTAATTGGTTGAAAAAATATTTAAAATCACGTGCTCAGAACTTACATGTGGACCAGGAGTCCGAGGGATGCTATTGTGATTTGGGTTTTTTATTAACAGTGGAGGTTTTGGCTTTTTTCCACTCCTTTCCCTCCCTCCCCCCTTCCTGACATCTTGTGTCAAAGTGTTCCCATGTTAACAGTAGGATATAATGGAAGTTTATGCAATTAAATACAGCAAGAGAGTTTATAGACCATTTATCATTGGACATGGGTCATATACTGTGAATTTCAGAAAATAAAAGGGAATTCCATTTGCAGCCCAGTCTTGCCTGAAGCTTACCTAATGAAATCTTTCTCACTCATGGAATTAACAGTGGATCCAGTTGAAAAGTAGTTAACATTCTCCTTGCATCGTGAGCATGCAGAAGTAGAATAAAACCCTGCCTACTTACAGGGGATTTTTGTTGCTTTCTCTTCAGCCCAAATTAGGCAGCCCTTGTTCATTTAGTGCGTTTGAAAGGGGCTGAACTTTTAAAATCCTGAACTGTCATTCTCCGTCATCCCCTTTGACAGCTGACACTTAGAGAGCAGAGGACACACAAATCCCGTGAGTGGACTGGAGCGAGGCTCATGAACGCGATTGTTTTTCCCAATGGAGAGGAGCGCCTCATCGGACTGTTTGCAGATCCCAGAGGTTTGTTATGGTGCAAAATGCATGTGTGGTTGTCACCATTTTTGTTTACTACCTGCAGAGCATAAAATTGCTGATAAAAAAATTGAAGAAACGTAAGGCTAGATTCATTAAGAGCCATGCTTCTCTCCTGCCTGCACCCGTCTCCCCAGCTTCCCATTTTAATAGGATCACCACCGAGCTTTCCTGCTGACCACATGAAACCAAGTAGATCTTGAGATCATGACAAGATGTTTGCATTTGTGCAAAACAAGAATTATGAAACATGTGTGGTCTGTTCATCCTGTGTGCTTCTTTTTTGTTTTTTTGGGTCCGGTCGTGGGGCCTGAACTCTGGGCCTGGGCGCTGTCCCTCAGCTCTTCAGCTCAAGGCTAGCACTCTACCACTTGAACCACAGTGCCACTTCTGGCTTTTTTCTTTTTGTTTATGTGGTGCTGAGGAATCAAACCCAGGGCCTCATGCATGCAAGGCAAGCGCTCTACCACTGAGCCACCTTCCCAGCCCCACTGTGTGCTTCTTTAAAGTTGTATTTTAGTTGTCTTTCCATCGTTGCACAAGCCGGTTTACATGTGCAGTGCTATGGACTGCTGAGGCCTCTTCCATGGCCCTCCTCCCTCCCTCCCAAGCCTCCCTCCTTTCCCTGGCCTCATGGCTTCCGCAGGGAGCATTATGGCTGCGTCCCCCCTCCCTATCCTGTGTGCTCTGTAAGCAAACGTGGGGGAAAATGGACTCTTCATCTGGGATGTCATTCAAGACCCTCCATGAGGCTCTTGGAGACTTCTGGGAGCCCAAGGCCTGTGCGAGGTGGCAGGGTAGAAGGAAGAGCCCTTCTCAGTATGGAAGTTCCCCGTGCCCCGTGTGCTCACCTGAACCAGCCACACAGCACGGTGCAGCGTGTCCTCCGCAGCACTAACACAAATTAGTCAATCAGAGGACGCCTCTTATGTTCTCGTATGGGAGCAGAGCAGTGCTTTGCCTCTCTCATCACATAACGACTGCTCTCAACTCTGCACTCTCAGATCCTTTATGAATACTGCTCTGAGGCCTACGGACCGCATGTGATTACCGCAGTGAACCCAAACCAGCACTGACCCCAAGTAGGGCCGGCCACGTCATGATCCAGAAAGGTTCTACTTTGAGCTTTAAGTTACAGAGCAGCACAGTAGTGAGGAGAGTCTTAGAATGGCGAGCATTACTGTGTTCTTTTTACCTAACATCCTTTAGTTTTCACAAGAAAGTTATTTTCGATATTGTTTCTCGTTGATGAACCGGCAGGTAACTCACTTAACTGTCTAGACAGGAGACACACACAGCAAATGCACCGAAGAACACCATGGCCCTGGGAAAATGCAAACGCTGGGGCCAGGGCCTTGGTCTCTGTGGCCTTGGGAGTGCGTCCGCAGACACACAGGGATGGGCCGAGTGGCAAACGGCTTCTAAAGGAAGGTCACAGAGGTGTCCCTGGGGAGGCCCCGCGTGGGGTGTGGGGTGCAGGGTGAGCGGGGCAGGGGTGTGTGTGTGCGGCCTGGGGACTCCAGCCTCCCCCAGACACAGCCAGCACCAGCTCTACAGCCATCGTTTAGTGCTTTTGACTGGATGTCGGTTCTGGTGGAACCCTTGGGGTCCATCCACCACATCCATGGTGATGTGATGCCCAGGGTCCAACCCACCAGGTGCTCATGGCCACGGGGATGCCGGCTGGGCACCGTGGGCCTCACGTGCGTGGCCTGGTCCCGGCGTGCCCCACCCCTGCTCTCATGCATGCCCGGTGGGCGGGGGAACGCTCTCTCTGGAGAACCCATGGCTGGCGTGGGCTTCCTCTGCCCGGACCTCTCTGCCAGCTCTTCCTTGAATCGTGCTGAACTCGAGTGAGCGTCCTGCTGTGTGCTTATGTGCCGTCTCTGACCCTGAAGTTCCCGAGCCAAGAGGTACTTGGAAAATTCATGACTGTCTTAGGAGACAGACGGCCGTGGTGCGCTGTCTGAGGGACGGGTAACGCCTGCCGTGTGCACGCGCGCTCCTGTGCGTGTCTGCCGCTGAGACCACACTGGAGGTGCCCCTTGCACCCACAAACGGCTTGGCCGGGCCCGTCACTCCCTTCCACAGGTACTTAGGAGGGCGGGGGGCCACGCGAGCGGTTAAGTGCCTTCCAGTGGGAACGGCCCAGTTCAAGTTGTAGCCACTCAGGTCTCGGAGGCAATTACACAGGTTTTCGGTAGTTAAACCAAGGTGACTTGAAAAGAGCCCAGTTCCACTGCTGCCTGCATCTTTAAATCAATTATATTTCCGCGGACATTATATATGACAGCATATGGAGCCCGGGAAACGAGGTACCGAGGCCTCCGATAGATTGCAAGGGGGAGAGCGCGTGTCTCTGTATGAGGCTGGGTTTTCATATCTAGGGCAGAAGTTTTTTTTTTTTTTAGATCTTAAATTCCCTGTCATTCCACGGCAGAAAACAGTTTCCAACCCCCGACTTGCTCTTACACCGCCACGGCAGCGTATGTCAGGGACCCTGAAAGGGTTCTCTGGAAGACATTGCAAATTGTTATGCAGTTCCCTGTTGCTCTGGCTGGGAGAATTAGGAATTGGGGAGGGTTTTTTTTTTTTTTTAATGTGAGGTAGGGGAAAAGAGAGGGTAAAGAATTGACATGAAAATTTATTTTGAAAGATACTAAAACCTGGGAGGTTTTACAGCACAGCCCCAGGACCCTGGCTAAGGTAATTTAGCAGGGGATGTTTGAGAGACCCAGCCAAGGAAGGGAGAGGCCGGGGCACTGAAGCCCTTTCCCTGCAGTCCAGATGGAGGGAGACTGTGCAGGTCTCAGCTGCTGGTCAACCCCGCTGGAAGGCTGGGGAAGTGGGAGGAAGTCGGTGCTAAATGGTCACTGTAGCTGGTTGGACTTTTACACGGCTCATGCACAGAGGGAAAAAGAAAAGCTGGTAGTGACCTCTGAACCCTGATCGGATCAAGTGTCTACCTCGTGTCCTGCAGATGAGGGCCGTGTTTGCACATCACCCATGAAGGCCGGGCGTGGTTCTGGGCTCTGTCCCAGCTCCACAGACAGGAGCAAGCTCTGGAAGACCCGCCCCCTCTCTTTGGGCCTCCATTTCTTCATTTAGTGAATGAGCGTGAAAACTGGGAGCGAGATCACGTCTGGAAGCTGCCTGGTGGGCACCCTTGCCCGGGCACGCGCGGCTCAGCTAATTCGTGACGTGAGAACACTCCCGGTGGGACACTAACACGCAAGGCAGAGACCAGAGATGTGGAGAGAAGCAGTCCTGAGCTGGGCAGGGTCCCCAGTGGAGTTGGCCTCAACCGAAATGCCAGACAAGAGACAAAAACATGACCTGTGTTCTTCACCATCATGATTATTAATGCTACCATTTTATCATCATTGAGAACCGGCGCAGCGGCCGCATCCTCATCTTTCCAGCTGTGCAAGCTGACATGGGAAGACCGGACGGGTGCAGACCGCTGCTGAGCGGGAGTGGCTCTGCGGCTCCCGGGCTCCCGGGCTCGGACACCGGGCCTGCCTCGCCAGCTGCATGCTCAGCCCTGACTCAGAACCGATCAGGACACACCATGGAGACCCATCCTCCGACGGCGCGGGCTTGGCCAGTGAAGGAAGGAGGCCTGTGATCTCCTTTCTCTACTCACACTGCCCGTGGGGGGCGGGGGGAAGATTTCCTCAATATCAGAAACATCTGGCTTTGGAGCGGTGCGGCTCAGCCTGCAATGCCGATGGAGTTTTCTGTAAAGAGATAAAAATCTGTGTGCGGACTGCCACCAGCTGTTGGGGTGAGCTGAGGCCCCGTGGCCGAGCAGCTGCCCAGGTTCCTAGCTGGGCTGCAATGAAAGCCACCTGGAAGTCAGCAGGTTTGGAAGCCGTGACGACCACGTGGGGATCTGGGTCAAAATAACGGAAATGGAGTGCACAGAAGGGCGTGGGCACGCCAGATCCCGAGCGGAAGCCCCGAGAGAGAGGTCCGAGCCGGCGAGGACAGAGCGAGGCTTCCTGGGGACAGTGCGGAGCCCAGGCAGGCACGTGTGCAGTGTACCTTCCACCCACCCCAGACCCTGAGCGGAAGCCCCGGGAGAGAGGCCCGAGCCGGCAAGGACAGAGCGAGGCTTCCCGGGGACAGTGTGGCGTGCCTTCCACCCACGCTGTGGGAGGCAGACAGTATCAGGGACGGTACGGTGTCAACACTGCCATGGTCTTGCAAAACGGGGGAACCAAATTTTGAAGTGAAAAGCTGCCTGGGAAAGGCTGGTTTGTCAGGGAAGGGCAGGGAAAGGGTCCCACAAGAACCCTGCCTCCCCCCCCCCCCCGCCTCCGTGAGGCAGCGGGTGAAGGAAGGCTGGGGTGTCTAAACGCACCCCAGAAGTATCTCATTCTAGATCAGCTGAACAAGGCCTGGTTTTTACTTTACCCACCCATGTTTTTGAAAGGGAAAGTGATTAAGAGGAAGATGGAGGTCTTTGGGACAGGTTCTTACAAGCAGATTATAAAGACAACGCACATTCAGCTCATCAGCGGGGCAAGAGTCAACGCTTGTAGGAAAATAAGAACCACACGCCACAGAGCCGGAGCCGGAAAGCCAGCCAAGATCCACGGCCTCGTGGGGAGGAAGCGGCGGGCAGAGTGAGAGGGGTGAACCGCAAGGTGCAGGCAGCGGACAGCACCGGGGACGAGGGACAGCACCGGGGATGAGGGACAGCGCGACCCGGAGCCAGACCTGTGTCACACCCACATCCGCCTCACTGCAGCTGGGAGAGGAGTCGCCACTCCCAGAGATGCCGACCAGAACACGCCTCGCCCGGACAGACAGACTTTCCCCCCAGAAAAGGGTTTGTGTCTTTTCCTACTCAGTGTAGCTTGCTGCACCCCTCATGAGGGAGAGGGAGCGCCCTGGAAACCGTCACGCAGAATTCCTGACGTGCACACAGTGCCCACACGAGACAGGCCACAGCAAACCGGATGAAGAGGCCATCTGCCCCGCAAGAGCTGCTTCGGATTACTCTTGGTTCCTGGTGCCATCTTACTAACGCAGTACACAGGGTAATGAGATACGCATGTAGCAGACTCACGTTACATAATGCTCTATATTGTTTATATTCTTATTCTGTTTCAATAAATCAAGTTTTACTTTTAATTCCACAAGGCCATGCCATTTCAAGTTATTTATACACATTGCCTTATAAGGAAATAATTTCATCTTGGATAACCACTAATGTTCTGAGAAAAACCCTTCCTGTTCCTTTACTTCTCTCAATCTTTGTCCCCCCCCACCCCAGACCGTTCATTACCCGACTGTGGCCGACATGAAGATGATAGCGAAACAGAAACAGGCAACACACCTGGTATTTAATGATATTCTACAGAAACACTCAGAACCTCCCTGTGAGACCTCAAGAACAAAATACATATTGAGAATAGCAAGTGACTAGAGCAAGAAAAATATTTAATCAGAAGCCTCCAAAGCTCACCCATGGGACACACTTCAAATAAATAATTATTTAGATTTGATTATCGAGAACTGTTGCCCCCAGAGAGGCTGTGGAATAATCGCTCCCTGGGTGTCTTGTGCTTTCTGTGAGAAATGGCAGCTACCCGCCACTCTCCAGAGGATTGCCTGGCGGCTGGTGTACGGGGCTGGCAGCTAATCCCCTAATTGGTGGTAGAATTTGGCAGACTTCAGAACATGGTGCTTGGTGAACTGGGCATGGGGGGGGAGGCTGGCGTCCAGTTCAATCGGCATGGACCTAAGTTCCTGTGGCTTTCCTAAAGGGCACACCGGGAGATGCCGTCCAAGGTAACAAAACTTCATGGTGCTCATAAGCTGCTGAGTGGCAACCCCTTCATAGAAAAGGAAAATGTGGCAGAAAGGCTTCCCTCACCCACATCTGCCCTGTCCCCTGGGCTCTTGGTGTGGGCTGGGGAGGTGTCCACGCTGTGCTGCACGGGAGCCAGCCAGACACGTGGAAGGGTCATCCACGCAGGAAGCTCACAGCACTGAGACACTTACTGCAGGGAAACCCACCGCAGGGAACCATCGAGGAAGGGCTGGTGCCGCTCCTGTGCCTTCAGTGTCGGAAGCCCGTGCCTTCAGTGTTGGAAGCGGAACATCTTCACAGCAAAAACCAAGCCGGAGCCCTAACAGCATCCACAACACCAGGATCCACAGAACAGGCCGGCGTTTGGCTGTCCTGGGACGCCAAACTGAAGGTCTGTCTTTATAACTCCAGGGCAACCGACAAAGGTGGAGTGACACTGAACGTGGTGATTCCCTAATTCATCCACTCGCTCATGGAATCACACATTCACTCCCTCACATTGGCATTGGAACAAGACCAAAGGCAGTGCCACTCATGCCAGCTTCTGAACTCTGTGACTGGAGGGTAGGGATGGGAGGCAGGGCCTGGGGAGAATGGCACAAGGGGGAACAAGGAAAGGCAGTGCTAGCGTTGTGAGTACCAGTGGCCCATGCTTGTAATCCTAGTTTTTCAGGAGGCTGAGATATCAAAGACCACAATTCAGAAGAAAAATGCAGGGCTGGAAATGTTGTGCAAGTGGCCGAAGAGCAGTAGCAAAAAAGCCAAGCAACATCCAGGCCTCCAGTTCAAATCCCAGTACAGCAAAACAAAAAAGGAGAAGGAGAAGCAGCTGCTACCACTTTTCCTCTGACTTGCCTGCCTTCTCTCTATCTCTTCGCTTCCATCTTCCTCCCTCCTTTCCTTCTTCACGTCCTTCCCTTATCTTGAAAGAATTCTTAATTGTATGAAGGATAACATACATAGATAAGTGGAGCATCGGTCACTGATGGTAATCTTAAGTTACTGCCTTTTGTTGGTTCATCTCTTTGCCAGGACCTGTTTCTTAACGTTGAGGTCAAATGACTTTGTTGCCTTAAAACATACAAAATGCTGTGTAGTCTGCCTTCTCCAGAGTGCATATCACAGCCTGGGAACCCTTTGTCAGTGGAACTCATGCACTGCATGAATTCATGTGGTGGGACTCTGGGGCAATCTAATCGAGAATGACTGACCAGTATTTGGTGAGATGTGAGTGCTTCTGATATTTATGACAGTGTAATCATCTGGAGACGAGAAACACAGACTGGGCATGGAATGTTACTCTGGATGGACGCTGACTACCATCTCTATTACCCACCCATGGTGGGCAGTCTTCTCACAGAGAGACTTCAGAGGCACTTCTGCAAATATGGTATGCTCTTTTCCTGGATAGACAAGTGGGGGCCCGGGCCGGATGCTTTGGCAAGGACAGCTGGGGGAAGGGGGAAGACTGCATGAGGTCCTGGGCCAGCAGCAGTGTCGCCTCGCCCCTCTTCCATCCCGGTGGACTGAGGGGAGGTCCGCAGGGAGGAACCAGGGTCTTGCATGCGGTTCTTCAGCTTGGGTTTGGCGAATAACAAATTTTAGTCAATAAATATGGAAAGCAGCCTGATAATGGAAGGGAAAAATATTAAAATTTGTATCTTTGAGGCTACTAATGATAAATTAAATGTATTCCTTTGACAAAATAATTTAAAAATCATTTTGTCCCTGCAGGCTATACACTTTTTGTTACTATAATAAGTCTGTGAGTTTTCAAATACCTACACTGCTTCAACAGCCTGGCTATTTTCTTGTTTTATGCCTGAAACAAAATTAATTACTTTGTTTAATTTCATGAACATGTCAAGCCACAGTTATGAATAGCTAGCAATATCAAGTGTTTACATAAAGTGTACAGGAGGTTACAATAAATATCTACCCGATGACCAGACATCCAAGGGCATTCCTGTTTCTAGATGGGCTGTACAAGTTATATATTTGCTATGTTTAACAGAAAATAAGAGCTGTGCAGTCAGGGTTGGGGTTTTGTTGAATATGCTGAAGCTCATAGGTGAAATTAAAGCTAGTCTGTAAACATGGTTGTGTGAGACAAATCCTCCTTCCAGCCCAGGAGTTACGGTGACTCCAGTGGCTTGTCTGGAACCTCAGGCCAACAAGCATGCAGCGGGCGGAGAGACTGCCTGGCCCCGAGTGCCCCACAGCTTTCTGAGACGGTCGGCTGGCCCAAGTCACAAACCACAAGAACGTATTTTTGTACCCTTGCTCCAGCCTTGGCTCAGTTCATGCTTTTCTTAGATCTCACTTAGTCCTCAGGCAGTCCTGTGGAAGACGCTGGCAGGATTAGCGATGGCTTCCTGTCTTGGAAATGGGTGGAGAGAACGTGAGGTGGAGGGGGCCGTGGCAGCGGAGGCTGAACTCAGGCAGGGCTGGGGTTGCTGTGGGTCTGCTGTGTGGACTGCCCCAGGCCCGGTGTCCCCGCTCTGTGCCGCTGGGGGTGACCAGAGGACTTCGGTCCTTCTTCCTGTTGGCTATGGAGCTCTGGAGCATGGGCGCCATCTTGAGTTACACATCTCTTTTTGGGAATCTGGTTTTAATATTTTGCCAAGTCAGTGTCTAGAGAACTCGTGACCGCCCATGGGCTCCGGCTTTATCTTAGGAGGGACAGGGTCTCCACTAACATGTGCTGACCCCACACCTCCTGAGACCTAATGGGACACGGTCTTACACACCCACTTGGCCTCCTCTCCACCAGGTCCTGTGCGTCCATGGAGGGTCCCGAGCTTCACTTCCTTACACTCACCTCCCCTTCCCACTCCACCCAGATTCCTACCTGAAGAGTCCCAGATAGAAAGACCACAAGTGCGAAGGCTCGGGGGCTGTTCCCATCCGGTCTCTGGAGCCGTGAGAGGGGCCGGCCGCTCTTGTTGGGCTCAGAGACTCTCTTCCTCCAGCTTCCTCAGGCCATTGTCTTTCTTTTTAATATTGGGACTGTGAGAGGTCACAGCACCGGCCTGGCAGATGGGCTTGCTTTTTGGTTCTGCCTCCCCTCTGAAAGAGTTTCGGCATCAGTGTCGCCTCTCTACCGTTTACTCGCTGCTGGTGACCTCCCCCCTCCTTTTTAAAAAATATAACTGGTGGATTTGTGGAACACTGTAGAAAAGAGATTTTGAACTCTGACTTCCCTCTATTGATATTACCTGGGAATGCCCTCAAATATCTTAATTTTAGTTGATTACTGAAGCATGGATTACGTACTTAGATACTGTGCTGAGCATGTTTTGGTTAGGAAGTTATTTTCGATGACCACCATCACTGTCTAAAATGGCTGTCTATAAGAAACACTTGTTTGGAGGTGCATGTTGGCACTTTCTAGAATCTGGTTTGTCAGACCTCCCAATGGGACACTTTACACTCCTCACGGTCTCCTCCGCATCACTGATTTTTAATGTCTATGCACGGTTTCTAAGCGAAGGGCTTCGTGGCGCGTCCACAGCTCTGCACAGCACCTCCGTCTACCTGTCCCGTGTTGTGTCCTGTTGCCACATTTGCTCACTCGCTTACACGTTCACAAAGCATGCGGTACCAGCCTGATCTCACACAGCGTCCACAGAGGCAGAAAGGGATTGGTGGGTGAGGGGAAATTGCATGGGGCTGTGTGGTCACGCACAATTTAAGTCAGGCAGGAAATTTTGGAACAGGGCCACTGGAAGCATTTATATCCTTTGTCTGTACTTTTATTCTTTCCTTTTGTGGATCAGGTCGGCCTTTGCCAGGACCTGAGCTTTTGCCCTCACTTCCTGGCTGGGGCAGTCATTCTAGGCACTCCTTTCCCTCAGAGAATCTAGAGTCTGTCCCTACCCAGCAGCACCCCTTCCACCCCCAGAGCCACAGGTGATCCCTCCGCCTGCTTGGCTGTCGACTATGAGCAAACCAGACTCCTGTGCATGCCACTCAGACAGCCACATAAAGTCGGTGCTGGAACAGCTGTCTCCTGGGAGAGCTGGGTAGTGCGGAGCCCTCAGGGATCAGCGATGGCTGTTTAACAATCCACTTCGGGCTTCCCTCAGGGCTGCGTGCCACATGGTAACAAGCACCATGAGCTCAGTTCACAACGCCAGGAAGCCAAAAGGACAGTGAGCTTTCTAGAGTTCCTGGGCCTTTCCATCAGGTAGGAAACTCCCTCCCCTCAGCCCCCACTCCCCCTGCAGTCTCTGTCCTGTGCCCAGGATGGCCCCGACTCTCTGGCTGTCTTGGTGCAGCAGGAGGTGGGCTGGGGCAGGAAGGAAGGAGGGGAAGTCTTCTAGGGGTCTGTCACTCTGTACCCCTTCACTCCCAGGTTCTCTGCTCCTGCCACAGCTCAGGTTTGACATCTGGGCAGCACAGTTTCACTAGGTTCGTGTTAATACACAACTGACTCGCTGCCCCGGTCATCAGCACAAAGTCTACCATGGTGAGCTTTCTAGAATATACCACAAATCCTGTGAATGATGCTCTTTCCTCAGATTTTCCATTCCAACCACTTCGAATTTTTAGTAAAAAGAACTAAAAGACAATAATTCATTAGGAAAGATATAATCCAACGGAGCTGCAATTCAAGTTGCTACTAAAAATTACGAGTATGAAGCACAACGTCTGTCTCAGGGAGGATGGGGAGCTCCGGGGTGTGCATTCCTCTCTGTGATCAGCAGGTAAACTGAGGAGGGCCGCTGACCCCTGGGCCTGGCGGGGAGGGGCACCCACAGGGTGTGCACAGCAATCTGGTTCTATGTTTCACAAGCAGGTAATGTGAATTTTCATGATGGGTACATCTGATGAATTGAAACTTATTTTCAATGAATCATAAATTTAAAAATAAGTGTGTTTTTTCAAAGACTATGGCCTTCACTCTTATTACAAAGAAGAATCTCTTGTACGAGTAAGCAAGTTCAAATTCAAGGAAAACTGCTTTCTGAAATCAAGGAACATCCGGATTATATATTCTTAATAGAAGTTCAATAAAACATAGAAATGTAACATAGCATGCTCTTCAGCAAACAAAAGGAGCTTGAAAAATGCCATGAACATTTTGTCTGAAAATCTTTTCATGAGCTTCCTTTTGCTTTATTTTTTAAAAAATCTTAGGAGTGGACATTTCGGTATCACATATTTTTTAGAGAACTTGAAATTTAATCCTAAGTTGCTTTACTTACAGAAACTGAAAATGATGTTAGCAATTCAGATAAAGTATTATGACTGCATGCTAATATTTTGGCATGAATATATATGATGGTAAACATGCCCCTCCCGCCTCATCTCTACTCTGTTCCTTCTGGAAAGCTTTCCCCTTTGGTCAAGGCCAGGGCTGTGTAACCACCCTGGCCTGGCCTGGTGGGATTCTGGGTATTAGGTTAGAGGGCATCTCACAGCCAAAGGATGAAGTTTTAGATTGAAAGTGCTCACTCTACCCCAAGGAGTATTCATGCAGATAAATGAGCACACAAACACAACGAAAGATATTCTTGTGAGCTTCCCCCCAAAGAAATAAAAGAGCATCAGGACATATCATTCCTTAAGAATGATAGTTCATAATTCATAATTCCTTAAAGATTGCCTCTGTAGGCTCTATTACAATGGATTATGACTCAATATGTGTGCTGGTGTAAAGCCCACTTCCCAGCCCTGAGTTTGCCTCACTATTGAACTTTACAGCAGAGTTTCAATGAGAAGCAAGAGTTAGAAGGCCTGACCCACGAGCTGTGGCTTCCGTGTAAACATCTGGATTTCAGGACTTCGTCTAACTCAGCCTTTTCTTTTGAGTGCGGTTGACTCACGCTTCCATTTTTAAATCGATAGTTCTTCTTCTGCTTTCGTCTTATTTCCTTAAATCTTAAAGAAAAGTTTGACAATTTTTAAAACTGATGCCCAGATTTATAAATTGCTCATGAGGAAGCAACGCCAGAGGCGGCAGCGGTGCTGGACGAACCCCTTCTGAGCAGCTTAAAACCACTGTTTCCTGGGCCTCCACCATCCGTTATTTTTGTAATCAAAAGGGTCAACATTTCTTCTCAGACTCCTACTTCCCTCTGATTTCCAGAACACGACTGAGGCTTTGATTTTTTTCCTCCTTGCCGGCTGCCATACAAGGAATCACACAGCTCAATAAAACAAAAGACTCCACACTATGTGGCTTAAAACCAGGGGCTAGCAGGATTGTGAGCTGGGTTAATGGTTCCCATTGTTTTCTCATATTGATTTTTAAGATGAGTATATTTTATTTATGGGGGAGGAGATGTAGACTTCCACCTGAACTGCCTGCAAAGTAAACAAGGTCTCCAACAGATTGAAAAAAAAAGTGAATTTGTAATGATTTACAGGAAACCAAAAGAACTATGCTGATACACATAAGTTTTAAAGAAAGGAGTATGATTTCAGAGACTCTCTCTCAACTAAGAGATTGGATCAGTTTAAGGAACTGACCATTTTCAGTAGCTGTCTTAGTCTGTTTTGTTTTTTGTTGCTGTTGCTAGATACACAATTCCACAGACTGAGTAAATGACACAGAAGTTTGAAGATGGGCACCGTTAACTCATGTTCATAATTCTAACTATTCAGGAGTTGGGACCTGGAAGATCTGGGGCAGAGACATCAGTGAGCTTCCATCTCCAACTAGCCATCAAAGAGCCAGGGTGGAGGTACAGTTCAAGTGGTAGGTCATCTGCTGTGACCCCTAATTTAGGAGGTTTGTTGGGGCCCACAGTCATGACTACAGGTGTAGGGAAGGCTCCGGGCAGCTCCGATCCTGGGCCGGCTGAGGGGAGCTTGCATGAGCGTGCTTGCTCTGGCCTTTCTTCCTCTTCATGTAAAGCCACAGTCTAGAGGTTTCCCCAGATGTCTTCATCGAATCCTTACTACCATCAGGGTCTCCACCTCCAGACATCTTCACAGGAGGCAGTTTCCACCCTCAGAACTCCCTGTGCGGACGCTTGTCTTGGAAGGGACAAGTCACACTCCAACCAGAGGGGCCGCCGCTACCGGCCTGGAGCAGGTGAAGCCACCATGGCTTTGGTCCACAGAAAGCTGGCAAGACTCGATCAGATGATCTGGGGGATGAGGGGCTGCTCGCCTGTTGGTGAGATGCCTTCGATGCTCTTCCTGTCCAAGCGGTGCTGCGCTAGCCCTGGGATCCTGAGGCGGACACACTTCTCCCTCTTTGGAACTGGCTGGGCTTCTTGGCTGGACTTCAGGGGCTGCAGTTAGCTCTGCTGCCCGTCTGCTCACCGACCATGGACCGCCTAGAAAACCTTGTGTGAGATGCTTACCTTATTGTGAAGCTCACGTCTTTTAAGAAACATTCACAACGGAAAAGTGAGGAAAATGTCCACTCGGGGGTGTAGTAATGCTGACAGGGGGAAAAAAGCAGAAAGCAGAACTCCCACTAGATAATTTGCCTCTGTTGTTTTTGAGCTTCCTGAGAGAGAGCGGCCTTGACCCGGTGCGTGGCTGCCTCTAGACTTCACCACGGACACGGCAAGATGACAGCTGGCGGACAGCTAGGGTGCTCTGACAGCGCAGGGCGCGCAGGTGACTTTAAAAACAAAGGATTCGGAAGCGATAAAAAGTGAAGTCTGGCAGTAGACGCAGCAGTAATAAAGCCACTAGCTACTTGAGGCAAGGTCCTTTCTTTTAGATATCTCATCTAATTGCAAATGAAAATGGGTAAAAATTAACCCCAGGCAGAAAAGAGTATGCAGCTCCTGCCTCAGTGGCTTTCCCAATGAAAAAAGCAACAACAACATAGCCTTTGATTTTTAGATTTGATTTCTTTTTCCTTTTGCCTGATGGTTGCCGTACAAAGAGATATGGCTCAATAAAATGAAAGAATCAGGGCCCCGCTTCACAGCAGAGGCCTGGAGGGATTCTGAGCCTGGGCCGGGTTAATGGGTATGATGGGTTTCCCTTCATTGATTTTTAACATGATTATATTTTATTTATAGGCAAGAAAATAATAGTTAATCTTAGATTTATTGAAAACTTATTGCCAGGCTGCACAAATTGATAACAATAACAGTACATTGAGGACAACAAAACCAGACTTGTCTTTAATCCCTTAAGTGCTGATGGGTAGGGAACCTATTGACTTGAAATTAAACGTGTTCCAAGCCATGACTGAAGCCGGGTTGGGGGAGCGGGCTATCTTTTGCAGGCTGCTTTGGTGCACCTGAGGTGTTTCTTCTGTAAAAGCAGTGTGAAAAAAATCCGAGAGCGGAGAGCTCAGGGCTTTCTTTCTGTTGCGGATTTAGGAACTGACTTCTAGCTCAGCCAGTCATTTGTCAGCCCCAAATCCAACTGGTCAACCATAACCGTGACCACAAGTTGAGGGTCTTGAACCAAAATGTCTGAGTTCTAAGCTATGGAGAGATCTGAAAACGATACCCTATCAAACTCAGAATTCTATTTCCTAAAAATGTAGGTCGTTTGCTTGGAGCTTTACATGAACTCAAGGGCCTTTTTAATATTTGGAGTGAGCGAGTCCCCACTAGCCAAACTTAGTAATTTTGCATAAAAGGAAGAGGAGAGCACCATTCTTTGCCTTGAGAATGTGTGAGGCACTTCCGATGCAGTCTCTGGCCCTGCAAGGATACGCTCCCACAGTATCACCAACAACGGAACCAGAGTTCTCCAGATAATCAGCTGCTTCTGGGCAGAAGGGAGATGATCTCCACATTCAGAAAGGTCTGGGGGCACAGAGAGGTTTTGATGTCGGCCTCCCTCTCTCTCCCCCCTACCCCCTGGGACAATGTGGTACTTCTTCAGAGCATCTCCGTTTATTTAATTTGATCTGATTTTTTTCTTGTTTCCATTTCCCAGAGTTCATGTTGGTTTGAACTTAGGCTGGAGTTGGGACTCAGGGGTCACACTGACTTTCCCAGATGGAGGCCTAACGTCACAGACTTTCTCCCAACCTAGGAGAGGCCCAAAGTAATCGAAATTGGTGAGTATCCGAATTGGTGAGTTTTCCACCTCATCTCCATCTTAGATGTTCCTGTGCATCATGAACTCTATTTGAACCTCTAGACTTAGAGAGAAAAATAAAAGCTAAGAAATGAGAAAAAGTGAGTCCTAAGGAGCCAAGGGGGGAGGGGGTGCTGCGTGGGGGGGGCCCTAGGGGAAGGGGAGGAGGTGCTGCATGGGGGGGCCCTGGGGGGAGGGGCGCCCGCTCGGTGCAGCTGTTCCCACACAAGCCGTCAGCAGTCAGAGCACACTTCTGGAGTGGTTACTCCGGAAAGCTCCCTAAGCACTTGTGTAGTTCTACCTCCGTAGGTACGATTCTCTCATTTCACACCGGAAACCCAAGGAAGTGAACTATTTTCTCTAGGCAGGTTGAACCCAGAGTCTGAGCTTTAATCTCTTCACCACACTCTTAGTAAAGGGACGTGAAGAATGTCCCCAAGCATGCTGCTCTTTAACCCACCCACATTCTTTCCACTTTCCAAATGGTTTCCCATCACTTTGGACTTTTGCCATTTGTGCTAGCTAGGATTTCTGTACTCATCAACCAGCCATAAAATCAGCACCATGTCACGCTGTGCAATTATTATTATTATTGTCTGCTTCATATTGGTTGTGGGGCTGGAACTCAAGGTCTGAGCCCTGATCCTGAGCTCTTTGCACAAGGCTAACATTCAACCCTGTTGAGCCACAGCGCCACGTCTGGTTTTCTGATGGTTAGAGATGAGTGTCATAGACTTTCCTGCCCCAGGCTGGCTTTGAACGGCAATCCTCCGATTGCAGCAGGCTCCCGAGTAGCTACCATTATAGGCTTGAGCCAGCAGCAGCGCCTGGCTGTGCTGTTTTTGGTAAGCTTGGCCAGAGACGTCCAATGCTGTCTCACGACCCTCCCTCTTCGCACAAAGGTTTCCCTCCATTCCTTGAAGTCTCCTGGGACCATGTGCCTAAGTTCTCTCTGGTGTGAGTGACAGTTCTGGTAGGGTAGAGGGACTTCCCCGTGTGGGGTTCCTAACAGAGCTCCCCGCCCGTCTGTTTGTCCAGAGCAGAAAGACATCGCATTTTTATTTTACTTCCTTGGTAAATATATTGTCTTATAACATGGTCTCAAGCATTGAGGAGAAAGCACTCTGAAAAATACATGTGCAATATATGGAAGATTTCACACCAGGGAAATGTAAGCCATGTTTCCGTGAAATTCAACATAAATAAATGCTGGGCGAACGTGGCCATGCGTTCGTTGTCTGTAATCAAATAGTTGTCTTTTATGTCACAAGGACACGATCCAACACAAGCCCGGCCCCAGTTCCTTTCTGTCCCCCATGGTGTGGGTAGACGTTAGCAGTCGGCTCTAATGTAACTTGCCGTGGATGAGCATTTCCAAGCCCGGCGCGGTGTCCACGGCGGGGCTGGGTGTGATCACGCACGCACAAATGAGCGAGGTGCTTGGCTCGTGACGTGGTGGCTCCTCCGTAGAGTGGCTGCCTTTGTTACAGTGTTTACCAAACTCAAGAAGAAAGCACAAGAGTATTTATTGCCCAAGTCAAGTGTACAAATAACCAGTTTGGAAGGCAATGAGAGATTACACAAAGAAAATAAGCATGCTCTCTTAAAATGTAATATCCTGAAGTCTACCTGATTGCCTACTTAGGATTCCTGGATAGATGGAACCAATGAAAGCAGCGTTTTATTTCCACTGTGGGGGGTGTGTGTGTGTGTGTGTGTGTGTGTGTGTGTGTGTGTGTGTGTGTGTGTGTGTGTGTGTGTGTGTGTGTGCGTGTGTGTGTTGCCTGCGGCCCGCTCACTGGGCGCTGTCCCCAGCAGATGTGGCATCCACACACATTTCCGCCCCGGCTCTCACTGTAACTCACAAGGTACGGGCACGTGGGAGACCTAGTCCTCACTGACTGGTTACTAGGCCAGGCCATGACAGACCATTCTGGGGGCGTCTTCCCTCTCCTCTTGACATGGGCACTGTCTACCTTTGTTCTCTAGCTTCGCTCTTTGCTCAGCCCCCCAGGAAATATGTCAGGCGGCTTCGGTTACAGATTATCTGCTAGCCCTCTGCTCCCTGTCTATGAAGACCCTCAAGCCCCCAGTGTCATTATTCTTCATTGTTCTCCCCTTTGATGTCTCCTATGCTTTACTTTTAATGCGAAGCCTTCCCTCTTGAACTGCTCCTCTGTTCACCTTGCTGCTCAGGCAAGAACTTAAAAGGTACGGGGACTTTTGTGTTCCCTCCGAAAGGTGACACCACAGTGGCTCTGGGGACTCGTGCCTGGACACATAACCCGGATAGAGAGTTCCCACGATGTGAACAGCTCTGCTCCACTCCTCACCTTGAGAGCTCTCCGCTCATCGGGCAACTGTCAGCGATTGCATTTTACCTCATTAATGGTCACTCCTCAGCCTCAATACGAAAGGATGTTGGGGTCTTCCGTGTCTGGGGCAGTAAGAAGGTCTGAGGCTCTGTCAAGGTCCAGCCTTGAGCCTGGGACGACGCTCAGCATTGTGCATTCTGTTTCCTCTCACGTTGTGACGGCTCATTCTTCCTGAAGCGCTTCTCCAAGTCCTGAACTTTTCCTGCACTCAGACCTGATCTGCCAACACACGGGTGTCCTACTGACGCTGGGGATTTTACCTTCGTTTATGAGCTTTATGTAACTTTATCCATGAAACATACTTTCCAAGTTACAGGCACAATACTATATGCTTTGCATGCACTGACAATTCAATCCTGAAAGTAATCCAATAAAGCAGATCTCCCTGTCTGCATTTCCAGAAGCAACGATTTCACTCATCCACTGATAATAACCGCCATCCGTTGAGTTCTGACATGCAGCAGGAATGGTAGTAGAGCCTTGTTTAGTTCTATTTATTGCCCTATTCGCAACAGAATTTAAGGCAGCTTAAGGGAGACAGAAAGGGAGAGGGAGCAGAGCAGGGAGAAGAAAGGTGGGGGAGGGGGAGAGGGAGAGGTAAGGGTATAAAACCCAAGGCTCCTGTTGAATGAAGGATACCATATATAGTCATACACTGGGAAAACATTTGAAACACCAGAAACTCAGGCGGAACTTATATATAAAGCAGACACACAAAACTGCCGACTTGTAGAAGGAAAATGCACAGAAGTTAGCGATGACAGAAAAAAAGAAAGTCAAAGTCTAAGAAATGCTTGAAGAAACCCCAGCGGTACACTTGCCGGCTCCGTGCCCAGCGCAGGGTGGGCTGCCCCAGAGGGAGGTGCGGGGGCCTCCTCCTGGGCCTGGGCCTGGGCCTTGCAGGAGCCCTGCGGCCTGTGGCAGAGGCCAGGCTGGGGAGAAAGCAGCATTATGTGGCAGGACTGTGTCGGCTGGTGGGAGATTCTCCCTTGTGTTCGGGTAGACCAGTCAGCTTTGCTGGGGGGCCAGAGCAGAGGGGCCGGTAGACAGGGAACTGTCAGTATGCATGGGCAATCGGGTAGGCCTAAGCAGACAGAAATTACGGGCAGATTTTTAAAAATAGTGTTAACGGGATATGAGTATCAAGTCCAGTAGAATGTATAGGATTACGGCCCGTGTGCGACTCAAACACCAGTAGCCCAAAGCCCCCTGCCCGAGTCACAAGGACGCCCAAGCACGCAAGGAACAGCATGGAGGCCCAAGGTGGAGGAGAGGGGGCAGGCGCTGGGCTCACAGGGCAGTGGGAGGAAGGAGAAGGCTCTGCACACCTGCCTGCCCCCCCAAGCTGAGAGAGGGAGAGGAAGGGAGGCCAGGGCCAGAGGACAGCAGAGGGGCCAGCCCCCTTCCCCCTGCCCTGTCATGACACCTGTGTCGGACTTGCTGGAGAGCAATGTGAAACCTGGGCTTGATGGATAAAGTACTGGGTGTGCAGGCAGAGGCCGTGAATTCCACAACCTGCCCCAGCATAATCTGAGGGCCCCAGGGCAAACCCTAAAACTTTGTCTGTATTCCCCATCTGTAAGATGAGAACACAGCCCCCCTCGGGCTCCCCTTAATCTCTGGGGATGGTGAGGATCAAGGCCCAGGCTGGTGACGGGCAATCAGGGGGCCACCTGTGCGCACAGGAATGCCCCCATGGAGTCCCTGTGCCCCCCCCTGCGGTGAGCAGGGAGACCAGGCCCGGACCTGGCCCGCCCGCCAGGCATGCAGGCACAGCCAGGCCCGGCTGCTGGACACACAGCTGACTCACAAAACCGCCTCTGTCAGTTGCTTCTTTCCCTCCCCACTGATTTATATCTTCAATGAACCCAAGGGCTCACGTGTTTTGGTCTCAGACTCATCTTACACGCTTGGAAATGTGTGACTGGAAAAACCCACCGAGTGTTGACTTTTAGGCCTGTATCTACTGGTACTTATCATAATCATGATCAAAACTGAGGCCTATCCATTAGTTTATTTACAATAACACGGACGTTTCCCCCAATTCATAGCAATATGTGAGAACAAAAATAACTTTAAAATGTAAAGTGTTCAGTGTGGGAGGGGAGGGGAGGGGGGAGGGGGGAGGGGAAGGGAGGGGAGGGGAGGGGAAGGGAGGGGGGAGGGGGAGGGGAGGGGAGGGGAAGGGAGGGGGAGGGGGCGGGGAGGGGGGAGGGGAGGGGAGGGCAGGGGCGGCCCCGCCGTGCGCCCCGGTCCTGGTGAAGGAGGTGCGCGGCCAGCAGGTGAGGCCAGGGTGGGTCCTCCGTGCGGTGCGGGCTGCGGGGCCCCCGTGGGCAGGGGGAGCGCGGGAGGGGGGGAAAGCACGAGGGGAGCGCGTGATGAGCGCGTGGGGAGCGCGTGGGGAGCCGGCCCCACCCCCTCCACAGCCTGTCCCCCCCCCCACATGCGCATGCGCATTCGCCGTCCGTGGAAGGTCCCGGGCGGGCGGGGCCGTCTCTGTGTCCCAGAGCGAAATCCATCCACCCGCGTCCTGAAGCAGAGTTCACAGACGCGGCTCAGAGGCCGCGGGGCCGCCGCGATCCACCCGGGCTGGGGCTGCGATCCACCCGGGCCGGGGGCTGCGTCAGGGTGTGATCCACTGCCCCGGGGGCCGCGATCCACCCGGGCCGCGATCCACCGCGCGGGGGCGGGGATCCACCAGGGCTGCCATCCACCGCACCGGGGCCGCGATCCACCAGGGCCGCGATCCACCCGGGCCGCGATCCACCGCGCGGGGGCCGGGATCCACCCGGGCCACGATCCACCACCCTGGGGCCGCGATCCACCGCCTCGGGGCCTCGACCCACCGCGCCGGGCCCCGATCCACCGCGCCGGGGACCGGGATCCACCGGGCCCGCGATCCACACACCGGTGGCCACAATGGGTCACACCGGTGGCCAGGCCTTGTCACACTGGTGGTCAGGATCGGTCACACTGGTGGTCAGGACCCGTCACACTGGTGGTCAGGACCCGTCACACTGGTGGTCAGGATCGGTCACACCGGTGGCCAGGATTGGTCACACTGGTGGTCAGGACCCGTCACACTGGTGGCCAGGATCGGTCACACTGGTGGTCAGGACCCGTCACACTGGTGGTCAGGACCCATCATGTTGGTGGTCAGGATCGGTCCCACTGGTGGCCAGGACCCATCACACCGGTGGCCTGAACTGGCTGCGCTAGCGGGATCCACACATAATACAAGGCTCAAACCTGCCTCGCAGAAGACGCGGACACGGTCTAACCTGACAGCCCGCCGGGAGGGCGCAGCAGGCCGACCCCGGCCCGGCTGCCTGTGTCCTGGACTGTTCCGGAAAGGACAAACCCGCAGCCAACGGGGGTGGAGAGAAAGGAAACCTGTTTGCCTTGCTCACAGGCATTATTTTTAGTGTGGCCAGATTTAGGACATAAACACACAGGACGCCCAGCTACAGTTGAATTTCAGATCACTGTGAGTAATGGTTCCCTGCAAAGCAAGCGCCTACCGACATGCAGGCTGCTGGATATTCCTTCTAGGCCCATCCGCCGGGACTGTGCGTGGCTAGCTGGCAGGCCTCCCCATGTCAGCCTTTTGAATTTTGTCGCACTGGAACTGGCTAGAACGTTCAGATGCTCGATTTGAAACGAAATATTCTCAAAGGCACAGAAACCCAACTATCCTCCCTTGCAGCGAAATTTACACGTGTAGTGTTTCCCCAAACTAACCCAGCCTTAGTATATATAGGTTCACAAGAAAGAGTTATGTGCATTTAGAAATGCAGAGCGCTCCTTGTGTATTGTTGGCCTACGTGGGTTTTCTGAGTAAGAGCCTTTTATGCCTGAATTCTACTTGGCACCCTTGGACCACAGCTAGGCCTGTGTGCTGCAGGGCTGGCAGCCTATGTGGGTGAACAGGGGAGGGCTGAATGGTGTGCTGTGCTCAGGTTACCTGTCTGTTCCCTGTAAACGTCCCTTTCCCGTGTTGTGGTATGACAAGTTATGTTGAAGGCAGTCCAAAGGTGAAGCTCAACCTTAAGATCTGCTAAGAGCAGCTGTAAGTTTTTTTTATCTGAAGTTTCACTGAGCAAAAATTTAAATTTATTAAATATTATTGATCACCACATTATTTTACCCGTGTTGTCTAAAGCAAGGTCATTTTTCTTTGGTTGAGGGGGAATATTCCACCTTTCTTCTTTTAAATCACGTGCTAAGTTTTTGTGTTTGACTAAGGTGTTGTAGAGGAAAAGATACACAGGTTCTCAGAGTTTTACTGTCTTTGGCAGTTTTTTTCTTAATCCTCTAGATTCCATTCCCTTGGAGGAAATAAAGAAAACAACCACCCACTCATCCTTGAATATGTCTTGGTTTGCACTCAGATCAGCAAAGCTGTAATTTCCCAGGAGGAATGACCATTTATTTTTGTGTTGTAAAGAAGACGATGTAGAAAGAAGCTACGGATCATAGCGACACGTGGAAGAAGCTTCTGGGCTTATGTTCCGATGTGCCAGTTGTCATTTGCTTACAGAAACGTCTCCCTCAAGTTGCTGACATTCCTTGCATTCATACAGAGACAGAGGAATCTATTCCATCCAAATTTAAATTTGCTTACACCTTACCACATGTTGTGTGTCACGGACTGGCAGAAGTGCATTAAGGTCAAACAGCATGATAGGACAAATATGTGCTTTCCATTTACAAAAATGAGAATCTGTGGCTCAGCTCAGACTAAGTTCTCTCATGTTCCCTGTGTTTGCTCAGCATAGAAACCGCACTGTATAAGCAAGTCCTGTTCCTAACACACCCATGACTCCCGTGTTCTTTCACAAAAGCACCAGTGCCGTTCGCTCTTAGCTTTTCCCAGGGAGTCGCTTCGAAAGAAACAAGGAAATCTGACTTGTTTGAGCACATGCAAATGCCCTGTAATTCCTGACGGTGCCCACGTCCGCCAGGGTGTGTGTCAGTGTACCTGCTCACCCACCTTACAGAGCCGCTGGACACTGATAAAAAATGGGATTTGAGTTTTGTTGAAACTACTTCCGGAGGTGAAGCTAAAGCTGTAGGTCACTAAAGAGACATTTCTGTTCTTTCATTATACAGAGTAGAAACAGATGGCGATTGCTGCCTAGACTTTCCATTAGAGTAGACATATTTAATGGTGCGAAGTCATTATTGGTACGGGTTTGCAAAATTTCCTAGGCAACATGGCTGTGAGGAGAGATACACCTTCTCCAGAGTGACAGTAAACCCAAGGGCCCGTTGGCTCACGCAGGCAAAGAAGCGCCCTCGCGTATTTTCTGGGGGAGCTTCCTCCTCCTTGGGCCGCAGGGGGCCGTCGAGGGCGGCGCCCCACTGCTCCACAGCACGTTCACCGTGACCTTCCACAGAAGCCGGTGGGCACGTGCGTGTGCGTGGCAGAGGGCACTAGCGTGGGGCACACCTATCTGTGTGGACCAGTGCCCTGCCCCGAGGAGGCGAAGCGTCGACAAGGAAGGTCGGCTCTCCGCAGACGGACGGTGTATCTCTTTACACAGCCGGCCAGGCGGCCCGCGGGAGCCGGGTGTGGCCAGGACACCACCAGCTTGCTCGGCATGGGGGGGGGTGTGCACACAGGAGTCCTCCTCCCTCAAAGGTCAGGCTCGGCCTGTGGGCGCATGTCGGAGCGCGCAGCGCCCAGCGCCATTGGCTTAGCCTTCCCGTGTGGCCACGCGAATGCCGCCGAACGCGCTGGCGGGATAGTGTGAGAATTCTGCAAGACGGAAACATCTGGAAAGACGTGCCCGGTGCCCCTAACGCACGCGTGTGTCCACTCACCGATTCCTGTCGTCACCGGGGTCACATCCGTTGACTCTCCCGTGCACTGCCTGCCGGCGGCGGTCCAGCCCCGGGCTGCAGCTGTGGCCATGGATTCCTCTCCCTGAGAACGAGAATGATTTCCTCTTAAAACAGAGTCAAATTCATTCAAATCAGGCCTTGTTTTTCTTTTAAATCATAAGTCACCGACTCGCTTGTGTTCTTTGGTCACCCCAGCACCTTTCACCTGTCTAACCAGTAACCACGTGGGCAGCACATTCGGCAGGCTCCTTTGGGATCCTGCTGCGATTCTGTACTTGGGCCAGCAGCCACCACACTGTAGCTCTCTCATGTCTCCAAAGGAGCAGAGTGTCAGGAGGAAACCAGCCCTTGTCTGCATTTGCTCATTGTCACAAGCTGCCCAGGGTGGTAGAAGATGTGATCACCCGTGGCGACAGCAGCTCCCGAGTGGACGTGTGGACATGGAAACGCAGTGAACGGTGCTGTGCCCTGTGACTCCCCATCTCATGTGTCCCTGCTATATTTCACCTCTCAGTAACGAGAAGAGGAAAACGATCTTGACTGTAAAGGACACAGAGCAAAACACTCAGCCATGTTGAAGGCACTTAGGGATCAGTTAAGTGATTGAGTAGTGGTCACTGCCACTGAACTTCCAAACCCAGGGCCCTGGGATTCTCGGTGGGCAGAGCTTCCGTCTTGGTAAGGAGGGCAGCGTAGTGTTATTTACTTTACATAAAAATGAGCGGAATTGGGGCTGGGAAGGTGGCTCAGTGGTAGAGCGCTTGCCTTGCATGCCTGAGGCCCTGGGTTCGATTCCTCAGCACCACATAAGCAAAAAGAAAAAAGCCGGAAGTGGCGTTATAGCTCAAGTGGTAGAGCACTAGCCTTGAGCTGAAGAGCTGAGGGACAGCGCTCAGGCCCAGAGTTCAGGCCCCACGACCGGACCCAAAAAAAAAAAAAAGAGCGGAATTGCATCAGTGTCAGCAATGCAGAGGTATTTTCTGAGGTTAAATGCAGTGCACAAGCGCAGACACACATATACACAACGTTTTCTCGATCTGTTCATCGATTGCATGGTATCTGGGCTATACCCATAGCTCTGCCACTGTGAGTCCTTCGGCCTGTTTTAGAGTGAGGATCTCACTAACTTTTCACCCTATCTACCCTCAAAGCATGACCCTCCCGATTTCTCCATTTAACAAAGCTGGGCCGCCAGGCCTGGCCCTGCATTAGCTAGCGGGGAAATATCACATGAACCCTAATGGCGTATTTACTGTGTGTAAGCTATTACATCTGGTGAGACCCTATTTTTAGTCCAGGAGCAATTGGAGCTTGAACACGCTACTGCTAGAATCATCATAAATCGGTGTATTGTAGAAAACCATTGGCTTGCATTTTTTTTTTTCCGGTAAAGCTCAGGATGCAGTCAGAGGCTGCGCCAACCGGACCCTGAGCGTCATAACTGCAGCGTGTCAAGGAGCGGACGATGTAAAGATGGACCGGCGGCATCCACAGGACCACCCCACGTTCACCAAGGCCACCCCCAGGCCAGAAGGAAGAGCAGTCGCATACACGTTTATCTGGCCACATAGGGAACAGGAGAGAGTAGACTTCATTGGTCATTTTCAGTAGGGAGATAAAAATCACAAGCGAGGTGACTGAGGGCGTGTCAGAGAGTCACAAAGCCCCGTCCCACACAGCTGGCCGCCCCCCCCCCCCCCGCTTGGTCGTGACCTGTGTGCCACACACACATTTCCTTAAGAATACTCACAATCCAGCTGGTACAAACAGAAGACGCTTATGGATGGTTATTTACTTGAATTTTGAGACCTATATACTGAGCTCTTGCTGGAACATCGGGGTCCATTAAAAGAACGAATCAATCAAATGGAAAGCGTGAAATTGGGGATGGGGACATAGAACAGGAATGAACACTGGACTAACATGAATAAGCAGGGGTTAATCCTGAGAAACACACACACACACACCCCACAAGCCTGGAGTTTAATTTTACCTCACTGGTTCGTCTCCCTTAGAACTGAAGGGCTTCCACATCCGTGTCCACCCAACAGTGTGCAGGCTTGTGTGAAGGCACTATTAGGATCAATGGAGTCATTATTTGAAGCAGCACCCAATTCTCCATCCAAACTTGATGAAAAGCTTCTATAAAGTATGAACACAGTCTCACATGGTCACCTCTGAGTATGCTACATCCTTAAATGCATGAAAGAACTCTACTTTTTATGTGTTTCCTAACCATATTGAACCTGGCAGATACTGTTCTCAAATTCAGAGATAGTGGAGAAGACACCTGAAAATATGCATATGCGAGATGTTTTCATCTAAAAAACCCCACGTTACTTCAACGCACTTTTTAAAATTTTCCACGGTTCTCCACTTTTAGTTTCCCACAAAGACTGAACAATGTCCCTAGCATCACACAAAGGACTGCAGCACCCATTGCTTACGATTTCCCAGTATTATTCTGTTTCAGACAATAAACCAGATTCATGACCAGGCTCTTTATTGACATTCTTTTCCTTCTCGAATAATAAAAATTTAATTTTATCCCACAACTGCACCTGAGATTAATTGGGACCGTTCATTTTATGCTGAAGTAACATTTCAGATCATCTATACTATTTGGAAACCCAATCCTACGATTCCCATTTACACAAGGCACCTGGAGTCTGTGGGTGGAGGGGCCACTTGTAAACTTTTCCACTGGTGGGCGATGCACCGAGAGAGGTCACTCAGCAAGTGTGCAGGCCTTCTAATTGCTCACGTTGTCTTCTTTGTTTTTATACATTCATTTCTACTACGTTATCTATTTCAGGAGTGTTCAATGCTAGCAAACCAATTTCCACTGTCCCTGAACACCAAGCATCCTGTCATTCGGTGCTCAAGGTCCAGGGGCCGAGGGACTTCATTCCCTTTACACTTAACATCTGCTCCGCGATTCCCCCTTTCATTTCTGCCACGTGACTCGGGGGGCCGTAAGGTCAAACGGCATTGTGCGGCAGAAACATTTCTGTTTTAATCTTAATATTACTTTACTGTTTTTATATGTTATATGGGAGAAATATCTATCCATCCTTGAAATATTTAATTATAGCAATACTCTAAGAACAATTTTACCCGGAAAGAAATTGTATACCCAACGCTCAACTCTGAAAAATAGTATAAAAGCAGTTACTAGATACTTCTTTTAAAAATTCTATCCTTAGAGGTAAACAAAAGTGGATAATGCTAAATATGTCAGAAAGTTGTACATTTTTGCTTGCCAGCACTGATGATTTATGTTCCGAAGCGTTTCAGGTCTATTTCCCAAGCCTGCACTGGCCGAGGGGCAGCTGTCATCCACCGTGTGGCTTCTGGAAGGAACAGTTTCAAAATTGGGGTCAGGAGGAGGTGAAGACAGGCAGTAATACACTTGTTGACCCTTCACAGGAATTCCAGATAAAACTCCAGAAGTTGAGTCAAAGATAATCACAAGATGTGGAATTTACAATAACAAACTCTCCATATATCTACCTGTCAGCCTCCTTCCTCCTGGGGAGGGACAAAAGGTCACTAAGATAGTTTTTGTTTTCCATGAAAAATTTTTTTTTAGCTTTTCTTTAGGGGGTGCGGAGAAGGGACAACGTGATTTAAAGAGGAACATTACGTCCCTTGTTCATGGGATCTAAGTTTATTTTAAAGGCCTACATGCTACAAAATGAGTTTTTAGGTAAACTGTAGGAAATGTCAGGAACGAATAATTCCAAGAATAACTCCAAGACTGATTGCAAGGTGACCAAAGGTAAGCAAATCGTGCAAGTCGGAACACATAAGAAAATTCTATTTTAAATGAAATGTAAAACCCGTACAGCATGTACGCAGTCATGTGCCAACACGCCAGTTTGATAGTAATAAAGGCATCGTACCTCCAATTCTCTTTTCCTACCTTTTCTTCCCAAAGAGGTGTGTGTATGGGGGAAACAGGAAAATTCTGCCAATTTTATAGTTCTCCTAGCAAAACTTCTGATCAAATTGTTTTTCCTGGTATATTTCATTGGTCATAGAAGATAATGTAGAGTGATGCTATTTTAAATTGCTGGTCAAGTTATTTAATATTTGCATGCTGTTTTACTTCCCTTGCAAACTTGGGACGAACTATAACCAAATAAATCTGTGCCTTTCTTTCCTGTCTCCTCACATCATAGTTTAAAAGAAAATACTTTTGATCTTTCAATTTATTTTTATAAAATATAATATTAATATGAGTTTTAAAGGGAGGATACACGGTATGTTTGAACTTACATCTCAGTAATGTTTAGAGTTCCTTTTAAAAACAAATAACTATTCCTCTGCACGGCAATTTTAACATCTGTCCTAAAGCTTTTAATAATAGTTGGATTGTTGAGGAGAAAAGTAATCTGAATTTTTGCATAGGTCCTATGAGCTGAAATCATGTTGGATTTTGTAAAAATTAAAATTTTATCTTTTGTGGTGAACCCCCCCCCCACAATAAACTAGCTTTATTATCCAAGGACCTTGAAAGCATATTGTTTCAAGAAAGAAAAATGGATGTCTTATTTCAATGTCTTACTGTATGACTAAAACGACAAGAACAATTGCTAGTTAGAACAACTGGTGTTTGCTGAGATGCAAACAACGTCTGTGTGCAGGCTCACCTGCAGGAACTCCCCTGTCCGCGTTAGTTTTGCCTGAGTTTGCAACTGCCTTCTGGGAGAGACGAGCCTCCGGGAAGGGTGGCTGTCCTTGAGCTGCTTCACAGTCCCGTTCCCCGAGTCCTGAGGCAGGCACCGGGGTGTCTCCTGCCGTTTCCCACCCTCATCTCCTACAGCAGCGCTTGGAGCTCGGGCGGAGCTCGGGGTCTGTTAAATGAACCTCCAAACCGCGGGGAATAAAGTCAGATCTGAGCTGGAGCTGTCTGACTCATGCCAGGCTGGGGTTTTCCTTCTTAGATCCTTGAACACAAAGCATTCCTCAGATGGGGTTTTGGAGTCTGCTTAACCACTTGGCCCAACAGAGACAGATAGACTTGGTCAAGCAGAAATGGAAAAGAAACATTTACAAAATAAGCATAAGTGACTCTTCAAGAGTCCGATTAAGGGATTAATGGATATTTGAAATTGAAGCAATCTTTACAAATCCCTCTGAATAATTTACATAGAGTGGAGATATCCATTGCCATCTAAACTTATCTGTCAACTAAAGACAATAATTCAGGCTACTTTTAGGGTTTCCCCCCTAACTTTCCCTTTTAAATGCAGGCATGATTTGCAGAGATACAGAAGCACATGCCGACCCCACCGTGACTCTCTCCAAGTGCTGCTCTGGCCTCTGACATACATGCACTGTGAACGTAGTTCACGGTGCACCAGGTTCTCTGACAGAAGTAATGCGTGAGATGCCTTCTTCACTCCTTCCTCTTGGCTTTCATTTATTAATTAACAACATCCTTTTCCCAAAGCCAGATACATTTCTTATCCAAATGTCTAGGATTCTTTTAGGAGGTCTCAACCAGTACCATCTCTTTTCCTTCATCTCAGGACATTGTATTAGGAATATTTATTTTCTGCATTAAAAAAAATATTTTGGCTGGTTTGTGTAGCTTCCCTAACTTCGTGTTGCATATGACAAGCGGCATACTCCATTTTCCCCTTTTTTTAAAATTAATTTTTATGTGGTGCTCACAAGAGAAAGGATGGAGTATTGCTTTGACTGCCTGCCATCATATAAAACGCAGTAAAACGTACAGCTGGTGAGCATCTATTTAGAATTTTTTAATGAAATATAAAGGAAAAGACCAGGTGCTTAATTTTTACATGCTGCATTTCATTTTAAAAATTCATGGTATCTTTTTGAATAATTTTTGCTCATGCAGATGTTCTGAATATTGGAGACAGACGTTGATTTTATTTCTTTGGTTTCCATTCACGCAAAGTATTTGCAGAAAGAAGGTGGGTTGGATCGCTATATTATCTGTGAGCCAGGTTCCAAAGATAATTTTTCTCAGATAATTGTCAAATGACTCATGAACAGACTTTCAATGATGCCTACCTTGATTTTTTTTTCTTGTGAAGATATGGAGAATAATGATTGTTTATCATAACTGAGAAGAACTTTAGGCTATTTTTGTATTGAGTCTGAAGGTAATAGAGAAGCCTATTTGTTTTGTCAGAGGATGACTCATTGCTTTAAGAACTGGATGATACAAATTTCAGGATTGTGAATTTTCCTAATATCAAAATTCCTTCTGTTTCAGCCTGAGATACAAAATGAGAAATTCTAATGAAGTGATTTGGAGTTATAATGACTAAGCTTTGTACACCCCAGATTATGTGTACACCAAAACCTCAACCCAAGCCTTACCCTTCAGATACCAGCTAAGACAAAGCTGAATCGCACACGGGCTGTGGGTCTGGTATTGATGGATAATCTAGTCATTTAAATGATGGCTTTCCAGCTTGGTTAAGGAATGAATATGCAAAGGACATCAGGATGTGTTCTGTGAGTGATTAGCATTATCAGTAATGATGGGCTGGCTTCATTGTGAATTAAGTTACTTCCTGTATTTAATAATCTTCATTTTTCAAAGTTATATCATTTTGGAAAGAAAAATTACTAATGGATTTCCATTTGACAAATCATCTCTTAGTATTAAATTGTCATGCATAAGATCCCTTTTAAAAAGAAGTATTTGCTCACTGATGTTTATTCTCCTCACATTGACCCTAATAACAGGAAGAATCCATCTTCCTGGGGTAAGGAGAGCTTTGTTCTACCTGCTCCTCATTAATCGATTCAAGCAGAGGTAAAAAAAAAAAAATCTCAGAAAAGCAAGTCCATTGTCTTGAATGACTGCATGTTCTTGATGTCCATAAATTTAGTTCTGTTTTCCTTATTTACCCAGAAAAAAGGCAGCTTTCCTGTTGAGGTTAATTTGGGATATTTAAAATAATCCCATCCTTTAAAAAATGGAAATATTTTACCCTGGATATCAGTGACAGTCATTGTTTTTCACTATATTTAGATTGTTTTAGTATTCTTTTTAAGTCATAAATTGATCAAGATTGTGATCTTATTTTGGTGTAAGGCTGCTAGGATTGGATAAAAAAGAAAAATCAGAGGCAAACCTGAACAATGAAAAGCAAACAAGCAAAAAGACCAGCTTGTTCTTTCTCAGTTCCCTATGCTGGCTGTGAGGAACTCTAACAGACCTCTCTGATCTAATTCCCCCTGACTTCAAATCATAGCCCAAACATTCTCGGGCATAGACCCAAAAGGCTCACATGAATAAAGACACTTGGTAGGAGTGCGTGGGAGAATAGAACTAAATTAACTGAGTGCCTTTGGAAGCGCTCAACATCTGTACAGAGCACAATGGATTTCAACCTGGCCCCAGGAAGGAGAGAAATCTCGCTTGCTGTATATGCAAAGGGCAGTGTGGTGCTGTGGCTCAGGGTGGAGAAGGAAGAGTCGGCACCGAAGGAACAGGGCATGGAGTGGTCTGGATGTGAATGGTGGGCACCATTTCACTCACCACGCAGGTTATGTAAGTTCACGGTCTCAAGAGATACCCGGACACTCAATGCAGGCCCCAAACGTACCCCAAATTAAGACGGACAAATTCAGCCACAGAAATTCTCAAATGCCGCTTTTTCTCCTTGATAAAGAAGGTCAAATAGGACTTGTATCATTTAGACTTGTTAAGTCTTGATGAAATTCTTTCAGAGGTTTGTTTATACTCCCGGGTCACCCCAAATGAGAGGGCATAGTAAAAAAGAACAGTGCCCCCAATTTTTGGAATAAAAAAAATAGATATCATCATTGTAAAAGTAGGAAATGCAAATATCTGGAATTTCACCTAAAAAAGACATTTTTTGCTTATTCCATCGACACGGCTCAGGTTTGTGTACCCCGTGGGAGCAGAGATGGGAAAGAGACAGGGAGGAAATGGCTGTGGGAAGTGTAGATACTGACCTCCGTGGAATATTTCTCTCTGGAAATCAGTATGTTTTCATTCAGTCGTAATATGACTTTTGCTTTTAAAATAAGAAAGGTAGAACGTGGTCCTAATTGAAGCAAGCAAATGTGTGTGTGTGTGTGTGTGTGTGTGTGTGTGTGTGTGTGTGTGTGTGTGTGTGTGTGTGTGTGTGTGTGTACATCCATGCTTAGTTGGATAAGTACAGTTATACTTTGGGGCTCAGTATGCCATCAAGGTTGTCGTATTTTTTGGTAAGATTTTAGCAAAGAGGAAAGTTTTGGTGAAGCTAAGCTGCTGCCACAGCTGACCTCTCTGATGCTGGGCATGTCCTCACTCCTGGTGGGTCAGTGTTGAGGCTAAATTCTACTGCAGCCCCTAGATGTTTATTTTTGTGTCTTCTCTCAGCTGCTTTGTGAGCGGGCTCAGCTCACACCCAAGTCACTGTGCTGGAAACAAAAGGTAGCTGTAAACGCAAAGCAAAACCAAACCCACACCAGAAGCTAACTCCGTCCACGAGCATTGATATCTGGAGAACATGATGCTGGCTCTGCGTACGCGCACTAGCCAGTATTTTGGAAACAAAGGTTCTACTGTGTCTGGACCAGCAAGGATGGGTGAGCTGTTTCCTCGGTTGCGGTGGGCAATCCCGGAGCCCTGGCCAGCCTCACAGACAGGAGGAGGACCCGGGCGGAGGACGGACAGCGGCTGGGCTGCGCACGGTTAAGCTCATCTGAAGGTTTCCTCTCTGGATTGTGTGTTCAGAGATACTGGTGTGCATTTACACTTTCTCCTTGGTTTTCCTAAGATGCCGTCCGCCGCTGTCCAGGATGAATTCACAGAGGAGGTTGCAGTGTTTTCTAACTTCTTTTGCTCTTTGCCAGTGTTTCTTCTAACAGCCTTCCAGAGGTAGAAGAGAAAAGATCTTGTTGTTTTTTTAAAAAAATACTTTTATTTTGTACCCCAAATTTCTCTTAGGTCCTGGTCTTGCTCTTCCCTAAATTTAGACTTGTTGCTAAGTATCATTCGGGAACAGGATCGAGAAGAAGAGAAGAGTGGTGGAAATGGAGGGGAAGTGAATTTGGGAGGCTGGGCCCAAGCCCCCGGCCATGACGACAATCATGAGGTGTGGACCCAGGCGGAGGACGCAGGTGAAGGCGGTGGAGACGTGGGCGTAAGAGGACTTGTCTGGTAAGCAGGTCAAGCAGGAAAAAAAAAATCACTGCACGTGTTCCTATCCTGTGTTTTCTTTCTCCATCTTAGGCACAAGTTCTAATAATCCACGCAAAGACCGGAGCACATCGCAAGCCCCATGCCCGGTGAAGACAAGGCCACAGACGGAGAATCAGTGCGGAAAAGAGACAACAACATCTCAAGAGTCAGCCTGAGCTCCGGAGGTGAGGAAGAGGAGCCACACAATTGGAGCCTGCAGGAACCGCTTCCCGCCACGGTCCCCCTCATACTCGAGCCCGTGACCGGCTGAGACAGAGCGGCAACACACACAGCTGCGCAGAGCAGAAGCCCGTGGAAGTCCTGCCCACCCTTTTCTCCATATAACAGTTTCATTTGCTTTGTCTGAGTGTATTACTGAGGTGTCACAAAGGTGCACAACTGAACTTCAGCAGTCAACATCAGCCCCAATAAAAAAGAGATCTTAGAGAACTCCGGATCTATCCATCATTTCATGAAAATCCCCTTGCTCTTGAGTTTCATAATGACGAGTTTTGGAGTCTGCACACGTGACCGAATTTGGGTCGTTAACACTGAAAAGACCTGGGGCTGGGCTCATCCGCGGCACCGTTCCCACTCTGGGCTTCATAGGATGAACTTAGGCTGTGCAGTCATTTCCATGAGATGCTTTCCTTGCTGTATCCATTCTGGAGGTAATCAGTTCCAGAAATGTCATCTACTCTTCTCCAGAAACCTAGGAGAATTTTCATTTTTCATCAATCAGGTTTTCCTCCTCTTGGAACCTCCTCTGTGGTTTCTGAAGCCCGCTAACTAAAGGAAAGGTGTGTGTGTGTGTGTGTGTGTGTGTGTGTGTGTGTGTGTGTGTGTGTGTGTGTGTGTGTGTGTGTGTGTGTGTGTGTGTGTGTGTGTGTGTGTGTGTGTGTAACTAAGGAAATCTGTATGCATATGTGCAAAATACTGAAAGGTCCCCCTCCTTTCCTCTGTCTTCTTATTTCAGTATAACAGCCCATTTGCTCGCTTGACCACTGCTCTTGGGCAATAAAATGTTCCTGTGAAAAGTGACATTTTAGATGCAAGCTTGAAAGATCTGTATTTCATTAGGGCCTCATAATGTGCGGCGCTCTGCGGACACCAGTGCGTTGCAGGCAGCCTGTGTTATAATGGTGTCTTTAAAGGATATATTTATTGTTCTGTCACAAGAAAAAAAAAACTAAGAGGTGAAGGAAAAGTAAGTTAAGACTCCATCCTGGGGTGGAGTCCCTGGGGGTCCACTTGGGGCCATCGAAAACCTGACCCCTCTTTCCCCAAGGAAAGAGAAACTTCCAGAAGCTCTCAGTCAGCTTATAAACAAAGGCGGGAATGTACAGGAGTAATGACATTTCCAACTGGGGAGAAAAGCACTCATTTATTTTTTTTTTAAATTACGGGATGATGGATGTCGCTGCAATTTGGTGTTTGCTTTAAAAGAAATTCTTTATTTCCATGCGCTAACGGCCGCCCTTCCTCCAGCTATTTCACTGTGTTCCGACCGCCGCGGCGGAAGTTTCCCCGGCTTCTTCCTCTGTCCCCTGTTCATTCTATCCTTGTTACAGCAGTAAAAGTCGGGCCAGAGGCCTCTCTACGTTTACCCCTCAACCCCAATTGCTCTCAAGGTCTTTGCTTTCTGCTTTTCTTTCTTTGAGCACATGCATCTCAGCAAATAGCTACAGCCCTGAGCATCCCAACGCCAATGGAAACGTCTGCGTCACAAAGGAAGTCTGTCTTGTGCAACATGTCCTTTACGAAAAAGCTCACCAACGCGTTTCTGCGCTGCCTGGAACTCGTGGAAGCTTCTTAGAAACGCACGTGCTGTGCTGCTGTTACCATGCAGACATACAAAGCCGTGGGCCTCACGAAGAGGCGCACGCACCCTGCCCTGCTCCCCTCTCCTCCCTCCTTCCCAGCCCCTGCCCTTCCCCAATGCTCGCTCCTCTGCTTCCGGGGAATTTTTAAAGTTTCCACCGGAGAGGAAATCAGCGCCTTCATCTGCTTATCAAATAATAAATTTGACTTTTGTTATTTCCACTTTCCTCTGCCTGCCATGAATTCTTAAATGGAATAGTTTTTGATTTGGCTTTCAAAGGCGGGGTTGGGAGGGCTATGCCCGGAAGAGAAGTAAGACAGGACGTCACAGGGCTTCCTTCTGGAATGTTCCTGTGCCGACTACTCACTGACACACCCGCAGAACCTGGGAGGTGTTTTTTTTTTTTATTAGTAATACGTTGTGTTTTGCATTTGATGTCTTTCAAATGTCATAAGTTTTGGAAGCTCTTCTAAGTTGTCAGAGTTGAGGAGAGGAGCACCGCTCGCTCCTTGCTTCTTCTAGGAAAGCAAGATGAGGGAGGAGGAAGGGGAGGGAGGAGGAGGAGGAGGAGTTCCAGGACAGGAAGGGATAGAGGAGGAGGGAGGAGGAGGAGGGATCCCAGCATGGGAAGGGATGGAGGAGGAGGAGGAGGGAGGAGGAGGAATCCCAGCATGGGAAGGGATGGAGGAGGAGGAGGAGGGATCCCAGCATGGGAAGGGATGCAGGAGGAGGAGGAGGGAGGAGGAGGAGGGATCCCAGCATGGGAAGGGATGGAGGAGGAGGAGGAGGAGGAGGAGGAGGGATCCCAGCATGGGAAGGGATGGAGGAGGAGGAGGAGGAGGAGGAGGAGGGATCCCAGCATGGGAAGGGATGGAGGAGGAGGGGGAGGAGGAGGAGGGATCCCAGCATGGGAAGGGATGGAGGAGGAGGAGGGAGGAGGAAGAGGAATCAGTACACCCCATGGGGATAGGTCGGGATGGGGCACTCAGGTCAGCACCACCCCCACCCCGGGAACAGGTGGACGGGGCGCTCAGGTCAGCACCACCCCCAGGGACAGGTGGGGACGGGGCGCTTAGGTCAGCACCCCCCCCAGGGACAGGTGGGGACGGGGCGCTCAGGTCAGCACCCCCCAGGGACAGGTGGGGACGGGGTGCTCAGGTCCGGGCTGGGCGCAGGCTTTTGGGGGTAGGTGTGACGGAGTCATACGCATCTCCCTGCAAGGCTAAATAAAGGTGATGCTTCCATCGCTGCAGATGGAAGCGCTTCCAAAGGAGGCCATAAGAGCGGCGTTTGCTTCTCCACATGGAAGGCGAGGCCGGAGGACTGCAGCGGAGCCCAGCCCGGAACAGTACCACTACCAGGAAGATGTGAAGCGCCGTCTGTAACCATGAGATAGGAGAGTGCAAGTAAACCCAACGGGGGGGGGTCCCCAACCCGGAGCGGCACGCAGGGCCCGGGGAGCCACTGAGACACCCCTGACATCCACCACACCCAGAAGCCCCCCACCCCCATTTCTCCTCAGGGGCCAGCACCATTCCTGTCTTGTCGGAAATTAAACAAAGAAACGAACCCCAAACCCACGGCTCTTTAATGAAGGATGTATTGACAGGCAGAGATGCTCGCGACGCGCTAGCCGCGATGCTGTGTTGTGACAGTGATTTGTAAAAACAAGCATCTTAACCATTTGTTATTTTTACATTGTTTGCCAGCTTCTCTTTCCTTCACAATTTCCCAAGGTTCTTTATTTTTGTGTGTGGCTGAAGACAAATATGTTTCATTGGAAAACTCCTCTTCAGGCATAACAAGAACAAGAGGAACTCAGGAACCCCGGGTGCATGCGTGTGTGTGTGTGTGTGTGTGTGTGTGTGTGTGTGTGTGTGTGTGTGTGTGAATTTCCCTGGCTTGTATATCTTCCCTTTCTCTTGGTATCACTCCAGCAAGAGGTTCAGTTCAGCAGGCCTGTGTGGGGGTGAGTGGGGGCGATCAGTGGGGTCCCGGCTCTGCCAGGAGACCACGCCTTGTATGTGCCCAACGGAGAATTGGCATCTAATTACCCAGATCAGAAACAAGACCGTCCCCCAGTGTCTCAAGCTTGTAAATATTATTTGAGTACCACACTGAAATTGACCGTTGGAGAATCACAGTGACGGAGCCTGGAGAAATTTACCTTGCTGAATGCAAATGGGTCCCGTCTACAATGTGATCAATAATGGCTCCATGCGCATTTTTTTTTAACTTTGTTCGTACTTTGAATGATCCTTGTGTTCAAAATGTAGCAGTTTCAAGGTATTGTATATGTCTCTCTAAATAGTAAAACCTGTTAAGGTTATTTTCAAAAGGGGAAGAGGAAGAGCAATAGGAAGAGCAATAGTGGGAGTGAATTTGATCAGAGTATGTCGTAGGTATATAAGGAAATGCCACAATGAAACCCCTTTGTACAATTAATAGATGTTGATAAAGAAGGAAAAAGTAAGAAGTATTTTATTCTCTCTTGCTGGGTTTCTTTATGTTTCTGGATTATAGAGTCTATTCATTATTTTCCATCAAGTTATTTTTATATTAGGCTTAGTAAGAATGCCCTTGGATCATTTGATTTTTAGAATGCTTCACATATACATATATCCAAAAACCTATTTTGTTAAGAATATGTTTTGATCGGGTATTTAAGCCAGCTAAACTGTTTCATAAATCATGTTCAGGAAAGCAATGCGTCCAGAGCAGCTGTTTGCATCAGCACACCTTAATAGCAGACATTTTCTTCATGTTCTGGGAGGAAACCCTAAACCCATTTGCGTGGAAGTCATGATGCAAGTGTGTATTTCCCGACGGCGCTATTGTTCTCTCCCTGAAGACGCACCTCGCGTGTCCCCAGCTCAGGTTCTCTGACGGAGAATCTGAAGTCAGCATTCATCTCCACCTTAAACCTCAGAGGTGAAAGGGACCCCCAGACTTACAGCTTGCCCCCCCAGCTTTGTATTTGAGATCAGCTCAGTTTTACATTTGAACACCAGATATTTTTAAATGATCTTTCTTCCTGATGCATGCGCAATGAGCTCGTTTCTAATCAGACGCCCCCTCCCCCCAGCACACACTATGTCAGGGCGTGCAGTGTAGGGCAGAGGGGAAATCGTGTTGGCGACCCCTGCGTGGAGGGGGCCATCCCTCATGGGTGCCCTTCAGCGGGCACAGAAATAGCAAAAGCAAAAACAGAGCTTTAAATATCAACTCCATGGAATTTCTCCCCAGTGAGGAATGGCTGAAATGGATTCTCGTGTTGATGCCATTTGTGTTCTATAAAATCTGTGAGACTCTGCCCGTGCCAGGCTCAAGGAGGAGGAGGTCTTCCCAGGAAACCATGTATTTACCGACCGGGGTACTTTTCTTCACTGACTTCAGATTCCTGAAGGCAGATGCCTCGTCTTTATTAGATGTGTGGACTAAAGACCGTCTCGTTCGTTTCTGAAGGCTAGGCTTGTCAAACATAGTCTTTCCAATCTCAGTACTTTTTGGGCATGTGGTTCTAGAGGTCAGAGAGGAATTCCTGGGTACTTGACACTGAACAGCTAGATGGAGTAGAGTCTGGCTACATCACCACGCTGCCCTCGGATGTGCGATGCTCCGGTCTCTGCCTCCCAAGTGCCGGGTCTGCAGGTGCACACTCCTACTCAACCGGTATACTCAACCGGCACTTGGGAAGCAACTCTGGGGTTCATTCTCACAGAGCAGGGGCAATGCTGTGAAGGACTCAAGTCTGAGCTGAAGGAAGGGCAGCGCTAACGTGCCCCTGGAAGCTGGCGCCGCTGAATTCCTCTCCCAGGTCCGTGCGTGGACGTGAGTGGGTGGAGGGTGTCTACAAACAGTGGCTAGAGTCAGCCCACCCCGGGCCAGCCCACCCCGGGCCAGCCCACCCTGGGGCCTCTCTTTCCCCGACTCTCCCGCCCTCTGGCTGTTGCAGAGAGAATGTCTGCAGCTGGTGAGGTAGTTAGGATGCAGATGGGCACCAGTGACGTGAACACGCAGCCCTGGGCCAGCCACGGGTATCTGCCCTCAGTGGACCCCAGCCCACAGTGAAACGGGGCAGGCCAGCCAGAGTCACACATGGCACATTGCCCAGAGGAGCGTCTGAACAGAATTCGTGTGTGTGCGTGTGCGTGTGTGCGTGTGTGTGCATGTGTGTGTGTGCATGTATGCGTGCACGTGCGCGTGCATGGGTGTGTGCGCGTGTACATGTGCACATGTGTGCATGCGCATGTGTGTGCATGTGCATGTGCATGTGTGTTCGTGCGTGTGTGCATGTGTGCGTGTGTGTGCATGCATGCGTGCGTGTGTGTGCGCGCGTGCGTGTGTGTGTATGTTGTTTCATGGTCACCTTCCGTGTTAATCGTGTTGAAGAACATCAGTTTTACTTGGGGAGTCCTCTTTCCCGGGGTTCCCTCTACCTCTCTCTGTCCCAGGAGTGGTGCGGCCTGTCTTCTCCACACATGGCTGAATGCTTTGCTTTCAAGGCTTCTGGTTTTCCATATAAGAACAAGATCTCAGCCGGGGTTTGGGAGGAAAACTACTCAGCGTCTCGCTGGAAGCCTCTGCCGGTTTGGGCTGTGTGCTGGCTGGTTAGTTAACGGTTCTCCTTGCTTAGTAACCTCCCTCCCTCCCCGGAAACACCTGCCATTCTGGGCACTTTAAACACAGCCTACTGTCTTCATGAGAGAGGCGGCTGATCTTTACACAGTAAAAATAGGCACAGTTTAGAAGTTTCTCAGCGATCAGCTAGACCAGCCATTGCTAGAAATTATTTTTGGAGGTGGAGTTCGCATTTATCTGGTGAAATTCCAGTGGGCGAGAGCTTGAGCCCGGTGGTTAATTTTATATCAGATTTCAGGCAGCGGGCAGCTCCTCTTGTCTGCCGGTAGACGACTCTGTCTGTCAGTTGGTATTAGATGTATTACACACCAAGCGGTAATTATCTCTGACACATAATTATTATGGTTTTGATGACAAGAAAGTCTTTTCTTTCAGTGCTTTCATAACATATATTCCTAAAAGTCCAGGCTGGTAAAGTGCAGCTAAAAATGAAAAGCACTTGGATTCCGATTGAATCTGAGGAGCCGGGAGTGAAACAAAAGAATTCGGTGCTCCGGGGAGGGCAGCTTGCAGGGAGGAGAGGGGGCGGAGGGGGGGAGAGATGGCACACCGCTGCCTCCCAGGTGATCTCCCCCAAGTACGCCGGCGAGCCCCTGGCCTGGCCCCACGGGCGCCTCCAGCCTTGGGCCTCGAGTCAAGCCCAGCCATGGCCTCCATGAGCAGATGCACGGTCCCCGGCCCCGGAGGGCACCTTTTGCGAGGCTCAGAACCTGGCCTCCTGGGTTCCCCAACCCTCAGGCTCCCCTTTGCATCCAAGCCGGCCCGGCAGTGCTCCGGCCAGCCCTGCAGCTACGTTCCTCATAGGTCTAGATGGCCATGCCGTGACCCCAGAGGGCAGACCGGGCTCAGCTGGACAGTCAGAACAGGACTCCTGCTCAGGATCATCTGGGGACAGTGGGGTGGAAGGGGGTGGGAAGAGGGGGGGTGAATGGAGGTAGGAGTGAGTGGAGGGGGTGGGGGCAGGAGGGGGGGCAGGAGGGGGTTGTGTGGAGGGTGGAAGCTACCGGATGGGGAGACCACAGGGGCTGGTTGCAGAGATTTTCCCTCAAGACTCGGGTCATAATACACGGATGTAATAATTTAAATGTAGGAAGCTGCTGTTATCCAGGATCTGATTCAGGCGGGAGGAAATGTGCTGGGGGCTGGTGGCCAGCGCTGTGGGCAGGCCTTGGATTCCCGCTCTCCACCTGATCCGCTCACGTCACCCCAGGTACTTACTGCTGCTGTCGCCGAGACAATAGTAACCCGTGCGCTAATTTTAGTGCATTTCTGACGGGGAGAGGCCGGAGGGGTGGGGCTGCCCTGTATGACTAATGCCGCCTGGCCATCGCCTAAGCCATGTTTAGTAACGTGGGGTATAAAAATAAGCATGGGGTTCAGTTTTTTCTTTTAAAGTTGACTTCTGTTTCCTTCCTTCCATTCCCTCTCCCAAAGACGGATTTAACTAATTCCCCTTTCGGCTCAAAGCTGATAGACACGTATTTATTATCAGCGCCATAAACCCTGGAATTCTCTTTCTCCTCTGCGATAAAGAGCCACAGACGTAGACATGAAAGTCTGGCCCTCACGGCTGTGAGACCCAGGGTCCAGCCAGGGCCCTGCCATAGGATAAAGTTTTCAGGCCCTGTTTAGTTAAGACTGAAGATCTGGTACCCAGCCAATATCCACCACTCAGGGCTCTTTTCACAGTCCAAAATGATTTGGCTTAAACGTTTCCAACTGTGATGAGGCCCCCATGTCAGCGATTATGCAGCCATTCACTTTTCCACATCAACATCAAAGTCATTAGCAGCCGAGTATTACTGCATTGGCTGAAATTCAGTTAAAGACTAGAGGGAAGTTGCTCTTTATTAAGATAAATCATTGCCTTGGCGATGTCACCCATGAAATAATCAATTTGCTGTGTTGGTTAATTTCCTCTCTCTTTGATCTGTGAATTAAGTTCAACAGATCATTGTTTCACACAACTACCCCTCAAAAGATGTTGTAAGGGAAATATGCACACGTGTGTTTTGATTGTTATGGTCTTACAGGGGTGATAAACAGAATAGTAAGATAGACGGCTCCGGCCTCTCTGTCCGTTCCTTCCCTGGCTCTCTTATCTCCTCCACGTCTGAGGGCAGCTGGTACCCTTAGCTGCTGGGTGATCTGCTCCCTGAGTTCTGAAGTGTTTAGTTAGGTTTTTGTTTTTAAGAAGAGCTGAGCAGAGCGGAGCTAGCTTTAATACGTCTGGGGCCATGAGCTTGTATCTGAGTCTTGTATGGGGCCATCCTTGTCCGGAAGTGAGGATACATGCCGTGAACGTCACAACGATGTTCCCTTACAAACATTCCTGGAGCTGCAGCTCATGCTTCTTTCCTATAAGGAGAGGAAGCTGAGTGGATGTTTTATTTTTCCGTGCTTTGGTGGACTTAGATGGTTTAAAGTGTATATGTTTTAGAAAGAAACATTGAACACGTGCAGGAAAGTATAGAAAATCATAAAAATCCAGGGGCCCACAGCACAGCTTTATCAAATTCTTACAGTGCACTTCAGGGGTATGTGTGTGTGTGTGTGTGTGTGTGTGTGCGCGCGCGCGCGCTTGTGTGTGTGTGTGTGTGTGTGTGTGTTCCAGATACAGATCACACGGATACAGCAGAGGACTCCTGTGAACCCCCCTCAAATGGAGCCATTACATGAACTGATGCAGATACATGTTTTATTTTTATGTGTCACTTTTGCAACCTATACTGTGTAACTATATATTGTGTGTTATTTAACAAGTTTTCAAGAAGTATAAAATTCAGAAGTGCACACAGCAGGCCCGTGGCTCTTGTTGGCTTCATCTGTGTGTGTTTTCGGCACTAGCAGGGATGCGTGCAGGGCTAAGCCGCTCACCTAACTGTGGGGTAGCATTACACGGCAGGAACACATTGAATTCACAGCCACGGGTCTTTGTTCACGGGTATGAGATTCTTTTTCTTAGGGTAAGAAAAGAATGAAAGATTTTAAATGCCGCAGAATTAAAGAGGAGCTATATGACAATGGAAAGAAAATCAGAATCACTGCAGACCTCTCCACACAAACCCTCAACACAAGGAGAGCCTGGAATGGTGTGATCCAAGCCCTGGAGATCAGCAACGCCAACCCAGACTGATCTACCCAGAGAAACTATCCTTTACCTTAGATGGTGAAACCAGAACCTCCCATGACCAACAAAACTTGGAGGAATTCATGATCCCTGAACCAGCATCACAAAGAATTCTAAAGGGAAGAATACAATCTGAAGAAAACAATCAAAACCAAAGAAGCACATCAGACAAAATTCACCAGAAGATCATTTAGTAAACACAGGAAGGGGAAAAAAACAAAATACAAGAAACCAAGATAACGGCAGGAAACAGGACACATCTATAATAACCCCAAACACGAATGGATTCAATTCTCCAATCAAAAGAAGGACAGCAGATTGGATCAAAAAACAAGCTCCATCCAATGTTTGTATTCTGATCTGAGTTATTTTTGAATTGATTAAAGCTTCCACTAATTATGATATGTCTTTTAATATATGACCTGTATATCAAATATAAAAGGTATTAAGCTCTGATTTTAGAATAGACAATTCAGATACAGACATTTGTACAATATAACATACCTTAAAATATAAAAAAAAACTGTCAAGAATGTAATAAAGGTCATCTATAATAAAAAAGAGCCCTTTTACAAAGAGGAAGAGGAGGAGGAGAAGGAGGAGGAAGAAGAGGAGGACGAAGAGGAAGAGGAGGAGGAGGAGGAAGAAGAGGAGGATGAAGGGGAGGAGGAGGAGGAGGAGGAGGAGGAGGAGGAGGAGGAGAAAGAGGAGGAGGAGGAGGAGGAGGGAGAATCCCAAGCATAGGGTCTTTCTTTAACCACCCAGCCAAAAAAAAAAATCAATGCCCATAAAATTGGCAATCTTTTCTTACCAAGAACTAGTTGCTTTTAGCTGATCATGTGAATGTTAAAAAAAGAGAGAAAAAAGGAAGGAAAGAAAGCAAGTAAGCAAGTGAGCAAGAAAGGAATAAAGGAATAAAGAAAAGGAGGAAGGGAGCGAGGGAGGGAGGGAAGAGAAAGGAAAGAAGGGAAGAATTTTTTTAAAGGAAGTATTTCCGGTCACGGGTACCTCACCCTCATCTTGAGCCCTGCTGAGTTCACATTCCCACCTCCAGGGCTCTCCCGAAGGACACCCCTGAGCTTCCAAGCTCTTTTTCCACATTGAAGGTAAATTCGGGTGAACTGCCCAGACACGTGGTCTTAGTCCTCTCTCAAACCTGAGTTTGGACGGCTGGCTCCAGAGGCACATGCAAGGAGTTACTAAGAAGGCTCAGCCTACGGCTCAACAGCTCTGACACCTGCAACACTTAGACATCTCTTTGTATAAGAGAAACAGATGAACTTCTCTAAGCATTTTAGGGCAAGTTACTTACTAAGAGTAAGGGGCAAAAGTGTATTTTCCCGCAGGAGGCAGAGAAGTTCGTCTTTGAGAGCTATAGTTTCAAAAAAAAAAGGAAAGAGGGGAGAAGGAAGGAAGCAAGAAGGGAAGGAAGTAAAATTTTAGCTATCTTCCTTGCAATGGACTACTACTCAGCCAACAATACAGAAGAAAATATTAATCAGATTGGATTGAAAATATTTCAGCGAGTTATTACCCTAATTTCAAAGATGCGCGTTTTTGACGATAGTTTCTCTTTTCAATCTATTATTGCATTTTGATGTTAAAAGATAATTCAACGGTTAATAAAGTATTAAACTAATTACATTGGCATCAAAATGGTCCCATCTATCAATATTTAAAATATACCAAAATTGGATATTAATCTATCAAGCAGCTGGAAATTGCCAAGGTACTCCAGGCTGTCTATGAGGAGTTCATATTTTATAAGACACTGTCCTCACATTACTAATATGAAGTGCATGCAATGGCAGCAGACAATTACATTAATGAATGACTCTTCTGTTCTCAAATCCCACAGAAGCCATTTCTGCAAAACGCACTGGAAAAATCTGTTCTGTACTTTAGAAGAGGCTGCGGTTTCCACACTAGAAAAGGCCAACTTTCGTATTCAGCCACGAGAGTCAGTTCCATTGTATCCAGGTACTGGCCTGGAATTCTACCCCCCCCCCCGAAAAATGATCAAATAATTTCATACCCCAAACAAGTTCAAGTCCACGGAAGCATTGGTATGACATAAAAGAAAAGCTCAACATTGTACTGATGATCCCAAAGAGTAAGTTTTGTTATTTCCAACTTAGGTAAACGGCCAACTCACTACCACTCATGGTATTCCTGCATTGGAAGTAATTCCCTTTTTGAACTGATCACCACAGACAGACTTTTCAAGCTTTGGTGACTCTGCCTTACAGGTACTGTTTTGCTTAGGAAGTTGAGAAGCTGGTTTTCCTGGCATTATCACATACCAAATGGCGTTTTAAAAGCAGAACGTGAGACCACTTTGTCTCCTTCTGGATTATGTGTGCCAGGAGCTCTGAAGGTGCAGCTCTCTCTATCAGTAGTTTCTTTTCTGGACTTGGAGATAGGTTGTTTTCCAAGACAAGATTGGAAAGGAAGTTCCCCCCCCCCTCACTGGGTTGTCCTTCTCCATGTAAAAAAGCACAGGTCCAGAGAGCGTGAAGGAGGAGCCCGGGAAGTCAAGAGCAGAACCGGAACCAGCCGGCAGACGTCCGGTCCTGCGTCTTGCTGCACACCTGTCTCCGTCTCTGTTCCTCCTCTGAAAACCCGCCTGGCCCTCTGGAAATGTGCAGAGAGCTCTGGTGAGTGTGCGGGGTAAAGGCTGGGCTGGGACGCAGGGCCTAGGCTCCTGGGCCGGCCGAGGGGAGGCCTGCAGCGGGAACGCGGGCAGGGCTGTGTGGAGTCCTCCTGCGTTCATTCCTCCCCTGCGGTGAACTCCCATATCCCCAGCTCCTCCATCCCAGGAGCGGGTGGGAGGAGAGCAGGAGAATCATTTCTACAGCTCTGGAGGAGGTACCTTCTCATCAGGACAACACAAGAATGGAATCTGAAGGAAAAGGACAGGCTTAAACCACGGAAAAAATGAACACACAAAGGGCGGGGGGCCGGCGTCCCCATCCACGCGCTTGCTCTCATTAACAGGTGAGACTGTGAATAGGTGCCACATGCAGAAACAGCAGTTCTACCAAGATGTCAAAAAACCCAAGATTCTCAACAGAAATGACTTTCTCCTCACAAAGAACCAAGTAAATGAAACACTTTGAACACCTAAAAGATGCCATCTTTCCCGTGTCAGCCAGGGAAAGACTGAAAACAGCAAAGTACACTAATTAAAAGCGGTAGGGCAGGCGGCACGCATCAGTGTAGACAGCCCTACAGCGGGGCTGGACCAAACAGGAGCTCAGTCCCAATAGCGTCATCTTGGCAGACATGGTCACAAAATGTGGGCAATAAATACATCAACAAGCCTACAATACATCCAAGGGTCGTTATGACACTGCGCCATCAATCCCCATGGGAAAGTATGGGTAGGGTCAGACTCTGGAGAGGCTCATTTTTAAATGACTGTTTCTTAAAAATAGCTAGATTGTCCTACATATCTATTAACTATGGAGTGAAACTTATAATTACGCATTTACCTGTAGGGGCTCCTAGGCATCTGTGTTAGCCTGGTATATGTTTCTAGAAATACACTCTTCCCTGTGCATAGAAACGCAGGAGAGGAACTTTTTTAGAATTTATGGACAGTCACAGAAAGTGTTTTCTACGTGGATGACAGACACTGGGCTGAACTCTGCTCCAGGCAGTAGCAAGCAAGTTAAACCATCACTGATTGACTTTTATTAACTCTGATTTGTAAGGCTGATCGGCTCAGGCTTGCAGCTGATGGACAGATTTTTGTCTTCCAGCCAAGACAGGAATCCAGCGAGCGGAGATAGTGTCACTCCCCAGCCCACCGTGCTTTGAACAGCGCTACTTCTTTTTTTCTGTTTTACATACTCAAGCTGAAATGTTTTCACCAATTATTTTGTCATTCTTTGTAAAACTTAGTTTAATCAGACGTTGAGTATGATCTTTGTGCTTTAGGCTATGCTGTAAATAGCAATGAAGAGGTGTTTTGTGTTTGTTTAGAGAGCTGGATGCATTGGTTCAGTTGGGAGAGAGGATGTAATAATGCCAAACCTAAGCACTGAGCTACCGCCAAAGGTTTATTTGTTTCGCATTTCCCGTGAATAGCCATCCTTGAAAATTCCCCTGTGCACTAGCTAGGCCTTGACTTGAAATTCTCCCATGTAACAGACATATTTCTTTTTCTTTCCTGTCATTAGTGTAACACCTGCTTTTTCTGTTTAATTTTTGCTGTGTTTCAGCTCTTCTCATCTTTAATCTCATTTTCACTGCAAAAGAGCCTAATGGGCTCTCACTTTTCTTTGAGATACTTATACCTGTTTCACTTAGATACATTTGGAGATTCTCTACGCATCCTATCGTTACCAAATTCTACCTCAGACGATTTCGCGATCAGAATACCACCTGTCATTTCTCTCCTTGACGGTGTGGTAGGACTCGTTTGGCGGCTTGGCCTGGGAGCTGCGTTAATGCGAGAGGCCCTCTGCGTCCGGAAAGAAGGTGCATTTTGCCACTGCTATGTACAGAGTCCTGGGAAGGTTTTCTATGTCCTTATCATCTTTTCCATCAATTTCCAGGAGGAAAGTTATATCTCCCTCCCTCCCTCCCTCCCTCTCTTTCTTTCTCTCTCTCTCTCTTCTTTACAAAAGGTCTTAGTAAGTAGCCCAGGCTGGCCTCACGCTGGTGCTACTTCTGTCGTGGACTCTCCGCGGCTGTGATTGAAGGCACGCCCCACCACGCCTACTCCTTTTTTCTGCTTCTTTTTAAATTTATTTTTCTACACACATTTTTGGGACTTTGTTATGTGGTTCATATATGTTTAATAGTGTTATAAGGTCATGAGGGCTGGGTGATTTTTTATGAAAATCTCCTCCTTTATGGGTTACTCTTTCTCTTCTCAGGTCTACCTGGGTGCTGGGCACCACATGAGCTTTCTCACGTGAGTTGCTTTGCCCATCTTTTTACCTTCAGTGTGTTTTAACCCTGCAAGCATGTTCTGGGAAACAGCTTAGGATCAACCTTGGTTCTCTCCTGCTCCTGTCTGACAATCCTGGCCTTTAAATTAGCACGACGAAACCGGGTCCCCGCCTGCCCCGTTGTGCCTGGGCTAGAATCCCCTCTGAGGAGCGTAGCCATGCTGTGTGCCCGGCCCTCCGGTCAGCATCAGTGCTGGGACTGAGCAGGGCAGCAGCACTGTGCACAGCCAGGCTGCCCGCATGCTACCTGGTGATAACCCCAGTGTGCAAGAGGAGGGGCCGGGGGAAGCCCCCCCCGCTGCCCTTAGCCCCAAACGCTAATATGTGGAGACACAGAGAGGGACCACATCCCTAAGCGCCCGTTACAGTGAACGGCTGTGTCTGGTTTGCTCATTACTGTCGTCGTTAGCGCCAGCCTCGTACTGGGCCCGGCCTGCAAACATTCTCACAGTAAGTAGAGGACCACGCACAGGCCTGGCGAGGCCCGTGGCTTCAAGAGTCCTGGGTCTTGGGGTACATGCCCCCCACAGGAGGGACTGCTGCCTATGTACGGGCTTCATTTCATCAGCTCTACTTTCAAGCCGCGCCTCTTCCTGTCTGCTTTCGGTGGTTCTGTGGATGACTAACCTCGCGTGGCTTTCTCAGTGAAGGAACCTCACGCCATGTGCAGCCAGCGCCTGGTAGAGACAGACGATTATTTGTTTCCTAGACGAATGAACATGGCTGAGAGCAGGATCTCTGCGTTCGGAGATAAAATCAACAGAAACTTTCAAAATAGAAAAAAGAAAGAATCGGGCTAGGAAGGTAGCTCAGTGGTAGAGTGCTTGCCTTGCATGCATGAGGCCCTGGGTTCGATTCCTCAGCACCACATAAGCAAAAAGAAAAAAGCCGGAAGTGGCGCTGTGGCTCAAGCGGTAGAGCGCTAGCCTTGAGCTGAAGAGCTGAGGGACAGCGCCCAGGCCCAGAGTTCAGGCCCCACGACCGGACCCAAAAAAAAAAAAAGAAAAAAGAAAGAATCAAGACACCCACAAGGGGGGTGTGCCGGGCCGTGAGCGGAGCCCCGGCGGGGCTCACCCAGTGGGAGCACTGCAGGGAGGAGCCCGGCCCTCGGCCCCCAGGTGACAAAGTGCGACGCTCGCTCCCAAATTTCAAGTCAGCCCCACACAGACCTGGCCTTCCGATCCTGCCAGCCGCGCGTCCCGTGGGGAGGGGGGAGATGGGAGGTGAGGACTGTCCCGAGGGGCACCCCTGGCTGGCCGGCCCAGCTGGCATGTGTGCTGTCCCACACGTCTCTGACCCAATGCAGACATTCGGTCGTGACGTCGAGAGAAGACGTGCGCGCAGTTTCTAGGGAGGTCTGTGTTCCATGTCAACCTCGTTATTATTATGACCAGTCTCACAACGTCTGGCCTGCGGGAAGTTCCGGGGAGCATGAAGGGATCGGAGTCGGGGTGAAGCCTTTGCTCTCTGATCACATGTCCAGAATGGCAGCCCTGTGGCCGGCACATGACCACAACCCCATGAAGGGAACGTCTCGGTTTGCCAAAAGAGGAGCAGCGTTGGTTCTGTGACTGGCCGTGGCCGGCTCTGTGAGCCCCTGTGGCTTCCCGGGGCTGGCATGCTCTGTGCGTTCACGCCAGCCATGGCTGGCTGTGGAGAGCAGTCTGCCCTCGGCCCTGGCGTTGGAGGGTAGACAGGGGCCGGGCCGGGAGGCCAGGACGGGGAAGCGAGCCTCCCCCCTTTCTCCCGGGATGGCTGGGAGCTGGCAGTGTGGGTCACCTCTCAGGGCAGGAGGAGGACAGTCCAGGACGACGACCCTCCTCGGAAGCCGACTCCTCTGCCCGGCTCCACATGAGAAGGACCAGGTCTACCTTCCGTCTGGAAATCCCTTGGCTGCTTCTAGAATGCAGGACTCCAGGGGGATCATGGGAACTGGAAGGCAGCATTAGGCTACGCATTACATTTTGCCACTTGACATGATCACTGGGATCGGAGCTCCCTGAGGGCACACAGGTGTGTATTTACATGAAACAGCACGGATTTGGCGGGAGACAACTTCCCACGGACACCTAATCACAGAAAAACTGCGCAACCTCGCTATGTGGAACGATGAAAAACCAGCACACACGGGTCAGGATAAAAATGATGGAAGCTAACATGTATAGTTATAATTGATAAAGAAGAGGTGAGAAGTTCCCAACATGCCTATCTTTCTACCTAGACTTAATTCACTTGGTATTTAGCAGTGTGTGTGTGTGTGTGTGTGTGTGTGTGCGCACGCGCGTGTATGATTTTTATGGCACATAATTTTCAGTATTTGATTCCAGAACATAAAAATGTAATGATCTAGATCCTATTGTATATTTTTTATGTAATGTGAACTTAGCAATTGTGGTAATTGGATAATGCTAAGCAATCCTATTGATATAGACTTTCTTGTCAAGAACGGATCTTAAATTAAAGCATTTCTCCCAAGGTACCAGAAACACATTATTAAAAATTTAAGAATTGCTCAAATACAAACGACGTGGACTCCCTCACATGGTTTGCATTTTGTACTTCTCTTAGCTTTAGTAGTGACATAAAATTGCTTTTTAAAAAATATACATTGCCAGTTTCTAATCACTTTTGCACTTGATTTTCCACGTGTTCTCTGGTGCGGCCGGGAAGGGCACAGACCTGCCCATGTGTTTCCTCTGCCAGCAGCCCCAGGAAGGCCCCGAGACTTGGTAAGACTTGAACAATCCATTAGAGGAAACTTGAATTTGCAGGGGAATGAGTGGAGTTTTGTGGAGATTGGGTATATTCCAAAATAAGAAAAGCCAAGCTTTATCAGTCCACTGCTATTTTCAGTTGCTTTAATAAATTTCAACGTGATGCTGAATTCTGTCGATGCGCTATAATGCAAATGGATATGTTACAGTCCTTAATTTTGATCTGTAACGTGGCGGGCGCTGTATATATTTGGTAAACACAGTTGGCGTGCGGCACACCCTTCTAACGAGCGTAAGCCCAGCCTGGCGGGACATTAAACCTCGCCAGCTCCCTTAAACCAACAGATGACTTCAGGAACAAATTGTATTTGGTTATCGGAGAGCTCCTCATGTTATTAATCGGCAATGTGAATGAGAAACAGATATGCACTTTACTCGTGCGCTGCTCCGAGGGCTCCTTTGATATGAAACCCTTTAAGGTGAATAATCATGGGGCAGGGGAACCTGCACGGTGCCAGGGCCTCCTGACCATTGGCTATTTGGGGAGACAAGGGCCACGTTTCTGACTGGATGCAGGTGACAGGAGCCACGTCATCACGGCCCGTGGTACAGCCGCAGGCCCATGGACCCCAGTCCCCCTCCCTCCCCTGGTCTGGGGCAGACAGGTGCCCTTTGGGCGGGGGGGGTGCAGGGTGAGGTGACCCCACCAGCACGCTTTGCACCTGGCCAGCAGCCCTGGCGGGAGGTGGCATGGGCGTCAAGGCCTGCGATGAGGCTGAGGGCACTGCGGTTTGGTTCTTCACTACCTGTGGACAGCAGGAGGCTCTGCTTCTTCCTTGTCACCAACCGCACGCGGCGCCGACAGCCCCAGGAAAAGTATAGTTCATATTGATGCCGCAGCAACCCGGGAGGCGGGGAAACCTAAGGAAGCCGAAGAACGAGAGCGTACGCGTGGAGAGGTGATGCTTTCCTATCTCTGCACACAGGGATGGGTGGGCTTTCACGGGCATGCAGTCACACACACACACACACACACACGCACACACGTGTGCACACACGCCCCTCGTGATCAAACCCTCACCAAGGCTTGCGTCTTCGGTGGCATTTTCTCAGTTATTTTGTGTTGAGCACAAATGACTTATTTGTAGAAGGCCAAAGTAGCCCCAAATGGCCTCCAATAAATATTCATTATTGCAAAGGGGGACAGAGATGTAACATGGACTTAGTGAGGATTTCGTGAAACACGGACTCAGCCTTGAGGGTGTTTGATATCATTAAATAAACCTGGGACCGTGGCAGAAATCCAGAGCACGCTTCCTGACGTGAGCCTGCTCCTCTCAGCCTGCACTGGACGGGGCTGTCTGTGAGCATACGCCCCTCTGCCTCCCTGTGACCTTCCCGCTGACCTCCAATAACGGAGCGCCTCCCCCATTCCAGAACTATCCACAAGGACCTACCAGTCTGGGCGACCCTCCCACTCTCCCATTTGAAAGCATCACTTAGAGTATTTGCCACGTGACTACTCCATTTCCCGGAGAAGACAGGGAGCTGTCAGGTTGCTGGGTGTGCATTTTGGGGAGCAGTTTGACAATCGGAACTGGAACAGGTCCCGGGGTGGGGGCTGGGGCTCCCCCGGGAGGCACGGGTGCGGATGGCGTTCGGGGTGCGCGTCTTAACCATCGCTGGAGGCCGCTCTCAATGTGGGCCTCAGCCTCAGCACACAGTGCTGGCAACACGCCGCCCCACGGGCCGCACACACGCGCTTGGCGAGTAACGAAAAAGATCCAGTTTCTGCTGAGCATCTCGCAGAGACGCAGCCCGCTGGGAGGACCAGGGAGCTGGACAGCAGCGTGTGAGGCCAGGTGTCCGGGGAGGCCACCAGCCCCGAGCCCCTGGCCCGGCCACGCCGCAGGGACGGCTCGGGAACCAGGCCACACCTGGAAATCCAGTCTCTGCGAGAGAAACTGCGGCGTCATTTGGATTTCTAAATGCTATCTGACCCGTGTTAGCCACACAGAGGGAACTTGTTTCCGTGTGGAGCTACGGTGTCTGCGGAGGGACGGGGGAGGGAAAGAGCTCTTAGAGAATACACGCAAAGAGAAATGCACAGGTCTCCAAGAAACTGGTTGTGAGCGTGGTGGTGTCCTGTGTGGTATGTGTTGCGGTGGCTGTTTGTGGCTGCTGCGGCAGATTACCACTATGCCATCACAGATCTCATCGCTGGGTGGAAAATGAAGGTGTGAAAGCTGAAGGACAGTGCCTGCCTGGCGTGTTCCCGGCTCTGCAGGCGGCCTTGGCTCAGCACCGGCCCTCACCCCTCCCCCTTGACCCTCCCAGGCTCTGCGTCTCTCCGGCCACGGCAGAGGGGGCTCTGTATTGAAGGGCTGGTGGGATCCCCACACGTCTGTGATCTTAATCTTCCACAGGGTCTCCTCTGCCAGGGAAGAGAACAAATTCACGGAGGACCTGGGCCGGCTGACTTGAAGACAGCAATCATTTCAATCTCTGCTCATTACTGTTGCCTGTGTGTCATCTGCATATTTACCTATCTAGCTACCCACCTACTTATTTTTATACATGGAAGAAGTAGTTATTTAATAACAACTCTACATCAGAGAACCTCAGAGCTGGCAGACAAGAAGTCCTGACTAGAGTAAGCTTTACGGTTAGGGTGCATTGGATCGTGTTGGTCTTGAACACTATACAACATTTACAAAACAGAAGCCTGAATGGACACACAGGACAGAGACTGGACGCCTAATCTCACTCTGCAAACCATCTCTTGGCTCTGTTGTATTTATTGTTTTTTTTAGGATGAGCATCCCCCATGACTATCATTAGAAATGGAAATGATTAAAACTAACTTTCTATTCTAGTTAGTTTTTTCATAGTAAACAGATCTAATTAAAGTTATAGAACTCCGTATTGAGAGATATTTGATATTTCATAAATGTCGCCAATAAAATACAATCTGTAACATGTGATTTTGGAATTCTAACCGAATTTCATGGCTGAGGGTAAAAGGCAGATCAAATCAACAGGAAAATATGGAGCAGTGAAGAGAGCGCAGGAATTACAGACGAAGGAGGCCAGCATCCCCCCCTGCCCTGTCCCCCCCTCACCATCCCCCCCCCTCCCCATGCCCCCTCCCCCCCCCCCCCCGCCGCAGCTCTAGCCAGGGGAGATAGAACTGACGCAAGCTGTTCACCTCGCTTTAAGACCAGAATGTAAAATGAAAACCATTACAACCTCTCAGGATGCAAGGAATGTACAAGACAGGATCAAATCAATTGGAGATGTTATCTCAATGGGAGAAGGAATTCTAATGAAATTGAAGTCTCAAAAATAAGGCTGTCTGTTTGGAAAGACTGATAGAGACGTAGCGCTAATGAGTCAACTCTGTCTTTCCAGGCCCTGCCCCGGCTTCTCTTCTAGTTAGGCTTGTGATGACAGGGAGCGACAGCTCGCTGGCTACCAGATCTAGCCAGGCAGCCTTGAACTCACGCTGGGCTTGTTGAATCAAATCAGCGGATTCGAGAATGAGCAGGACCGGGTGGGGCGGCAGGTGCTGCTCCTCCACATGTCTCCGACCTTGACGCGGTTGGCGTGTGTGGTGGAATCTCAGGGCCGGGCCGTGCGTGGCCGCTGTCCCGTGCCGCTGTCCCCGGGGCTCTGCTGGCACGGGAGGTGGAAGTACGGCTGGGAACGGTGGAAGAGAGCCTCAGACGAAGGGCAGCGTGCTCAAAGGGAGTCGCTTGGGAGGCAGAGTGGCTTCGTTGTGTCTCTTAACTGCATGACTCGGGGCACATTGTTAAACCCAGAACTGGAGTTTTCTGACCCTCGAAGTGAAAAGAAAACTGAGCAACCCTGTAGCCGAACAGGTGGATCTGAGGATTGGGAGAGAGATGCGCTTGGGTGTGCTCTCAGAGTGACGACGCCAGGACTTACGCTTACAGAGCCTGTGGACTGAGGCTGCTTCGGCTCAGCAAGAACGCCAACTTTAAGGCCATTTTGATGAGTCCCGTGGGTGACAGGCCTCCCGGCCGGGACAAACCCAGCACCTTACTGCACACCTGAACCAACCCGGCATGCGAATGAAGATCCACTGTTCATTGATTAAGGAAAGACGAATTGCTCCGTTACTAATGTGAACTTTCTGTCCTAAAATAAGAAGTATGATGTGTTCCAAAAATACCGGCTCAGGTGGGAGACGGCACCAACCTGTCTTGACTTCGTAGTTCACCGTCCTAATAGTGGTAAGAGAGCATTTTGCCTTCTTGAAAGACATGCGAAATTTATTAGTTAAGTCTCCACACGGCAGTCTGCCCAGAGAGACTGAGGGAGCAAAGCTGAGGTTATCAAGCAAGTGTAGACAGTGAGTGGCATTGTTTAGATTGTGTCAAGCTGGATATACACAGAAACCTGAATGTGCTGGCTTAGTCGAGCAGGGGGTTCAAGGAACCAGTTCCTTTTTTTCTCCTGCTCACTGTAGTGATGGAGGGAGGAAGAGGGGAGGGAGGATGAGTGGAAGGCCCGAACCGCCTGAACTCAGCCCACATTATTGTAAAGACACCCAGGCTGGTAAAAATGACACCCAACAGAAGTAGCAAAGCCTTCTCCCTCGGCCGCTTGGGCTGGGCCAGGGCGTGGGAGCTGTGTGTGGTGAACCCGGTCAGGAAGCTGGTTTACCAGCTGGCGGGAGATCGGAAATCCCCGCTGAGTCTCCTGGGCTGCGGTGCTTCGCTGACAGTTGCGAACAGTGACAGATCCCCTCACACACAGAAGTACAGCGTCTGAATACTGCAGGGTAAGAGGGTTACACAGGGAAAGGGCGACTAATAGAAGTTGAACGTGAACACCCAGAGGTGAGAGGCTCACTGGGGACGGGGGCCTGTGTCCTGGGGAGCTCAGCCGCCCCTCTCCCCCAATGCCCCCCCAAGGGCATCCTGTCCCCTCCAAAGTCCCTGGGGACCTCCAGGCTGCTTTCTCAACACTCCAAATCATGGAGGAAACAACGGCTCTTTCTAAATACGGAGAAAATAAATTGCCAAAGTGGGAGAAAATCGATCGTGAATATAGATTTTTAAACCTTCTTTTTTACACATTTACTTGACATTTTCTAGTGATACCATACTTTTATTTTTAACTTTGTGGTCTTGCATGTTTTGGCCTGAAGATTCTTGAGAGAATGTGTGTCTCTTACACCACGCGCTTCATCTCTACTGCAGTCTGTTCTACTCTGAAGTCACGAGATACCAGGAATTTTTATGCTTCTTGCATTATTAATAGCCATGAAGGTAAGAATCACCATAGCCATTCCAAAATTCTCATTCCACTCTGCCTCCCTCTTTTCTTTTGGTACTGGGACTTGAACTTTTGACCTCACAGCTACAAGCTCTTGCTCTGTGTTTTTTTTTTTTTTTCATGGTTGGTGCTCTACCAGTTGAGCTATACCTCTACTTCGGGTTTTTGGTTAGCTAATTGGATTTAAGAGTCTGATGGTTTTGTCTTGAACGGATGCCTTCAGATCTCAGCCTCCTGATTACAGGTGTGAGTCGCTCCACTAGGCCCCAAATGCACTGGCAAAGCAATAAACCCCCTTGCAATCAATTATTCAATCAATGAACCCATCAAGAATAAGTAACCGTGGATGATTGATAGAATTATTTTTGCTACATAGCTAGCTGCTTTGGTTATATAGTGATGAATAGAGTAGACATCACCCACGCCCACTGGGGATTTGCTGTCCAGATTGTCAGAGTGATGATAAGTAATCAGAAATTCTCACAAGTTATTCAAGACCTGAACAAAACACTGAGGCAAGAACTTGGAAAGAACAAGGAAAACACGGATACAGGTCGACCCATTGTAACGGCGAGAGGTACAAGACGCTATGGTGAAAACAGGGTGGGGAGGAGGGAGGTGGGGAGGGGTGAGGTGGGGAGGTGGGGAAGGAAGAGATGGTGGGGAAAAACAAAGGAGGAGGTAACCATGCTCGATAGGAAATGGACTCATGACCTTTCTCATGTAACTGTAACCCCTCTGTACAGTAGGTTTACTATTATATATATGTGTATATATATCTGAATCTAATGATGTTCTATGTGGAGATTCTGTGACTGGTAAAAGAACAAGTCCTATCAGGAGTTGTTAGTCTGCTATTATTCTAATACGCTGCAATTACACAACAGAGAATAACTTTAGACTCTCAAGAAGACAGAAAAAGCGCCATTCAGGAGTCCCAGAGAGGGGCACGTAGACACGGAAGGCAGTGGACGCCTGAGAGAGACAACATGGTGTCTCCATCTTACCACATTTCTCTGGGTGGACCGCTCCAGTAAGAAAAAGAACATGGTGGGCAAAGCAGGGACAGGGTGGTCTCGCGGCTGTGATGGGCAGGGGCTGGAACATGAGGGGAAAAGTCTTAGAAATGAAGGAACCAAAGATAAGGAGTCCTAAGTTCTCTGTGTGAATGCAGTCCACATTTCTGGCTGAAGGCCCCCATCCTAGCCCCCCTCCCCCTGACCAGCCCAGGTAAGAATACATCAACTGACCAGGGCTACCAACTGCTGCCCACGAGAAACAGGAATTAGAATTGGAATCCAAATGAGTGAGCTGCTAATTCAAACAAAACCTTTTGCTGTTGGTGGTGGTCCTGGGTCTTGAACTCTGGGCCTGAGAGCTGTCCCTCAGCTCTTCAGCTCAAGGTGCATGCTCTACCACTTGAGCCACTGCGCCACTTCTGGTTTTCTGGTGGTTTATTGGGACTAACAGTATCACGGACTTTCCTGCCCAGGCCGGCTTTGAACCGGACTCCTCAGATCTCAGCCTCCTGAGTAGCTAGGATGACAGGCATGTACCACTGGTGCCCGGCTTCAAACAAAATCTTTAAGTCTTTGGAGGGATAAAACAAAATCAGGAATTTCTAGAAGATATGAATCCAAGGCCCATGTGTATTAAAGAAAGGCCCAGGAAAGCTATGGAGGAGAGGAGAGAAAGAGAGGAGAGAGGAGGAGGAGAGCTCAGGGGAGGGCAGGGCAAGGGCGGTAAGGGCAGAGGGGAGGAGAGCAGGGCAGGGGGGAGGAGGGCAGGGCAGGGGGGAGGGCAGGGCAGGGGGGAGGAGAGGAGGGCAGGGGGGAGGAGGGCAGAGCAGGGGGAGGAGAGCAGGGCAGGGGGGAGGAGAGCAGGGCAGGGGGGAGGGCAGGGCAGGGGGGAGGAGAGCAGGGTGGAGGGGAGGAGAGCAGGACGGAGGGGAGGAGAGCAGGGCGAAGGGGAGGAGAGCAGGGCAGAGGGGAGGAGAGCAGGGCAGGGGGGAGGAGAGCAGGGCAGTGGAGGAGGACAGGGCAAGGGGGAGGAGAGGAGGGCAGAAGGGAGGGGGAAGGCAGGGGGGAGGAAAGCAGGGCAGGGGGGAGGAGGGCAGGTGGGGAGGAGGGCAGGGCAGGGGGGAGGAGAGGAGGGAAGGGGGGAGGAGGGCAGAGCAGGGGGGAGAAGGGCAGGGCAGGGGGAGGGCAGGGCGGGGGGAGGGCAAGGTGGGGGGAGGAGGGCAGGGAAGGGGGGAGGAGGGCAGGGAAGGAGGGAGAAGGGCAGGGAAGGGGGGAGGGCAGGGCAGGGGGGAGGAGAGCAGGGCAGGAGGGAGGGCAGGGAAGGGGGGAGGAAAACAGGGCAGGGGGGAGAAGGGCAGGTGGGGGGAGGGCAGGGCAGGGGGGAGGAGGGCAGGTGGGGGAGGGCAGGGCAGGGGGGAGGAGGGCAGAGCAGGGGGGAGAAGGGCAGGGTGGGGGGGAAGGGCAGGGCAGGTGGGGGGAGGGCAGGGCAGGGGGGGAGGGCAGAGGAGGTAATTTCTGTATTACACAAATCCTCATAATCGGTTTCTCTCAATAAGCAGTTAAGAGAGCGATGGCTCCCTAGGAAGCAGAGGAGGCCCACGCGGGGTGACCCCAGTCCAGCAGAAGGGCTCCTCATGCCAGCCCTCTTCGGGGGGGGGGGCAGGGCCATTCTGGGCCCTGCAGACCGGGGTGCTGTCTTCCTGAGCAGGCCCCAGGTGAGCAGGCGCGGTGCCCTCCCACCTGAGCAGCCGGGAGGAGAGGGAGCCTGGCCTTGACGGGAGGAGCCGAGGAGCTGTGGGCACCGGCAGAACAAAGGTGAGCGCCAGCACGGCCTCCTCTACCCCCCACAGAAGCGCTGGCCCCCAGCTTGCCCCCAGCCTCGCCTCAGGCCAGAGCCCGACGCCAGGAACGCAGTTCCCGCCAGCCCTCCTGTGGTCAGGCCCAGGGCTGGGAGCCAGCCTCACCACGGCTCCGGCAAAGGAGCCACCTCGTTGCTGAAGTATCTTTTTTAATTGAAATTATGATTATAAGGCTATTTTTCAGCTCTCTCTGTTTCTGTATGCGGCAAACACTAAATATTGTATCGCCTACCAGGAAGGCAAACACAAGCGCCCAGCGTGTCTTAAATAAAAGAAGAGGTGCGTTTATTTCCAGATGGCGAGTGATAATTCAACATGAAAATCTGGGGGCAAAGACGTGATGTGTGGAGCCACCGGGCAAACCTGGGGAGCAGGCGCGGCCCACGTCCCTGTCACCAGTGGGACCTCACGGCCTTCTCCTCCTGCCTTTATTCATGTTTCAGCCACCTGCCACATGCAATATGCCAGATCTCATAGTAAAGGGGAAAAAAAGCCTTCTGCAGACACACAATGCTCAGTGCTGGGCAGTGCTGTCCACAGCACAGACACGCGGGACACAGCGCCCGCGCCTGGCCAGGATGCACGCAGTCACACTAACCCCCGCCCTTTCTCGGGCTGTGTGACGCACGGAGTTCTGTTGTGTTGTTGGAACTCCGCAGGCTGTGAACGCGTTTTCAGATCTCTCCTCCCGGACGCACCTGGCACTTCCCACTAGTGCCCGTGTGCCAGCCACGGGTGCGTGGAACTGCACGGAGAGCTGTCGCCGGCCTGTACGGAGGCGGACGGAGCCCCGGCATGAGGGCAGGGTGACGGGCTGGCGGCCGTGTGCACACCAGGCTTCGGGAGCAGGCTTGGACCTGCAGCCTGGAGTCAGGCCCGCGTGGCGGGGCCTCACGCTCAGGCGCCTGGCTCCGGACGGCAGAGCACTGCTGGGGTGAGTCCGTAGTGTGGCCAGCACCACGATTCTGTTCAAATCCAGGCTTCTCGGTGCTCTGGGTGCCTTCTGCCAAACCACAGTGCCCGTGTCAGCCTGCTCTGAGCGTGACCACCATCCCCAGTGCATATTATTTATGTAAAACCCGTCAGCGGCAACACACAGCCCGGCTCTTGTAGGTGGGTGATGGTCTCAACGCTGATCCACTCGGACTGCGTGGACAGACTCCGTGCCTGGCGCAGGACGCGAGGCTCCCTGCACGGGAAGCCCCGTGGTACACCCGCGCTCTATGTACACCCGCGCTCCGTGCACACCTGCACTCTGTGCACACCCACGCAGCCCGTGAATCTTCCTTTGGATCAGGCGTAGTTTGGTACACACCCGCTTCAATGTTTTATTCATAAACACAGGTGGATGTCTCTCTCCATCTCTCTCTCTCTTTATGATTTCACGTCTGCTTTAGCTCCGTATGTAACACGGAAAGCTCGTCACCTTAGGATTAATACTAGCTTTTAATGCACAGTAATTATAGGAACAGATTTTATTTCATGTATCTGCATTCAGACGTCTCCAACATCTGTTTATTTGCTCCAATAAAAACATTTTACCAATAAAAGAAAAAAGCAGGAGACTACTTGTGGTTTGTTTTTTATGAAAATGAAAAGTATTAAAATCTTCTCTCCCTGTTCCCTCCTCCCTCCTTCCCTCCTTCCTTTCCTCCTTCCCTCCCTCCCTCCTTCCCTGCTTCCCTCCCTCCCTCCTTCCCTCCTTCCTTCCTTTCCTCCTTCCCTCCCTCCCTCCTTCCCTCTTTCCCTCCCTCTTTCCCTCCCCCCTTAAATTCCTTGTTTCCTCTCCCTCCATCTTTGTCTCTGTTTCTTTTCTTCCCTCCCTGCTGGCACCATGCTGGTGAGTGGTCGTCGTCCACTACGTGGGGAGCAGCACGCCTGGACGCGGGTTGTTTTCAGAACTGTCCCATGTCTGAGATTTGAACAAGAAAGAAATAGGCCTTTCCTTTCTGCGGGCCACCAGGGCGCACTGAGGCGTTTCCTCATCCTGAGCTTTCCCACAGGCTACTAGGAGGCCCTCGGGGCCTGGGCGGAAACTGGCAGGTGTTTGTTCCAGAGAGAGCCTGAGAGCTGATGGGCCTGGAGCTTGACCGGAAAGTTCCATGTGGGTCCAGCTAGAGGCTTCCCCCCCACCTCCCCACTGTGGCCCTATACATCGGAGTCCTCTGGGGCGCCCCAACCCCCACGTCCCTGCTTCCTCCCCGTGTCCTCTCCCAGGGGCGTCCGCAGGCCAGCCTGGACAGCTGAGCACAGGGGACGGTCTACCTTCCCGTGCTCAGGGGCCCTTGGTTCAGGAAGCAAACTATGGATCAGCTGAACCTGCCGTAATCAAATAGATACATAAATACATAGATAAACAACACTTCCCTAGGTACAGAAGTCTATGCATAAAAGAAGTAAATTCACAAGGGTATGAAAGCCTTCAAGGAAAATATTCATAAAATCCTCACTCGTGCCCACGCCTAGATTTTCTCTCTGACCCCAAGACCTTAAAAATATCAAAATGTTTATATATTTCTCTTCTGCCCCAGGGAGATAGTCCCAGCATTGAATATGAAATGTGAATTTCCTTGTTTCCAACATTGTAAAAATTATATATACACACAATATATATTATATATAACCTTTTACTTAAAAGTAGATTTCTTTTCATTTTATTTTCAAAAACTGCATTTTTTAATGCCAAAAGGAAGATGTTTTATGCTTCTTTTATTTCCTCTTCTTTTCTCTCCTCCTGAGTAGGCTTTCCAGTTTTATGTTTTATTTTCAGACCAACACAATTTCATGTTAACCTGGGCAAATTTATTCAACTTCAGTTCAAGCACTGATTTAAAAAAATAAATAAAGTGAATTCAGGCTAGCTTTGGTCCTTTTTTCATATTTTCTTTTATAATAAATTCTCTCTCCAATGATGCCGGTGTGTATATTTTGACATAATCATGGGTACAAACGCGCAATGTCTGAAATCTAAAATGACACCGGAATATCTTTCCTTGCATTAGCATTATTTTAGCATTCCTACAACAGGGGCTGGTTTGGGGAGACGCAGGGGCTCCTGCTTATACGTTCCCCCTGATTATTATTCCAGTACTCCGAGCCACAGATCCAATCTCGTGTCATGATGGATGATCGCTCGGAGTTCAGAAGAAGTGCTGGAGAAGAGAAGAGCTTTAAATAAGGCAGCCAGGAGAGTCAGGACATGAAATTCAAAATTGAATGCCACCAAGTTAAAAAACGATCTGGTTTTTCTCTTTTGGATTTCTACGGCAACCACGGCGGTATGTCTGCAGGCCTGGAAATCCCACCAGGCACCAAGGCCAGCACTGGGCAATGGCGGTGTCCTGCCCCAGGCCCCATGGAGCGGGCGGGCGGCCCCACCCCAGGCCCCACGGAGCGGGTGGGTGGGTGGGCGGCCCCACCCCAGTTCAGGTAAAGCCAGGGCCGGCCCACAGGCAGGACCGCCGCACGATGCTGAAGCAAAGGATCAAAACGGTGGGCTGGTCGCCCTTGACTTCAGTTACTTTGAGGTTTGATGGCTGCTAGAGGACCCGGGATGATGGGCACGGAGAGCTGGGTTATCTGGAACATTCTCCTACAAGCAAGGATTATTGTACAGTGCCAATGGTTGGAGATTATCTAGCATTAAACTGTGAACATAAAAGCAGTGTTTGGTCTGCATGGATGTACGGTGTGCTCCACGCAGGTCACCGGTATGTAATGGAGGTTAACGGATGATTTTGCTCCATCTGGTTTCACCTCTGATGAAAAGCAAGAAGAAAAGGGTGAAGTGAGCGAAGCATCGCTTTGCGCTTGGCCTGTGTGCGCAAGCCACCGCCCTGGGCGGCAGTGAGGGCCGAGGGTGCTCAGTTCCGCTCACATTGATTTTCTTGCGTGGTGTTGCGGGGTGGGAGGGGCCCTGGCCTGGGGCAGGGGGTTCTTTGGGGGATAAGGGACCAACTCGGAGAGGAGGGTAACGCAGGGACGTGAGGGAGCCAATATCTCTTTTGATGCTGACTTTCGCTTGTTCTGAGACCGGCCTGGAACACAGATCTTCGCAGGTTCCATCAAAACCCAATCCTCCTTTCAAAACCTGTGGATTTCACGGATAAGAGAGCGTGCGAGTAAGGGAGTCACCGATGGACTCAGCCGTTGGAGACCAGAGACCAGCTGTCTCCAGCGGGAGCCCAGCAGCTTTGCACCTGATTTATGAAAGGGGGGACATTGATTGTGTCCGATGTCTGTCTTATAAAAGGCCCTGTAACTGAGGGAAGGCACCCATCCATCTAGTTCTACCTGGCATTGGTAATACCGCCCATTCACAGGCACTGGGTTCTGTGGCTGATCGCTCTGCGGTTTGATCTTTGCATAGTGTCTCTCGCTAGCTTTGGGTGAGTGTGGGCCTTCATTCTCCTACCTCTGCCTCCCGAGCAGCTGGGACCATGGCAGTGCCATGGGCAGGGGGCATTAGCCTGACTTGGTTTTGTGATATAGACGTCTACGGCTTAGGGAGAACGTTGGGTAAAGCGAGCTTCCCCAGAAGCTCCTCCTGCCATCTGTAACGTGCCCGAGAAGAGGACAGGGAAAAAATCCAAAGGAATGTGGAATTACTTTTTTTTTTAGTCTGCAAGAAAACCATTTTCCCTCAACAGCTCTTGTTCTCACTCGGGTCCTACTGCAGTATATGATAATATCTGCGTGCAATAACCCGACGCTTCCTTCCTCCTGCATTCTCCTCCTCTCAAAGTTGGAGAGTTCTCAACTTGAGACTACTTTTCCCTTTCAGAATGTTCCTTACAACACAAGTGACTTTCTCCCTGGTGATGTTTCCAGAGAGATGTGTGCACTGTATCGCGAAGCCTCTGTGTTGAAGTATTTCTCTCAGCAAACTCGGGACCTGCATAGCAGATGTGAGTGTCTGTCTGCACTGTATGTATGAATAGGAAGCGAGTCCTGCATTCCACTAGCTGAATGAGTTTGTCTTATTCCAAAGTCGTCTCTTCACTGAGGACTCGTGAGGTTCCTGTGCATTATTTAAAAATAATGTAATTACAGACGACTTTGTAATAATTTGACATATCTTATATTCATATTTGAACCTATTAATTAGAGACAGCACAGTATTCATAATGCGTCTCTATTATTCAAGTTAATCCCTTTAATCCTATTTGAATGGCCAGACAAAAATCAGTCCCTTCACACATCTTCTTAAACAAACATTTAAATTCACCCGCTCCGTTCTCGGCTCTGCACCGACTGACACTGATAAAAGCAGAACACAAGCCGTGGGGAAAACAGTAGCATGCACACCGCTTTCTCTGCAAAGAAGGGGTACGTACATACGGAAGAGTTCTCCCACTGTCCGGGAGTCTCAGGTTTAAAAATCATAGAGACGCACATTAGCGAGTGAAGTAATATTCTTAGAAAGGAGGGATATACTCCTCTGAGGTGGGGTAGGAATGGGATCCCCGACTCCCACGGTGACCCAGAGCCTCTCCCGCCATAGACAATGTGGAGGGGATGGGGTCTTAGGCCCTGGGCAAGGAAGTCATGGGAGCAGGTCCCCACAGGGCTTCTCAGAGCACCTCAGACTGGGAACATGCTAGAACAAAAATAACAGAAGGAGCTGCCTGGAAGGCCACTTTGGAGGCGTTCCCGGACACGGTGATCCTCCCCGACGGTCACTGGGCCAGTCCCCCAGGGAGGTGGCACCGCGAATTAGCACATGCGCACAGCGCCTCCCTGAGCAGGGGCGGCTATGTTTAAACAAAAAGGAAGCTGCTGTTAGTTTATTTTTAAGTGCATGGGTTATTAAGTGCAGAAAACATCAGAAATACAGCAGCGTTTGAGAGAAAGAGTAACATAAGGAAATCAATAACCTAAAACCAAGGGACGGGTCTTGTTTGAGATTTTGCTTCCATTCCTTCTGGGGTTTTAATATAGCTCAATCATTGAGATCATGCAATAGGGATAGCATTGTGTCTTTCTTCATGTTGCAAATTTCATGTCATGCTATGAATCTGAGAACAGGAACTACTCACTTATTAAGTAATACATCTATTTCCATTTTCTTTTTGCCATACGCATTTTTGGGCGAGTCTTCTTTGATATTAACGCTTCTTTTCCGTGATCCTTTCGTCAACGCTGTTGCCTCGGGTGGAGTGACCAGGCCATCAGAGTGAGCATGTTGAGATCTTGCGCGGATGAGAACGTGGGCTTGCCCACGCTGGCACAAGCCGCGGCTGCCAGATCTCACTATGCCATTTGATATCTGGCAAACACTATTCATTCCATCCCCATGTTCCTGCAATAAGAACATCTACCAATTCTTGGTGTGCTGGACGCACAAGGCACTGCCTTCTAGGTTTTGTGAGTGGCCTGCGCTCCTTGACATCGGGTCCCCTCGATGGGTGATGGGTGGGCAGTGGAGAAGGGGGTGGGCGTGCGGCGGGCCGAGGAAACCCCTCCTCCAGGTCTTTCCTTTCATCTGATGAAGCCAACGCAAGCCATGGGCGCATTTGCCTGTCAATGGGTCTGCGGAACACGCTACAGCTGACTCGGTTACACTGCCAGCATCTACGCCTGGCGCCGGCAAAGCTGACTGTCAAATTAGGGATGCTCTTAAGATTTCTCTGTTGTCAACTGGCAGCGTTTGGCGGCTAGGATTCCTATTGTATTTGCTCACATGACAGAAATTCGGCATAGGCTCGTTCTCATCCTGTAAATTATTTACCGTCTGTAATGTATGGGTATGTAGGGGTATGTGTCCTTTATGGGTATGTTTAAGTATGAAAGGTTTTCTGTTCAAATAAGTGATTGGCTTTTCACTTCATTTTTTTGGATCGATCGTGGGTTTTGTCACATCTTTACTAATAGAGTTGTGAGTATTCCAGTAGTTTTTTGTGTTTTTTGGTTGGTTGTGGGCCTGAATTCTGGGCCTGGGCACTGTCCCTCAGCTCTTCAGCTCAAGGCCAGAGCTCTACCATTTGTGCCACAGTGCCACTTCTGGCTTTTTCTGTTTATGTGGTGCTGAGGAATCGAACCCAGGGCCTCATGCATGCAAGGCAAGCACTCTACCCCTGAGCCACCTTCCCAGCCCATGTTCCAGTAGTTTTGGAAGCTGTGTATGCAGATGATAACTTTTTGGTCATTAGCTTAAAAAAAGATTTATAATAAAAAGATTGCTAAAACTACAATGAGGTCTCACCCTACTCCAGCCAGACTGGCCACTGTGTAAAGCATAAACGGTAGTGAGGGTGAGAGGAGAGGTGGGGCGCTGGCCACTGCTGGGGGGGTGACTTGCATGGCCGCACTGAGATCGACACGGGACGAGAGGGGGGAGGGGGCGCTGGCCACTGCTGGGGGGGGGGGGCGACTCGCCACGGCCACACTGAGATCGGCACGGGCCTACCCGGACGTGGAGGCTGCAGATCACTCCATCCCACAGCCCACCGCCGGCGTGGCAGCAGAGGAACCAGGAACACAGAGAGAGCCACGCTTCCGCGGCCCCGTGCCCAGCACACGGCAGCCACAGCATGGCACCACCCGAGGGCCGCCCACCATGAAGGACCGAGGTGTGTGGACACAGAGCAAAAACCGCCCAGCCATGACAGGGTGAAGGCGAAGCGTGAAGAGAAGGAAGGCAGGGATGGCAAGGCATGCCCGGCGTGCTGGCGCTGGTGTGCGCGGGTGTGAAGCACGGCGTGCTGGTGCTGGTGTGCATGGGTGTGAAGCACGGCGTGCTGGCGCTGGTGTGTGCGGGTGTGAAGCACGGCGTGCTCGTGCTGGTGTGTGCGGGTGTGAAGCACGGCGTGCTCACGCTGGTGTGCGCTGGTGTGAAATACGGCGTGCTCTCGCTGGCGTGTGCTGGTGTGGGGCACACACGGCATGTGTGCTGGTGTGGGGAGGCTCAGGGATGGTTTATCAGAGGCTGGAGATGCCTGGCGAGAGACAGACGGGAACATGTCGGCACGACATTATAAAGCAGTAGTTGCATGATGGGGTCGTGCGAGTACACGGCGGAATGGCAGAAGACGGGATTGTCCGTATTTTCGCCATCGATGGGTCTCTGTGTGAGGAGGGGGTGTTTAAGCTGATTTAACACTTTCGTGGTGTGTGCCTGGTCCCCCGTGTCCCGGCCAACCTGCTCCGAGAGGACACGGCATTGATCAGAACCCTAAACCGTCCGCCCTGCCACCCACCACCACCCACCGCCATCCACCGCCATCTGCTGCCTGGTCCAGCCGCACCCCTCAGCCACACAGAACGAGCAAGCGGAAACGCAGGGAAGGATTGCTGAGAGCAGTCAGGAATGGAAGAGATGGCGTCTTCCCACCAGAAATGCCTGGGAGAAAAAGTAAGCTTGGCTTCGCAGATTCTATTTCCTGTCAACTTGTCTGTGTGTCCTTCCTTTTACTCACATTTTAAAATATCAACAGATACATACAATGACATGGTGGGACGTGGTTCTTCCTTCGTAAGCTGAAGGAAACTAATTTAAAGAATTCTATCAGTAGGATCACAGATGGGACTTGGTGCTCTATCTTCACTGTCTCTTTCCTGTGTAGCTGAAGAGGTACAGAGGATGATGAAATTATTAACTAGTAAATCATTACTCCTAGCGTTCTATGATTAATCATTCAGTATAACGTACTCTACATTTAATTTATGCTTAATGTCGTCATAAATCTAATTCCGATTTATTGAAATTAATGATCACTGTAGTCCTATTCTCTGACTGATGGATGTCTCCCCTTTAATTCACTGAACAACATAGAGGAACCAGCTCCTCTGGACCGGAGGGAGCTTCTTCCCGTGCTGTGTTTTGAGGACGATGTTTTCACAGTGATTGTGCACTGCGAAGCCGGGGCAGATCTCCCCCACCCCCGAGAACACGCTCAGCCCTGTGAGGGAAGCTGGCTTCTCTCCTGTTCTCCTAGATTTTTTTTTTTTCTTTGGGTCCGGTCGTGGGGCCTGAACTCTGGGCCTGGGCGCTGGGCGCTGTCCATCAGCTCTTCAGCTCAAGGCTAGTGCTCTACTACTTTGAGCCACAGTGCCACTTCCAGTTTTCTGAGTGGTTTATTATAGATAAGAATCTCATGGACTTTCCTGCCCTGGCTGGCTTTGAACCGTGATCCTTAGATCTCAGCCTCCTGAGTAGCTAGGATTATAGGCATGAGCCAGTGGCGCCTGGCTTGTTGCAGGTTTTTTAAACACCTGCGGCCTGCAGTTATTTAGTTGGCCAGACCTTGCTACACAAGAGTGTCTCTTCAATACTTCCTCTAGTGTGGTGGTAAACATCTATACTGGAACGCCTCACTGAACTATACTGGAACTACGTCACTGAGAGACGTCTGTCCGGCATGGCCTGCTTGTGCGGGTGAGATTCGCTTTGCTCTTGTGTGGCATGTGCCTGTCCCTCAACTAGATGCCCTATAGCCAGTGCCATGGACAAGGATACACCTATTTCTTTTTTTTTTTTTCATTTCATTTTGTGCTGGTGCTGGGGCTCGAACTCAGGGCCTCACATGCTCCCTTGGCTTTCTCACGCAGGGCTGGCCCTCTACTGCTAACCTACACCTCCACTTCCGGCTTTTTGCTGCTTATTTTAAGGTAAGAGTCTCACAAACTTTTCTAGGCTGGTTTTGAACCCCAATCCTCAGATCTCAGGCTCTTGGGTAGCTGGAATTATAGGCGGGAGCCACCAGTGCCTGGCTTTAGCCAGATACTTTGGACGAGTTTAGCTCAGCATAGAGGAGATGGTATGAGTACTTTCTAGACAGCATCTACAAATCTCATCTGTGGATAGTTTTCGAAAGCGAGTCAGACAAGCCTAGCTCTTCATGGGTTTAAGAATAACCCAGGTGACGTGAAACTTGCCAACAGCTGGTCACGGAGAGCACAGAGGAAACGCGAAGTGGCCGGTGAGTGGGTGCTGCAGTCTGAGCGTCTGCCCCTCGGCGGAGTTGGAGCGTTGGCAGGGAGCGCCCGTGGGGCCCCCTTCCTGCGACTAGGCCCAGAGACCGTGCGTGAGCTGGGGGGCTTGGAGCTGGGATGGTCGAGGGCAGGGTTTTTGATTACACCACAGAAGAACGCAAGGCGAGCGCTCATAACCAGAGGCAGCAAATGGCCACTCTAGGAAAGGAAACGTCACAGATGGGCGACATCAAAGCTACGGGAAAGTCAGCTTCAGACAGTGAGTTTTACTACGTAAAAAACAAGGGAACCGGTCAAAGAAGTCCGGCACAGATGTGAGCCTGGCTCTTCTTCCCTCCTCCGGAGCTTCCTGCCTCGTGGAGCGCCACTTCCCGGCCGCTTCCCTGTTTCCCCAGCCCAGCAGCCCTGCGAAGCCCTCTCACCCCTGCAGCGCAGCCCCGCCACGGCCACCCAGAAAGAGCCAAGGGGAAGCAAGCAGCGGCTGCCCCCGCGAAGCCCACCCGTCCCTCGGAGCCACGGTGCCGTCCCCGGGACGTGGGCTTTCTTCCTCTCCGGGGTGAGCTTGAAGCCAAGATGCTCTGCTTTAACTTCTTTACGGTGTAGAAGTACCCAGAAATGAATACCTTGGGACCTCTTTAAACCAATAGCCAGCAGAGCAGCAAATCTGTTCAAACTTTTACTTGATGCATGCTTAGCATAAACCACCCGAGAAATGCGGCGAAAGCCAGCGTGGCTTTTAAGAGGCAATGATCTGCTAATGTTCTTTGTGTATCAGGTATTAAAAACGGGGGGGGGGAACCCTTTACTTTCTGTAATAGAGGCTATAAAACAAGCAATAAAACATTTCCCCATTTTGGTTACATACAACTTTAAATAAAAAATGGCACGGCATGTTTGAATAGTCGTAACATTTGTATACACACATCTGTATTTTTTAACAAAATAAAATCATGCAACTCTATTCATAATCAGCCCAAACCCTGGAGAGAAGATTTTATGAAGTAATTTTCCCTTTGAGGTTCGCACCTCTAGAAAGGCCGAAGGTAACAGGTTCTTTCCCTTATTCCCCAAAAGTCCCTCAGGCAGCTCTGTCTCCAGTGGCTCATGCCTGTCATCCTAGCTGCTTAGGAGGCTGAGATCTGAGGACCACAGTTCAAAGCCAGCCCGGGCAGGAAAGTCCATGAAAACCTTATCTCTAGCCACAAAAAGCTGAAAGTGGAGTTGTGGTTCAAGTGGTAGAGCACTAGCCTTGAGAAAGAAAAAAAGTTCAGGGACTACACCTAGGTCCTGAGTTCAAATCCCAGGACCACCAAGAAAATCACACCAAACCAACACTGTGCACTTACTGTATTTAAAGTGTGGTGGTATGTGTACATGTGCATGTGTGTATATGTGTTTGCATGTGTGTATGTTTGTGCAGGTGTTTGAGGCGTATGGGACTGACATTATACAAATTCTGCCCTCGGGGGAACTTTGGACTCACAGACTTCAGGGAGACAGGAGGAGGGAGGAAGGGCTGGTGTCCTCTAAGGACATACAGGGCGCTGGGTGCACAGCAAACAGCGTCTTCCAGTCAGCAGAGCCTGGAGACGCTGCTTGCGCTACACTGAATGCTAACGTAGCTTTTAGACAGACAAGCGAGTGGGGCCTTCCAGGCTGAGGGCAGAGGCTGGGCGCCGGCCTCAGCCTCCCTCACAGAGCCGGGAACGGGAAGATGCCTCACAGACACGTTTCGACTGACTGAGTGCCAGCAGGGAGTAAGGGTCGCGCAGAGCAAGACCACAGGGGAAAACCATGAGGAGACGAGCCCAGGATGGAGACCCCAACATGAGATTCAGGTTCTTTCCTTGTTCTAGACGAGTCTGGCTGGGTGGCCCACATGATCCTCTGCTTCAGCCTCACAAGCCCGGGATTACAGGCACGCCTCACCACACCCTACTCGGATATTTTGATCTTATTTTTAAACCAACAGAGAAGTATTATTTTTTATGTTTAAATTATAGTATTAAGAAAAAAGAGCAATGAGCCGCTGACTTTAAAGCTACGTGTTTTACATGGTGAGAATCTGTGTGTTAGATACAGGTAGAAAGCTTAACAGTGCAGAAAAAGGTTCCTGCTGTGGATAAGCTATAAAATGCAGAATGGATCAGCTCCCCAGCTCGTGTGCTCCTGTTAGACCCCGAGCGGTTCCAGGTCTGCGTGGAACGGGCCCCACGTTTCCGAGGACGTGGAGCAGGCCTGATCTGACATAGCACCTCACCCCTGTTCACAGCCTCGTGTTCCAGGCTGGGGAGCAGGGGCAAGGCCGTTCACAGCCCGGCGGGGCCAGGGAATATTTCAGACCATACGGGAGGAGGTCTCAGCCGCTGCACACTTGCACACTTGCACACTTCCTGCTGCTGCTGAGAAACGATCTCTTGCTCTAGAAGGGCCCAGGGAAGGTGAGGGTCATATTAACTCCATGATACAACCACCTCTCCCCCAATTCCTTTGCTTTCCCTGCTGTGGCACAGAGCAAAGGCGCGCTTCACACACCATCAACAGCCAACCAGGCGACAGCGTCAGCACGCAAAGTCCCCCACGCCGGGGAGCGGGCGCGGCACCGGCTACCTCCTGGAGACCGCAGGGGAGAAGAATGGGCACTGAGAAATTCAGCGCTGAGGGACACATACTATGTTTTTCACCATTTGCTAGATTTACTGAAAAATCAATGGCGGGTCTGTGCGTGTGTCTGCGGTGTGACAGACACTTATTACGGATCAACGTCCGCTCACACCAGTCCACTTGTGTAAAACCTCCCGCCGACGGGCATGCGTGGAGGCACCATCTCCAAACACGCGTATTCTTAATTCCGGCTTCCGTGTGCCAGTCTGCATTTCACTCCACAAACCCAAGATTGCTCAGGCAGGGTGGCGTCACTGTTTAGAAGGAAGCAGGCAGAGGCCATGTGGACCTGAGGATTTGAGGATGAGGGAGATCTGGTCAGCTTGGCGATTCACTATGAATTCACTATGACATTCAAACAAACAGCTGTGAACGTCCTACTGGTTAAATCATTCTGCACCCAGAGATGCATTTCTCTTGTAGAGAGAGGGTTGGTGAGGGACAGGAAGAGGGAGGAGGAGGTTTCGGCAGAAGAGAGGGAAGAAGTTTCGAACGTAGGACAATGTGCTTACAGTACTCTCATAATGAGCTTGCTTCTAATGTTTTAACACATGGCCTGGCAGAATTATACCCCAAAGCAATGAAGTAATAAATCTTCAGGGAACTAATAGGTTGTGCTTGAGTGCTGATCCTTCCTGTTGGAGTGGTGTGATGAGAGGCAGATCGAACAGTCCACTGAGGCCTGGATGTGCTCTCTGCCGTTGTAGGCCATTTCCATTCTCTCTGTGTCTGTCTGTCTGTCTGTCTGTCTGTCTGTCTGTCTGTCTCCCCTCTCTCTCTCTTCTTCCTTCCTCTATCTCTATCTTCTTTTTTAGTCATTTTTGGCTGTTGGTTCTTGTGTATGAACGCTTCTTGCTTCTGGGAGTGGGATTCCCGAGTATCTCACAAGAAGATGGAGGGAGCGCCAGGCCCTGTCCCTCCCGCAGGGCTGAGCTGGTTCCCCGGCTCTCCCCCAGCGGTGCAGACTCCGCTCCTCATGGTGTGGAGACGCCTCGTGCTGGCCCCACACCCCGCAGCACTGGCAGCAGACTGGCGGCGGCACTGTGCCAGGGGTAACGGAAACCTGGCGTGGGTCTCCATGCCGTGTTCTCCAGGCCAAGAGGACAAGGTGGACGAAACGGACATCGTCGGCGTCTCTGATGCGCGAGCGGGAACACTGACCTCTTGACTTTGTCGTGGTGGAGCTAACAAGGGAGGTGTGTGGCCTGGCCACGCCCCTGATGCTTGGGTTCTCACCGCTGCGGCCCCCTGACCCACGGAGCCAGAGCCTCGGGCGGGCGCGCGGCCCGCGGGCTGACAGCCACGGACGTCCGTGTTGTCACACACAGGAAGAGGGGCGGACGAGGGCTGCCAGGCCTTACACCATCCGTACGAGTAAGAGTCACCTCTTGGTTATCGATGACTAACTGCACATGTTACTCCTAAGTTGGCTAACGAACACAGTGTGTTTTCATTATGAATCTACAACCCGGTAGAAAGAAGGAAATGGGGAAATCTTATTGTAGGAAGAGCCTCAAGGTTATCCATTTTTGTGTTTTTGCCGATGCTCATTCCTAAAGTGGACACAGAATGCAGGAAACCCCTCTCTCGTCCGCTGTCTTGTAGCAATGCATCCGTGCGCGCTACGCAGCGTTTAACTCTTTGTCTGGTGGAAACGCAGTGTGAGATGCCTGTGTGAGCGAGGTCTGCCCGTCTGTGCGTCTGCGCGGCCTGCGGTGGCTGGCAGGGCAGATGTGGTTACAGAGGCGAGAAATGAAGGCTGGGGGGCTCCAGCGGCGACCCCCGGGTCCGGGCAGAGTCAAGCCGGGAGGCAGGTGCGTGTGCCCTGCTCGCAGCAGGCCGACGGTGCCCCCTGGCAGGCTCAACCTGGCTCTGGCTGCGCTCCACTCCGCTCCCCGCGGGGGGCTAATCTCATAAAGGTTTCAGCCACACAAGCAACAGTGTCGGGGGTGTGATGATGGCTTTGAAGTCTGCTGCCTGCCCGTGCGGTTAAGCAGTTTAAGAGCTCCAGGAATGGGATTGGACGCGCCAGTGCGCCTGTGTCATTCCGCCCACACCAGAGATGCGGACACGCCACCAGTGTAGATGCACGCTGCTTTTGGAGATTTCCCCCTTCGCCCTCTCCATTTCCTAACCTCTCTCTCCCAAGGTAGAAACACACGAGGGGTCAAGGCTCAGCGGAAAAGGGCATGATCACGATGCTGCCCTGAGGGCTGGCAAGAAGACCCTTTGCTGAACCATTTTCTGAAGTGTTGTTAGTTTAATGAAGAGAACATTAGAGAACATTAGAACAAAATAAAGGCTACACGGAGCATGTGTGAAGATCAAGCATGGAAGTGACGGCCTGTGGCACCCAGACTCTGGGCCAGGCCGCTCAGGAGCTGAGAATTCTGGCCGGACTTGCACCCGGGGCCCCATGGTCCCCTCTGCCAGCTCTGACAATGACCCCTCCCCCATGCACCCACCGGCAGGGCTGGAAGCAAGCGGTGGCCCCGGCAGACCCCACGCCAGGCCAGGACACCCACGCCCCGCACCCGGGGCAGGGCAGGCTTGGCCACCGGGGCAAAGCTCTCGAGAGCCCCTAGGTCCACGGAACACCAGGTGGAGCATGTGAAGCAGGTGGAAAACTTGCCAGAAAATGACTTCTGATATAACATTTGCTTCTAATACATGTACAGTTCCTGAGTTCAACCTCAAGCAGGAAAGAGAGAAAGAGGGAGAGAGGAAAAAAAAGAGAAAGAGATGAAAGAAAAAGAGAAGAAAGAGAAAGACAGAATAAATGAGAGAGAAAAGAAAGAAAAAGAGAAAGGAGAGAACAGAAAAAAAGGAAAGAAAACAAGAAAGAGAAAAGAAAGGAGATAGAAAGAAAGAAAAATTAAAGTGGGGAAAGAAAGGAGATAAGAGAGAAAAAGCAAAAACAGAATGAGATAAAAGAGAATGAAAGGGGGCTGGGAAGTTGGCTCAGTGATAGAGCGCTTGCCTTGCATGCCTGAGGCCCTGGGTTCGATTCCTCAGCATCACATAAGCAAAAAGAAAAAAAAAAGCCAGAAGTGGCGGTGTGGCTCAAGTGGTAGAGCGCTAGCCTTGAGCTGAAGAGCTGAAGGACAGCGCCCAGGCCCAGAGTTCAGGCCCTACAACTGGATCCCTCCCCCTCCAAAAAAAGAATGAAAGTTACAGATAAAACCTGTACTGTTGATTCTGATACTGCAAAATCTCATTGCTATCTGTGTTCCATAATTATAGTCATACTATAAATATAAATGCATTTCCTTATATATGTTATATTATGAGCATTATCTCATGCCTTTAAAATTGTTAGAAACTTACTATGATTTCAATGACTGAACATTTCAATATATGAACATACCACAATTTTCATTAACATCTCTGTTCCAGAGGCTTATTTAGAATTTCCCCAAACTTCCGGTATCTAGTGGAAATGACTATAATTATTTTATTAAGATGAATTTCTACAATTGGACTTATTGGGCCAAAGACTATGATCTCTTAAGGATTCACAGCAGATATATGCATGTGTTCAAATGTTTTTCAGAATTCTCTTTAAAACTATGAGAGAAGTTTAATGTTTTTATACGCTCGTTAGATTTTGGCTCACATCCGTACACCAGTCACCTGCCTATTTTCTCTCGGGAGGTCGTATTACATTTCTATTTATACTTTTCAGAGATCTGCACTTTGGGAGTGTTCTTAGGGAATCTTTTCCAGAAAGTTCTGCTTGTGCAGCTTGCATCAGAACAGCCCCATTTGAAGAGGCCTTTTGAGGACTCTATTGATTAGTGCCACAAAAAGCAATGTTTATGCCCGGGAATTACTCGCCCCCACCTCCTTGGCGTTGAGAGACTCTCGCAAGCCTGCGGGAGACTCGGCGCATCTTCGATGGAGCTGCGCACACCACAGCCAGCTTGGTCTTCATGGGGATGCACATTCTCCACTTCCCCACGCTGTCCACGGAGTCTGCCCCTCCAGTCCCTGTGGCTGCCGTCTCTTTGATTTTGTTTTTCTCCAAAGGAGAAAGCCGTCCTTTCTTGAAAGCGCAGTGGACCATACCTCGATCTTCTCTTCCCGCTCTGGTTAGATGACCTACAGCCACAGAAAAGGCTGGGTGTGCGGAAGGTGCTAGACTGTCTGAGCATGTGTCTGTAATCAGGACAGGCCCACGCGTACCAGCGCCAGGATCGTGACCCCGGATGGGCCGCACCGCCAGCCGGCCCGGGCACCAAGGCTGTGGGCTCGCCACACAGGCGAGGAACTGACATAATCTCTCCTGGCAGTTACTTTTATTTTAGGTCCTTCGGAGATACTTTAGGCTCTGAGTACTTTTTAATTTTTCCCAAGGCCCAGGAGAATTCCTCTTTCCGCCCTGCCAGCACCATGTTCTGATCAAGGTAGGTTTCCTTTCAATTTCAAAACCCAACTTGTTGTTTTGCTAAGGAGCACTTAATGGAGAATTCCTTAGAGATAGCAGACAGTTTAGACATGTGTCCACCTCTCTGGTAATTTTGAATGATTTCAGAAACAATTAGGACCCGTGCGTTCGCATGGTTGTGGAAGTCCGTGCGTTTCTGCCTCTGGCTGTGGCTTCTCTGGTCCGGCCCCTCGGCGTGGCCTGGCGGGGGCCTGCTGCTGGCCGCGGGTCAGGTGATGGGAACACGCACCACTTAAGCAAGGCTCGGCTTCCTAAACAAGTATTTAATCTCCTCATTAAAGATAGATGAAACTAAAAATCAATGCACTTCGGTGGCGAGCGCTTTTTAGGGGGAGTAATGGGCCCACGTTGGCTAGCATTGGCAGCTTCACTTGGGGTTCAGAAACAAGCTCTCTGGCTAAGGTCATAACTGGACAATGAGTTCAGGATAAGCAGGCCTCATAAATACATAACATGAGGGACAAATTGTGCCAGTTCACATTCACTCACATCAAATGGAGAGGGTGACTCTTACTATAAAGCCCAAGATGAAAGAAAGCGCTATTGTGCTTGGACACATGACCTATCGAGCCTCTATTAAAAAGACTCTTAGCTGTGTACATTTCAACCCTTGATATGCCGATATCATGGGCTATTTAGGCTGCAAAGCGCTGTTTGGGGATATAAAAAAAAGTCAGACTTCATTTGAGCAGGCAACAGAGAGAAAGTACTGATACATTTCAGGCAAACAATGGACAACCATGTATCGGTGATTGGGCCAAACGTCCCCGGACCTGAAATGAGCCATTCACACAGTGTAGAAAACAGGAGAGCATCTCTAAGACCATCTCAGGGCATTCGTTCTGCTGCTCACGTTCTAAGCTCTGTTTTGTGAGCAGCCTGGCTTTAAACAGTGCGCAAAATACAGCGGACACCCAAGATGGATCTTAAGCACCACAGAACCCAAAATCATGTCACTCTTCTTCAAAATCCACTGCCTAACAAGCGTGGTAACCGTGAGCTCGCCTCAGACGAATGGGTGGCAGACCATGGCGGTCACGAGGGAGCCAGTGAGGCGTGGACTCAGGGAGTGGCCCGAGCTCGGAATCACGGCCACGTCTTCGTGTCACGAATCCTCACGTACACATTTCTCCAGACACGTCACTCAGGCTTTTGTAGCTCTCACCGAATGGAAATGAAACCACAAGACGCAGAACTCTATTAAACCTCCACTGTGACGGAAGGGATCTGCGGTTAACGCTAGCTCACAGAGGGCGGCCTGGCAGCGTGGGCCCGGGGTGGGGGGCGTGGGGCGGGGTGGCCGGGGGTGTGGGGAGGGCACCCAGCCAGAGGCCCTTCCCTGGACCCCGGAGGCCCCGCCAGCACCACAGGTGGTGGAAGCGTTGACTGACTTTTTCAGTGGGCACTTTGAGAAGTCAGAAAGAAAGAATCAAAGCTACAGGAGACAGAGGTAGGAGTGTAAACCAATCACAAGAGAAAATAGAATTAGGAGGAAGGAAGATTCAACTCCACCCGACACAGGGCAGACGCGCGTGACTAGACACAGCAGCCCAGGCCTTCCCCCAGACCCTCACGCGCGGCCCTCCCAAAGCTAGTCCTGGTGATCCCTCTGGATTTATCTGCACAGTCGCTTGCGGCTTTTCCCCGTGGGTGAGTATTTAGCGATGTTCACAGTGTCATTGTCATGCCCAGCGACTTAATCTGTTAGTTTCTGTTGTTGTCCTTACAAAATTCCAGCGACACTTCTTTGGCCAGGAGGGCCGCAGTGAGCAGCTCAGAAACAGCTTGACACATCCCGATCGGACCACACAGGAGAGCATGGCCCAAGCTCCCTTCATGAGCTTGAGCGAGCTCAGGTGAGTTCCTGTTCCCATGAACACTTTCTGAGGGACAAGGAAGAGTTGACGAAGATGGTCAGTTTTGCTGGGGACACAGCCGCCCGAGTCATTATGAGTAGCTAACAGAGTAGTGGGCCACATTTCCAGCTCGGTGGGCAGGGGCCATACCTAGATATTGACCTTGCATGAGTGCGTGAGGGAGGTGTTTGTTTATTTATATACATGTTTTGTTTTGTATCTCAAAATTAAGGAAACAGAGTGGAGGTCTGGCTCAATGCAGAAATCTCAGCATGAAGAATGAGCTCTATGTGGTGTTGAGCAGCAGTGGACCAAATGTTTACACCAAGAAGTCAAATGTTTCCTGCATTATCTTTATTTCGTGGGTTCTAAGGGAAGCGGAAAGTGGTCTTCTTGTGAAAAAGCAAACCTCTGCTTTTCTCAATCTTCACGGACTCTGTCTGGAAGACAATGTTTAGAAGAGAGTTTTGACTCCTAGATTGATGTCTTCTGTTTGTTTTTACTAAGTTTATGTGGTGTTATGCTATTTAAAAGATGGTTGTGCTTACTACCGACTGTTCTTATTTTATGTATTTTAAGCTATTCAATGGTATGGATTTTATTTGGGGAAGGTACCCTCTGGCCAAAGGCAAATGTATGGGATACATATTATGAGGAGGACAGGCTTTTAGGCATTAAAGGAAGATATTGGAGGTGTGACCAATGTTCGGTGTTCTCTGCACCAACGTCATGATTTGGTCTCATCTCATTCAAGTGCTATCTGGTAGCAGATGCCACAGGTTTATGCAATTTCCTTAGGTATGCAGGCGTAAGAAAAGCCATCACCATAAAAATCAGGACAATGATTGTGTTTGAGAAAAGAAGGGGTGGACTTTAGGGAAGGAAATGAGAAAACATGGTGGGACACAGGAAGCAGATGAATTCTGAATATAGCACACATTGTTTGGTTTATGACAAGTCATTTAACTGTCCCTCTTTGCTTGGTATGGCCTTGTAATTGTGCGACAGTTTTCCATGAAAAGTTTAAAAAACTAGAACAAATGCGAACTTCAGAGCAGATTCGGTGGGATGTGCTCTTTAAACTGGAACACCATAGGACAGAACACAGCATTTCCTCCCAGCTCTGCTCCTAACCAAAAGTTGCCTTGGGGCTCAACCATCTAGCCACAAAACCAGTGCCTTTGGGAAGCAATCTGATGACCAGACCTCCTAGACAAAAATAAGGAAGTTATCTGTGGAAAATGACTTGTGTGCATATTTGATTGTAAAGTATCTCTCCAGGACTCCATGGTGCTGAGCGTACTGCATGGGGTCACCGGTTAGACACTGACTTTTGTGCAGAGACCTGAGCTCTGATTGGGATTCGACGTTGTTCTCATACATAAGTCCATGTTCTGCTGTGCAAATGTGTCATTAGGTCGTTTTGCACCTTAAACTATTCCTGTTGGCAGGTAAGTTGACAAAGTTCTGTCTTTCTCTCCGAGAGCTGCGTCACAGGCAGAGAGCCAGTCAAAATTGATCTGAACGCTAGATTTACGAATACGAAGGAGCGGGTGGACACTCGGGGTGTTGTCCCTGTCCCGGCTGAGGGGGGTGTGGCCCGCTGACGGTTCAGGCCCGTGGCACACAGCCCCACCCCTACGTGTGCTCTGAGCCTGTGGGCAAAGGGCGGAGCACCGGAGACCCCGCCGGCTCTGGGCTGACCTTCCCCTCTGCTTGAAGAGCATTTGTTAAAACGACGAGGGACCAGGTCTGTCCTGGTGGGAATCTTCCCCCGGCCCCGAGAGAGGTGCTGTCGCATGCACAAGGCCTGATAGCTCCCGACAAAGGAGACCCTAATACATCTAACAGCGCTGGGACCGGCTCCACAGACTCCGAGCCAGGCCTGCTCTGAAAACAGGAGGAATGACAAAATCCCTACTCTGCCTTTCCACAGCGGCGAAGCGCGGGCTGCCACACAGTGGGTCTCAGACTGGCCATGAGACTGGTCACCTCTGCTGCCCACAGTGCTCTCTGACACGCCGGGGCACCGAACGGAAACACACGCACACACAAAGCTCCTCTTCCTGGCTTCCACGGATGCACAGACAGACCCATTTGGGGGACGTTTGTATGCCTTCTCTACAGAGCTCCATGACAGGTGTGCACCGGAAGAGCCCGTGATGCGCCGTCCCTCCCCGGCTGCGGAGAAAGCTCAGCGTCTTGTCACTCCGGCCGGCTCAGCACAGGTCCCAGCGTGGGCGTTGGCAGTGAGCGGGACAGGGAGTGGCCGCCGACACCGCCCCGTGCTGCCCTGAGCCCTGCCGCACACGTGTGCGCTGGCCCGGCCAGAAGGACTGTCCTGAGAGCCATGGCCTGCCGCTCCCACGCAATGCCACGCTGGTGCTGCGACTGATCTCGCAGATACTAGAGGAGAAAGACTCCTGTCGGGGCATTTTGTCTAGAATATTCTGTACTGCGGGGGTGTTGATGAACCCTGAAAAAGGCAGAAACGAGGAGAGACGAGCGAACACAGGCAAGGGTGGGAATGGTTTCAGAGCCTGAGTTTGAACATCTCCACGCGATGACTCTTAATAGTGACAGCCCCCACGGACACGTCCCATGCCAGCCCCCCTCCCAGCCCACGCCGGCCCCCCTCCCAGCCCACGCCGGCCCCCCTCTCAGCCCACGCCCGCCCCCCTCCCAGCCCACGCCGGCCCCCCTCTCAGCCCACGCCGACCCCCCTCCCAGCCCACGCCGGCCCCCCTCCAAGCCCACGCCGGCCCCCCTCCCAGCCCACGCCGGCCTCACCTGATAACAGAAAGACACATCACCTGATTCTGATGGGAGGGTCTGAGCAGAGGCCCACGTATAGAAAACAGAAGGCACTTGGTTGCTCTGTAAGGATTTTATTACTCAGATTAAACCACCACTTCAGGCACATGAATGGCAATCGACTGAAAATATTTCCTCATGTTTTTTAAAACTACAAATTGTGCTCATATTAAATATTTATACATATCTATCAGGCTTCATGTATTTCTTAATCTTTTATAGCAGAAACAACCAGCATTTCCCCCTTCTTATATTTTGGTCTTCGATTTTTATTATATAAAAGCCCTTCTGAAGGGAATCACAGGCATTTCAGGGCTACATCTGCATCTGTTGTCAATTCCCGGGGCTGTAATGCCATCTTAGTCCTCCTAACCATTGACATTCTCGTTCATTCTTTCATAGTTTGAACAACAAGCCTCACAGATCCAGGAGTACAGCAGGATCCCCCACCCACCTTGCTTTACTTGTGGGTGCCCAGGGCTTACTCTGAGCAGCAGGTGGGGTACCTGGGGCTGATGACTGTGGGCAGCGCATTCCGTTGCTGCAGGACAGCGAACAGATGGGGAAAAGGTCAAAGTTTTTCCTTATTACAACGGGATCGTAGCCCAGTGAATTCTCATCTGTGACTGTGTCATAGAATCCAACCAAAGCAGGAATTTCCCAAAGATTCATGTGCCCTTGGATAAGCAGCAATCGAATCGAGAGAGAGAGGTCCACATGCAGCGCAGCCTCTCTGGCCGATATCCGGTCTCTACTTTGTTTTCAGGCTCCCTTGATGTGGTCCAGAGTCCTCCTGGTATCTGACACGCTGAAAGGAAAGCTTCATAAAGCATTGCGCCCTTCGAGGGCCTTGTGCCCCATGCCGCTCAGAGCGGGGAGTATTTCGAAGGCGCAGAGCATTCTGCTTTCGGCCCTCCATCTTTCTCAGGGTAGTGTAATAAAATAGCTCTAATAATAGGGAAAGGAAATGGGGAAGAAATGGTGTGACCAGATGACTGATGGAGAGACACGTCTTGCTGGTGCTCATGTCCATTTATCTGCACTGTGTAATGCACTTTTCTTGTTTTACTGGGTAATTAAACCTTCAACACCCCCAGGTTTGTGAGGAATCTGAATCCCATTACCGTGGATGCCCCAGTCGGCTTTCCTGGTCTGATTATCAGGAGTTGGCCTCCTCGCAAGGGGAAGGGAATGCTTTTGATGAGGCTCGGGGAGGCCCCACCGGAGAGCCCGCGCCGGTTAAGCACTGTCACATGTCTGCCAGGGTTGTTGAACTTTTAGGTTAACGTCTACAGCTGTTTCTCCCCCTCCCAGCCTACATTTCTTTCTTTTTTTCTGAGCTCATTGCCTTGTCTGCCCCTTACTAGTACAGGATCATTTTTCAGAGGTAGAGCTATTCTTTTCTTTCAAGATTACATATATATTTTTTTTGAAAAGGAGAGAAAGAGGAATTGACATCAAAGCCTGCACGGGACGGACGCCAGGTTTTCTGCATGTGTCTCCCCTGGAGTAACAGCAGTCTGATGCAAAGCCCAGAGATGAATTACGCCAGAGTCACACATCCTGCCCTGAGCTCTGGATGGGGACCCAGCCCCGTGGCTCGCGTCTCTAATCCGCAGAGCACAGCAGGGCGCGTCATGTGCACTTATTTGGACGTTGGATCTGGGGGAGCGTCCCTCATTGTTTCAATGCTTGGCGTGTGGTCATTTGTTTAGGTTTTTCTAAAATTATGAGTAACAGAATTCAGCTTTACTTCTGCTTCCTGGAAAACTGTCTCCAGTGTCTGCATCCTATCTAGAAAGCGGTGAGGCATTTTACCAAATGGCTGTTTGGGGGCAAGAACTTTGTGTTAGTGTGTGCTCCTACAAACTTTGTGTTAGTATGTGCAACATAAAAGACTGAAAACAATTGTTGCCTTTCTAAAGAAAAAAAAATCAAAAGAAAGAGCCTATTTTAAAACCTCAGCAACTAACGTAATGGCAACACAAGTTGTGTCCTGAAGTAAGTTTGTGGACCATACTACACTACCCAACTTTTCAAATGTATTTGGCTCAGACAAGCCTAGAATTTTGAGTAAAGGAAATACCATTTGCCATCTCGTGGGACTTTAGAGCCCTACTGCCCTTTATATTGGTGCTTGATCATTTTATAATCAATACAATGACTGAATCAGGAGTACAAACTGTATTCCTTAGACATTACACTGAAGAAAATATTGTAAGGTCAATATTGAACCATTAAGAAAATACAGGACTGTTCTATTTACTTCCAGTGCTAATGTTTGAGCTCAAGGCCGCTACTCTACCCGCGGAGCCCTCACACATTTCTGCTTTGTTTAGTTTGGTGCAGGCTTCCTGTTTTAATAGAAAAACACCTTTTGGGTCTTTGGGGATCCGGGCTGCGCCTCTGAGCCCCAAGGCTCTCCTCTGTGATACGTTGCGTTAGGTGCCAACAGTCTGTGACTGTGTGAACATGCATTTCTACTCATCTGCTCTGAAGGCCTTATTGCCTTAGCTCACATGACCGTCACGACTGATTTCTGAGCCTCATTTCTGTCTGTTTAAACCTGGTGCCTTGATTTGCATATTCTAACCCCCAGAATCACCCCCCACCCTGCCTCATTGCCACTCTTGCCCCCAAAGAGAGTAATTCTCTTCAGGAACACTAGGAGCTCAGAAACCAGATGTGGTTTGTGTAGGTACTCATTATGAATTTGCAGTGAATTATAATTACAGAGACAGCCAAACCCAAAGCCACACTTAAGAGGTGAGTCGTGAGAGCAGAGGTTTAAGTGATTCTGAAAAGACTTGTTCAAAAGTAGATAACATCTTCATTTTCTTTCAACTTGAAGGAAGGGCAGTAACCATGGGGGAGAGAGCCCTTCCCCCTCACAACAGCCCGTCCTGTGGGAGAGGCTGGGCCTGGAGCACAGTTCCAGCACGCAGCCCTGGAATCAAGGCAGAGCTGGGATTCCACGCCGGCAGCCTGCCACAAATCCAACCCTAGAGAATGTAAGCTTTCCCGGCCTCTTTTCCTTCGGCTGTGAGTGGGAGCATCGATGGCCACGGAGCTGGAGGACTGTAGACGTGTACATAATTTTCTCCCACTAATAACGATGGTGATAGGGAAGAGGTGGACACGCTGGCTGCTGGGTCCTTCGATGGTGGGGTCGGCGGGAGTTTGGGGATATGAAGGGCTTTCTGTGCCTTGGGGAAGCTCAGACCACGACAGGTAGAAAGATGCACGAAGTGCCAAGGACAGGTGAACTGTGACATCGCCCCCGCCGGGCGGAGGCCGCTCCTCCTTGGAAGCGGGGCCTCGCCTGAGCTCGGGAAGCAGGGCTTTGCCTGAGATCGCGCAGTCAGGACGGCATTTGGAGTTGAAACTCCTGTTTTAGTGCAGAAGCTTTATTCTTTTCCTGATATCGCAAGTGCCCCGTGCGTTCAGCCATGGGTGGTGAGGCGCTCTCCCGTCCGAGTCCTTTCTCTCTCTTCCGGAAGCAGCTCGTGAGCACGTGCTGCTGGCTTTTCCGGTCCCTGGGCTCCGGCAGTCCCTGCACTCCAGAGATGCAGTGGACGCGGGGAGGGGGGGCACACAGCGGACATGGGAAGCCACCGGCGGTTTACATCGTGTCCTGAGGAGGCAGCCATCTGGGGAGGGCATCTGAAGACCCTCGATGTCTCAAGACTGTTGCTTGAGAACTCTGGGGCACGGATGCTCTTTTACCCTTTAGCATCAGAGAAGGAAATAGAGCTGTGGGAAGGAAACAGAGCTGTGGGAAGGAACAGAGCCACCTTTGGACATCCAGAGTGGAAAACCTGACGGAAAGCAAGGGCAACCTTGGAAGAGTGGAAGAAGAGGAGGTGGATGGGCCCGGACTTCTGTGCATGCAGGCTGGTGAGTCCCCTCAAACGCTGGCTCTTGCTCGCCACACCCTTCCTGTGTGTGCACGAAACTTCCTCATCCACAGGAAGGAATCGGCTGGGGGCGAGGCCTGCCCCTCAGTTACCTGACCTCCAACGCCTTTCCTCTGCGGGTCAGGACGCGTGTGTTTCTGAAACCCTCGCGTGTTTGTGAAAACTGAGCTAAGCTGCCCCGTCGGCCCGCAGCATCTTCCAGAGGAGACACGTGTGGGAAGGCGCCCAGCCCCCATGGAAGGAAGACTGAGGCCCAGGAGACATGGGTCCCAGAGAACCGCCCGGCCTGCCCAGCGCACCCCGACTGTTCCGACACACAATGCCACTCCCGGCCGGCACGCCGGCAGCTTCTCCCGACCTGACACCGCGGGTGCTGTCCCTGCTGTGTGGCGGTTCCGAAGCCTCTCCGGGCGTGGTGGGGGTGTCCTGGGAACCCCCTTCTTTTTTTGGGTCCAAGTAAAGGTACACACGATGACCTGTGACTGACCCCTGGAGGCGCCATGAAAGACAGGACTTGAGGTGAATCCCACTCTCCGTTAATTCCTCCAAGCCCTGTGTGAGCTCTGCGGCTGAGCGGCTTTAATGAGGCGCCACGGATTTTAGCGGGTGATTTACAGCCAATGCCCACGAGTGCCGTGGGGGGCCGGCTTTGCGGGGCACAGTACATCACGCCGGCCGGCCGCGTCTTAGGGGGTTAACACGACCTTTCCCTTTAACATGGCACTAAAGATAATGCCACTTCCTTCCTCCGTGTCTCTTTCATTTATACTGAAAGGCTCGTGACAGACGGGCCGGGCCCTGAGAGCCACTACCTCATTTATGTCGCTGTCATCCATAAGCTCGGGTGGGTGATTACGAAAGTGCACAGGCCGGGCTCGGTTATCAATGCTCCCCAGGCAGCACGGGGCCTGGAAGGAGAGGTCGTGTGTGTGTGTGTGTGTGTGTGTGCGTGCGTGCGTGCGTGCGTGTGTGTGCGTGTGTGTGCATGTGTGCGCGTGCGTGCGTGCGTGAGTGCGCGTGTGTGTGTGTGCGTGCGTGCGTGTGTGCGTGTGTGTGTGCGTGTGTGTGTGTGTGCGTGCGTGCGTGTGCACGGGGGGTGGTAGAGCAGGGGGGGCTGGGGCTGGTCAGCGCCGTCCCTCACTTCTTCACCGTGATCTCAGCTCACGCATTTCCTGCCCCTCGCGGCACAGGCAGTGAGGCAGAGGTCGCTGGAAGGCAGCACACATCTCCTCCTGCATGGAACGTCCCAGGCGCGGTGTCCCACGGCTGTCTACGACTCTCTGGTGCTCGTGAAATGAGTGTGAAGGGCTGTCAGCTGTGCAGGTGCCGCAGGATGTAGAAGATGGACGAGTGGTGGACCCGTGTGCTCCTGCTCCTGGTCAGAAGCTTTGCCCTTGAACAACGGAGGCTCGAGTGCGTCGCGTTGACATTTCCCCTCCTGCTCCAGAGCCCCACGCCGCGGGGTTCCCCACGCATCCGCCCCAGGGCCCCAGGAGAGGAGCTTGGTCTCCTGGTAGCGATCAGGACCTCCGCTGGGAGGAAGCTCCGTCCTCTGCCTTCTGTCTCCCTTGGAACGGGACATTATAGCTGATCACGGAAGAACTCCAGCCACTGGGTGGCTGTCAGAGTCCATTGTCTGCCCTGGCCTCTGCTCCTCTCATCAGTAACTTGACCAACTGGCTTCTCGAAGCTCCTCCGAGCTTTTCCTTGCGGGGCCTTTGCCTATGACCATAAAGCTCCTTCTCTTCATTGACAGCGTCAGCTCATCCTAAACTTGGATGGTTTTCAGAGATCCTTTCCTCGGTTTTCAAATTGTCTCCTAAAACACATACTTTTGCAGAACCTTGTGTGTAGTTTCGATCAACATCACAACTATGATTATTAAAGGTCTTCAATTCTTCGTTTAATGTCCATCTCTCCCAGATGACCATTCATTCCAGGGTGAGAAGCCTGTCTTGTCCGTTGCCCATACCATCAGAGTTCCTGAACAATATTTTCGAGTGTGTCAATTATGAATGAGTGAAGATTCAACCTAAGACCAGACCCTTAGTTCAGGACTAGATGCCATAGCAGCACAGAGTCAGCGCCAACCCAGAAGAAAACTCAGAGCACCAAAGTAGGAGGAATAGCGGTGTGTGTGAGAATCTTCCCCTAAGGAGACGCAGAGACACGGGCGATGAGTTTGGCTTTCTTGGCGTTTGACAGACGCCAGGCGCCTCACGTCCCATGGCGTGGAGAGAGCTCAGAGCTGCCAACAGTGCTGTGCATCCACTCACAGCAGCAGGGCACACCACCGCTGTTCTTAACACCTAACTCGTCTTCTTTTTTAGGGATAGGAACAAATGTGGAAAAGTCCCCCCAAGCTACTGATGAGAGAGTGGTTTCCAGGGCAGGTTTTAGGGTTAATCTTGTGCTGTGGAGACTACAGGAGCCCGGATTTTCTGATACAAACGTGAGGCTGCAGACCTCGCGTTGTGCCTGTTGCAATTTTGGGATTTTTATTTGGTTTTATGATTTGGCATTTCATTTTACACTCGGTCACTACGTGGATTGCGGCAAACACCCATACCGCGGATCTCCATGCACTTTCCCGAGGTAACACAATGTAATACTTTCTGTTCCAAGTTTTATGACACCTACCCCCCAACCCAATTAAAAAAAAAGGATCTTCTGCCCTCAAAACTGACACTCTTCAAAAATGTGCATTTAAACACAAAAACATGGGAGCGTGTGGGTTTCCAGGTCCTGAGGCAGCTGTGCGGCAGAGAATGTGAGCACACTTTATGGCAGTTTTTAGTATCTGTTCCAGCTGCAAATGTGCAATATAATCTGAAGATTACACAGAGCAGCATTCATTTAAAATGTGTAAACTTTATTGACAAGAAGACAGCTTCAAAAGAAAATAGCAGAGCCTCGTGTCTCAGCTCCGTCTGGAGGAACTTTCTGGTAAGCCATGACAGAACGGAGCATGGTAACCGTGTGACACTTTGGATTGCAATGCGGGCCAGCCATCCGGGCAGCTCTACAGCTGGACGGGAACGCCATTTTGTCTAATTAGAACACAGGGACGGATGCTCATGCGTTCTTCTCTATGATATAGGAACGCACAGCTGCACACACTTGATACACAGCCTCGACCGCGTCCACACACCTGGGTGTTCCAACTACAAGGAGACCAAATGGCATGGCTACTTGAGGACACGCCATCCCGGAGGGAGGCGAAGGTACGCCCCCCGCCCATCGGCCTGGAGTGTGCTCTCCTTGTGGGATTTGCCTTCTATTCGTCCCTGAGGTCTTCCCAGCCACTGTGCACGATGGAGAGAATCACAATGCCTTTGTAGTGGATCCGCATCGTGAAGGACAGCGGTAGAGGCTTTTGCTCTTTGTGACCTAGAGGGGCTTTGAACTCAGGGCTTTGGGTGTGTGGCCGCCCTGCCCGGGCTGCTTTAGTCATCTGTCACATCATTGATATCTATTGGCCAATATCACAAAAGCTGTTGCAATATTTCTGAAACTTGCACAGAATTCTGAACTCGGTAAAGCCTGTGAATTCCTGGGAAAACATTGACCTATCTAAACACATGCAAAAAAAAAAAATGAGTTGCTTCTATAACAGTTGTTTTCTGGGATCAGATAATTATCTAAATAGGTAATAGAATCACCTCTTGAGAGCATGTGATTGGAAATGTTGATTGCAGGCATGGAAGAAAAAAAGTGTCAAAGATGACCAAAGCCTTCCTCTTCCTCTTCCTCTGAGCAATGCTGCCTCCCCCCCCCCCGCAATCCCCCCCAGCTCCTTCCATTGCCTTCTCCAGTCCGGCCTCTGTTCCCAGCCCAGCCGCTACCCCTTGCTGGGTCTGCCAGACGGGGGCACCCCCCGGGGGCTTGCAGCTCACTCCTCACGGGCACCCAGCGTTTCTTCTGGAGTTGTGAATGCCGGGCAAGGCCGTGCCCGGCTCTGCTGGCCGGTCCACTCCCAGCTCGGACTGGCGAGTGCATGCTACTGAGCACGCGTGTTGGAGCCGGGCACGGGCAGCTCTCAGCAGACTCTCCTTGGACGCACACGCTCCGTGATCCCCGGCGCTGGAGGTCTGGCCACTGAACCCCGTTCCTTGGGCTGCGTTCTGGCGGTGGCAGGAGGCGGCCTGGCAGGCAGCTCAGCAGCACTGCCCGTCCTCAGGCCGGCATTCTATTTAAGCGTCTGACATGCAGAGTTTAGAAATTCCAATTCATTGTCGATCCTTTGCTCTGAAGAGGTAGAAGATGTTTCCAGAAGAAGCCTTGTTTTCGGAGAGGAGTCTCTGGTCCCTAATTTATCAATTGATGATAACTGGTGGCTCTATTTGAAGTGCTCTGTGTATTGATAAAACGATGTCATCCACACAGGAGAAAGTGTGGGGGGAATACAGAAAGACACTTTACTGAGCTGAGCGTCTGCCGAGTCACCTGTGAACCACCGGCGTGCCCCAGAGGAGAACGCGCTAGGATGGTAGAGGTCATTTTAACCATGTTCCTGTTACATCATTAGTTCTCTAAGCTGGAAGAGAAGCCCTCTCCATATTTTGATGATTATAGGAGATTAGCTAAGAATCTATCTATCCATCTATCATTATATTTCATGTCAATGCCAGGTAAGAGACTGGAGACCTTACCATCGTCAATGAAAACCAATCGTTTCTTTAACATATGCCCACATTATCCATGATCGGTACTTCTGTCTGAAGAGCACACGGCCTGACAAAGTAGTTTGTGGAAGAGGAGGATCAGAGTAGCCTAGGTTAGGATGCCTGCTCCTCCCCGCTCCTCCCCGCTCCTCCCCTCCTCCCTGCTCCTCCCTGCTCCTCCCCGCCCCTCCCCGCTCCTCCCCGCCCCGCCCCTCCTCTCCTGGCCCACACCCCCCTTCTCCACGCATGTTTTAATGACTATGCCTCCCGCACTGGCACCAACGTGTCCAAAACAAAGATGGCAAATGGCTGGAAATGGGAGTGGGAGGAAACCAACAAGGAGAGAGGGGAAAACAAAAACGAAGTTGCTTTAAAATAATGACATGATCACTGAGATCTTCTCCACAGGCCATGGGCTCCCTGCCCGCTCCCCCGCCCCCAGCCTCCAGCCCCCAGCCTCCAGCCTCCAGCCTCCAGCCCTCCACCCGCACGTTTCTGGGGATGAAGGGAAAGGCACACGCTGAACACACACCGCTGTCGAGTGGCGTGGAGGCCTGCCTTCCTTCTGTAACTGATATTGGCACCTTCATGCTATCGTGATAGCATGCAAATCTTTACACAATAATCTAGTTAGGATCCCTACAATAAACAAGTCCCATTTCCACCATTTCTAAAGCATCGTTGCAGAGAGCAGAGCATAGCAATGCGGCCTTATGTTTCTTATTTTCCAGATCAATCTGTTTTTCTTAATTTTAATTTATAATCAGCACAGTCAAAGCATCCTAATCACATCAGACACGCCAATCCTTTCAGAAGCAAATCTGATTTCACATGGAGGAGTCTGGCCTGTGTTCCAGGGGGAGGAGGGCTTCCCACACCTTTCCCCACCAGGTTTTTTTTTTTTTTTTTTTGGCTGTACCTAAAACAATTACACAGCTGAGATGCAAACCGGTTTCCCGATTCTTGGTGGACAAAGATCTCTCCATTCACCCAAATAATCCACTACGTAGTCAGCACTGCAGGGGCCGGCTGAGCTCAGAGTTTCTTGTTTCTCTGTTGGTGGAGAGAAAGCGTAAGGAGACCGCTGTTGTGAAGGCCTGCAGACGTGAAGAGGTGGAGCTACCTCGCACCGCAGCGGCGCCCGGGGAGGGAGGACAAGGCCCCGCTTCCCACCTTGCCTGGCATCTCACAGCAGTTCAGTCTAACAGACCAACTCCCACCCCACCCCGGCGAGTCTTCGGGGAGACGCGATTCTCCACGAAGGCACTGTGTGGGTATTTTCGGCCTGTGGAGCAGACAGCTGATGAGCGCTCCGCACTAGCTGCAAGCTGTAGCTGTGTCAGGCTTCACTAGGCACACAAGGCTCTGATTGTGTATCATTAAAGACTCATTATCTCTTTTAACTTCTGTTGAGAGCATTCATCCAGAGCTCTAGCTACTATTGAAATAATAGAGGCTCCTACCACAGTCATAATGCTGGGAGTTCCCCCCCACCTCTTCTTCAAACCAGCTTAAAGAGCCTTTAAAGTATAGATTGGCTTTCCTATGCAGAACAAAAAGCTTCCACTCAGGAAAATGGGGGAAGGTTATTTCCGTAAGTAACTTCAATTTTAAAGAGTGGAGAACACTCATCTGAGGGGTATTTAGTTGCTCAGAGCTGGGAGTCACAGGCGTATACCTGCATGCTCGGTTCCTATTGGGGAAATATTACATTTTCTGAAGGAGGGTGGCAGGCCTTACTTATGCTCAGCCTCAAAGAGAAAAAAAATACTTTAATAAGAACAAAACAGGCTTGGCGTATTGATCTTACCAATTTGTTGGATATTAATATATATTTGGCAGGGAGCTAAACTCTCCATTGGATTCAACAGTGGATTATATGAGCAGTAATTCCTACATTACTGGCTTTGTTTACACTTTCATTATACCTCCACTGCATTATCTGAACAGTTTTCAATCTTACAGCCACTTTAATCTGCGCCCGCACTCAGCATATCTGAGTGAGTTTGTTGGCATAAGGGAATTCTGAAGGTTATATTACAGCACATGAATCAACAGAAAATGCAAGGCCCTGGAGACATGGTGAGCCAGTTTTAATTCATTGCAGAAAGTTCTAGATACCAGCATGCGTTTCATGTAATCTGATCTCTTTATTCAGTCTTGAATTTATGACCAATTCACCAGGAATCAAATGACAACTTTGTTTTTAAGGACAGTAGTCTATGTTGAATACCACCTTAATATATCTCTGACATATTTACATTTAAAGAGTGGAATCTTCGAACATAAATTTCTCATCTGGTGAGAAAGAAAGATGATACTTTTGTTCATTGTAACATTATCTGTCAATACAGCACAGGTCAGCTTGGCGATATCAGTTAGATAAATCCATCAGCGTAGCTGCCAAACAGATTAGAAGCCCTTACAACCATAGAACATTCCATTTTCAGGAGGAGGCAAATAGCCCAGTGTGCTCAGCTCTCTAAAAATATTTGTACCTGCTTGCTTTTTTTTTTTTTGTCAGTCATGGGGCCTGAACTCAGGGCCTGGACACCGTCCCTGAGCTCTTCTGCTCAAGGTGAGCACTCTATCACTTTGAGCCACAGCACCACTTACAGTTTTCTGGTGGTTTATTGGAGATCAGAGTCTCACTGACTTTCCAGGCAGGGCTGGCTTTGAACCGCAATCCTCAGATCTCAGCCTCCTGAGTAGCTAGGATGACAGGCGTGAGCCACTAGTGCCTGCCTAAAAATACAGTTTTACAATGAGTACAAAAACACGACCTACATAACAGATGATGTAAGTATGACTATAACTTTTGAAAACTCAGTCTTGTAATAAGGACAGAAATGATTCAAACGGACACTGTGTTGTGTTAATAGAATCGGGATGGATGGATGGTGTGACTTTAGTGCCAGCTTTCCTCCCCTTCTCGGAACATAATGCAAAGCCTGCTAGACTGTGGGGAGACGCAGAGACTTGAGATCCGTGAGCAGTTAGGAGTGCAGCCTCAAGCCGTGTGAGAGTAAAGATGCCTCTGTGAGGAAACCTGATACCCGTTCACAAGAGCCTGTGGGGCCCACTCACACGCTTCCCACTCCTCCCCCATCCTCCACCCACCGGTGTCCCCCCCATCTGCCCCCCACCGGTGTCCCCCCCCATCCTCCACCCACCGGTGTCCTCCACCCACCAGTGTCTGCACCCCACCGGTGTCCTCCCCCCTGTCCGCCACCCACCGGTGTCCACCCCCCACCCACCGGTGTCCGCCACGCACCGGTGTCCCCCCCATCCTCCACCCACTGGTGTCCTCCACCCACTGGTGTCCCCCCCATCTGCCCCCCACCGGTGTCCTCCACCCACCGGTGTCCACCCCCCACTTGTGTCCTCCCCCCTTGTCCTCCACCCACTGGTGTCCACCCCCCACCGGTGTCCCCCCCGTCAGCCCCCCACCAGTGTCCCCCCCGTCCGCCCCCCACCGGTGTCCACCCCTCGTCCACCCCCCACCGGTGTCCCCCCCGTCCGCCCCCCACCAGTGTCCCCCCTGTCCGCCCCCCACCAGTGTCCCCCCCGTCCGCCCCCCACCGGTGTCCGCCCCTTGTCTGCCCCCCACCAGTGTCCCCCCCATTCGCCCCCCACCAGTGTCCCCCCCCGTCCACCCCCCACCGGTGTCCCCCCGTCCTCCACCCACCGGTGTCCGCCCCCCACTGGTGTCCCCCCCGTCCGCCCCCACCGGTGTCCCCCCCGTCCACCCCCCACCGGTGTCCCCCCCGTCCGCCCCCCACCGGTGTCCCCCTGTCCGCCCCCCACCGGTGTCCCCCCCATCCGCCCCCCACCGGTGTCCCCACCCCGTCCGCCCCCACCGGTCTCCACCAGCACACTAGCTCTTCTTTCTCGGCAGTCCGTTCTCCACATTTGATTCGTCCTGGGAGTTGGCTTCCAGTGATTAAGATTCTATTCTTTTTAGGAACATCCAGCCTATAAATGATTTTGTGGACAAAAAGGCTTCAAAATTTCAAGGAGTCACTTCTAAACCAGATGTTTTAATAATAATTCTGGTGTTCTTGGGGGCTGGCTATGACAGACTTCTCTGGAAAGAAGATCTGTCCATCTGTCTGTCTGTCTGTCTACCTATCTGTCCGGTTAGAATGTGTTATCTATTGGTTTGCTACCAAGACTCCAGGCTGAGGAGTCCATTGCCCGCCTTCTGCAGGGTGAAGGCCAGGAAGACTCTTACACTTTCCATGGAGGAGCGAAGCAGTACTGAAGCTCAAGGTCAGGAGAGGAAGGCTGCTCCTCCTTCGGCCAGGAGCAAGTCCCCCTTTCTCTGCCTTTTTGTTCCATCCAGGCCCGCAGTGGATTGCACCATGCTCATTTGCTCTAGGGAGAAAGGTCTTTGTCTCCGAATTCAAGTGCCTGACTCCGCTGGTAAAACTTTCCCAGCATGGTGAGAAGCCTCTTGCAGCTCTGGGCGACCCTTCCCCAGCGCAGATGCATCACCTGCCAGACGGAGTCAGGACGGACAGGGATCCACCAGCCTCCCAGGTGTCTTCAATGTTCAAAGCGACCAGATGTCACAGAAAGAACATTTTATAATTGTCAGGAATGCAATCAAACTATGTACACACAACCAGTCGTGCAAATTGGCAGCTCCGAATAAGAACTCATTGATTTTTCCCAACAGGGCTGACAATGAACTTTTTATCCTGGTAGAAAACGGTAACAAGGTTAAAAGAAAGAAAGAAAGAAAGATAAAGAACGCGGCCTGTGCGTTTGTTTGGATGCCTGGTGGCTTTCACAACAAAATTCGTCCTGTGTCACCTCTTGGGGACGTACGGAAGCCCCTAGGATTTGCCGCCCACCGCGAGGACACGGCTACTCTTTGACTCGAATAAGCAAAGAAATGGTTAATTGATCATGCTTGTGAAAGAGCAGGCATTCTGAGTGTTACAAGTGTTGGTGCCCACTAGACCCTCACACACAACACGTTGGGCGTTCTTTCTGTAACGCATCGGGAACCCAGCCCATGCCGGGTGCGCGGATGCACAGCTACAACTTCCCTGCTCCGGGAGGCCTAACGCTGCAACGTGAACGGCTAGAGAAGTCCAGGTGCAAAGTGTGCCCTCCGCAGGTGTGGGGCTGAGGGCCGGGGGCCGTGGTGCAGAACAGAAAACCAGGGCAGGCAACGCCGTGTGCTCACTCACACCGAAACCACGCTCATCCGTCTGAGGCAGTGCAAACACGCGATGAAAGCAAAATGGCCAAATCCAATTATATGCATCAGTTCTATCTTCTTGAGCAATTATCATTCTTTTGTAAACTGCAATTTTGGCCACTTGTGCGTACCAACCCTTAACGGTTGCAATTCTCCAGTTTCCTGGCATTGTGTAATGAGATATTTAGCCTGCGCCACGGCCGCCGCCAGTGTTTACATCGCACCACTGAATGATCAGACAGACACGGGAAATCACGGGGGCAGCACGGCCGCCATCTTCCGCATTGTGTTCTTCCACCTGCTCCTCCTGGGCGGAGGGCTGTGGAGGGGACACGTGCAGAACTCAAGGTCCCAGGTAACGGCCGCCACTTTCCAGTCCTTGCCATTATCTCATCGAGAGTGACAGAGAGCTCGTTTCTTAGTCAAATGATCCTGACACAGACAAGGAAACCATGTTTGCCTCTGCCGCTGGCTTAGATGTGACTGAACTCCCTGGGACTCCGGGACGCGCGGCGTCCCGAGGCAGCCAGGCTGCCTCCCGCCCGCATGTCCTGAGTGGCTCTTCACGGTGGGGCGCGTGGCCGCGCGTGGCCGCGGGCCCCCCGGCCCTCTCCTCCTCACCCCCCCCACCCCACCCACCTCACCCACGCGAGGGAGGAACACAGCTCCACAGAACTGCTTCAAGCCTTCCGCGTCCAGCCCCGCGGTGCTCTGCCGGTTTCCCCACGCCTGCCCTGGCTCTTGGTCACGAGATCTTTCTACCATGTTCGGATTGTCTAGTCTTAGGTTTCCGCCTTTTCAAGTAGACACCGCAGAGTCCCTGCTCGAGGCCTGTTTCCCCCTTCAAAATCGGAATCTCTCCCAACTTACAACACTCATTTCGGGGGTGGGGGTTGACTTAAATTCCATTTAGTCCATTTCGGTCTGGATATCCACCACCTTTCATCCCAGATGAAATGTACCTCCTCCCCTTCCTTAGATAGTGATGGCACCGTCCATTCCTAACCTACCCATGCCCTCACTGGCCCCAGTGGGCACCCAGCAAGGCTGTCCACCACCTCTGTCTACCACCAGTGTCCACCACTGCTAACCACCACTGTCCACCACCACCATCCACCACCACTGTCCACCACTGCTGTCCACCACCTCTGTCTACCACCAGTGTCCACCACTGCTAACCACCACTGTCCACCACCACCATCCACCACCACTGTCCACCACTGCTGTCCACCACCTCTGTCTACCACCAGTGTCCACCACGGCTGTCCACCACTGCTAACTACCACCTGTCCACCACTGTCCACCATTGCTGTCAACTACTGCTGCCCACCTCTGTCTACCACCACTGTCCACCACCACTGTCCACCACCACTGTCCACCATCGCTGTCCACCACTGCTGTCTACCACCGCTGTCCAGCACCACTGTCCACCATCACTGTCCACCACCGCTGTCCACCACCGCTGTCCACCACCACTGTCCACCATTACTGTCCACCACCACTGTCCACCACCGCTGTCCACCATCGCTGTCCACCATCACTGTCCACCACCGCTGTCCACCACTGCTGTCCACCATCACTGTCCACCATCACTGTCCACCACCGCTGTCCACCACCGCTGTCCACCACTGCTGTCCACCATTGCTGTCCACCATCGCTGTCCACCACCACATCTGTGTGAAGGAACACTGGGCAAGATGTCTGTAGAAGGTGGAATGAAGGGAGGTGTCCCTCCGATGGCCACCTGGCTGTGCAGGTGGACAGGTGAGCTAGCTGCTCATTTGGCCTGCATCTCCCTAGCTTGTAACAAATGACAAATCAGAGAGGGCGGAGCAGAGCAACAGAAGGGCAGTCACCCGTGCACGCGTGTGTGCGATCCTGTGCAGTACCTCCATCATCCCACACGCAACACAGACTCGAGGAGGCTGAGCCCAGGGACGCCGAAAGAGGGGCTGAGGCTTCGGAAGAAGCAGGCGGAGCCGCTGGCCGCAGAGAGTTAGCGCCACAACTAGAGGACAGGCAACAGAGGGGAATCTGCAGGGTGCATGGCAGTTCCCAGGCCCGGGCTCCCACTCGCGGTACTGGTGGGGTTTTCCTGGGTTTGCGAGCATCTGTGGAATGCCCGGGGGCGGGGGGGGGGAGGCGCTGGTGAACAAATCAGCGTGCAAAGCTGCCTACAAGGTAGCTACAAGGAACAGAGGGATAAATTAGGTAAAAAAAAAAAAACAACACTCTCTACTCCAGAGCTACCGGGAACCTCCGACGCACTGGCACAGGTACGTTCACAGCTAACCTGCTGTGGCTCTCCGATCCATCTGCTCCGCTCGCCGCTTCTCAGCCTCCTCCTCTCTTTTAGTCTGAATTTCTCCACTCCTTACAAAAGACACGATTCCCGTGATGCTCTCTTTCTTGCTTTTCTTGTTGGTCATGGGGCTTGAACTCAGGGCCTGGGCGCTGTCCCTGAGCTTTTTCACTCAAGGCGAGCGCTCTACCACTTTGAACCACAGCGCCACATCTGGTTTTCTGCTGGTTAATTGGAAGCAGGGGTCTCACCGACCTTTCTGCCTAGGCTGCCTCAACCTGAGATCCTCAGATCTCAGCCTCCTGAGTAACCAGGATGACAGGTGTGAGCCACTGGTGCCGGGCCTATTATTCTGCTTGTGACTGTCTATTCCATTTCTTCTTCACAATCTACTGGCTGCTTAGTAGCTAACTAATGATTTAGAACTATGGAGCCTTTTATGTAAAGCCCGGGATTTAAAGAGACCATGATTTCTTTTTTCCTTAGCCACCATGTTTCTCTCCGCATCTGGGGTCTTCTGAAACAATCTGGCACAGGTTCCTTCCCAAGTCATGAGCCTTCCTACACACAGACACAGACACAGACACAGACACAGACACAGACACAGACACAGACACAGACACACACACACACACACACACACACACACACACACACACACACAGTGTTCTCCTGGCTTTAAACCTGGGTCCGCACGAGGCCTTTCAGAAGATTCTCCTTTCTTAAGCAAGTGCACTTTCCCATTGCTGCGTGCTGTAGAGCTGCAAACCAACACTGCCATCCACTGTTCCTTCCAACAACCTGTCCCCCACTGCGCTCACCAACATGTTTCGAGGGGGAAAAAAACCTAACAATAAAATTCAGTTTTTTGAATTGATGGGGGGGGTGGAGTGGGAGGGAAAGGAAGAGGAGAGACAGAGACAGAGACAGACAGACAGACAAAGAAACAGAGACACAGAGAGACAGAGAGAGAGAGAGAGAGAGACACACACACACACACAGAGACACAGAGCGTGCTGTGAATTGCTCATTTTTAGCAGTACTGCAGCGCAGGAAATCATGAAGGAATCCAGCAGGACGGGCTGGCTTCCTTTCCCCAATGCCTCAACTGAGAAAATGCATCCATGGCGTGGCGAGCGCGGGGCAGGGCATCGGGTCAGTTTGCCTCTGAGACAAGGCACTCTGCCGTCCGGGATCCTGGCCGAGACCCTCTGAGACCCTCAGTCTGCACACCGAGTTCTTCCTGCTGTGTGGTGGACTCCAGAGGCTCCTGCCTTTATTACGGAGCCTCCTCCCAGCCTTCCCCTTCCAAGTCTCAGGGCAGCTTTCCGTGGAAGGAAGGTGTGATTAAGATGATGAGGAATGATTCACTTACACTCAGATTTCTCTCCTTGACCTTTGGCATCACATGGAAACAAAAGCAAGGGAACAAAGCTGGAGGCAGATGGTGCCATGGCTGGAAGAACCAGCGGTGACCGGTTCAAGCTCCCGCCTTTCCCAAGAAGACGCTAAGATTCAGAGACACGCAAGCGAAGTGCCACCAAGTCCGAACTGTCAGACCCGCTCACACCACTTCGCTTCTCCAGAGGTATGACGTGCACGGTGGCACCACCTCTTTAGATGTCTGCAGATCACGTCTCTTGTGACCCCGAGAAGTGATCTTGGGAGGACGCGCTGCGTGGGGAGCACACAGAGCCGCCTGGACGGTGCTGCTCGCGTGGAGATACCAGCCCGTGTCCCCGAGACAGGAGCCCGGGCTGACGTGTGGGTGCAAGGTAGACACAGGAAACCTCGCTGGAGAGGATGGCGCTGGGGCAAGAAAACAACTATTGGCAGAATCACATCTCGTACCTCCCATCCTGGTGTCTCGCCAGCGCCTCTCACGACATGGGCAGTGAGTCTGCCTTCCATCAACCTCCCCAGGATGTAAGTACCCTGTCAGCCCCGCCTATCTGAAGAAATTCAACTGCTGTGAACAACTTGCATACAGGGAGAGTACAGTGAAAGATGCTGGATTTTTCCCGGGACAAAAGCAGTCATGAGGTTTTGTCATCTGTAGGCCCCAAAATAAATACTAAATAAGATCTTTAACCACAAGGAAAAGAATCAGGAAGCTTGTGCATTCGGAAAGCCCATCATTTGGGGGAAAAGAATGATAGGAATATTCTGCAGTACTTTATACCAGATCAAGGATGCACACTGAAACTTCCAACATTATCACTGAAAGGACAAGCAACATGCACCGCGAGCAAATTAATAGACTGGGCTGAGAAACTATAGCGTTGGGCTAGAATGGAGTGAGACAAGGGACCAGTACGGAGAACACGGCTCATGTAGGAAACAGAGCGGTAGGAGTGAATCCAGACATACCAGCAATTCCTGTACACCCAGTGTACATACACACACTTCTAAGAACAAAGAAGACAAGCCAATGAAATATTTGAGTAAGAACTTTGCAAATGGGAATCCCCCATTTATCAGCAGACACAAGAGCTGGGCTTCAGTAGTTATCATGGAAATGTAAATCGTAGCTTCACCAAGGAGCTGTCCCACGTACAACACAACTCGAAAAAAGTCTAAGAGACGTGTTACCTTGTTGGTAACAACATGGAGGAACTGAGATTTCCATTCACTTCCCGTAGCTTGGTAAACCAGCAGGTGCAACTTGAGAACAATATGGCACTTTCTTGGCACACGAAACTCACTAAATACAGGTGTAATAACTCCCAGTAGAGTCATAATTCACCAAAGAGTCACCGAAGAATAGTCAGATAACTCTATTCATAACAACCCAAATAAGCCACAAAAGGAATAAGACACAGAGCTATTCAAAGGTAGCACAGAAAACACTGCTATGAATGGGAAAATTCTGCAGCCACACTGGATATACTAATGGATGGAAGAAGCCACTCGGGAAAGGCTGCATGTCGCATGGCTCCACTGTCGGCAGTTCAGAGCAGGTAACGTGACCAGTGCCGTGACGCGTGGTGTACCATTACGCCGCAGAGCCTTTGCGGTGAGTGAGCCGGATCCTGGGAGCTGCTGGGCCCGTTGCCGGATCTGATTTCTGGTGCCCGTGCTTCGGGCTGGAGGTCACCTACATGTTTCCGAAGGTAAGCCACCATCCATTAAGAGCTTGCTGTTAGTTACTGAAGGGTTACACGGGTGGAGCCACGTGCCCACCTGCACGGCCTGCTGCTCTCGTATCATACTCCGCTGGTAACTGACACGGCGAAAGAATAAGGCTGTGAGCACTGGTGACGTTACACTGCTGCATGCCATAGATTTCATATTGCTCCTGACCTCAAAACAGTGTGTGTGCATTTTTTTTTTGTCGGTTGTGGGTCGTGAACTCTGGGCCTGGGCGCTGTCCCTCAGCTCTTCAGCTCAAGGCGAGCGCTCTACCACTTGAGCCACAGAACCACTTCCTGTTTTTTTTTTTTTTTTGGTTGGTTGTGGGGCCTGACTCAGGGCCTGGGCGCTGTCCCTCAGCTCTTCAGCTCAAGGCGAGCGCTCTACCACTTGAGCCACAGCGCCACTTCCGGCTTTTTCTGTTTATGTGGTGCTGAGGAATCGAACCCAGGGCCTCATGTATGCAAGGCAAGCGCTCTACCGCTGAGCCACCTTCCCAGCCCCAGTTTTGTTTTTGTTTTTTAAATTTAAAGTAATGCTACAGTAAACGTTTCTGCCACCAGAAAATCTGAAAGAAAAACGTTTCACAACAAAACGACACACCACACAGCCTAAAACTGGCGAGCGTCATTTTAAAAGGTGAACTGCGCCCATCTAAGTAGCCCAGCACCTAACCCCGTGAGCTCGCGTGATCATAAGGCAGCTACACAGGCCAGTAAGAATTCACTGAAATGTCACTGTCTGTCTAACTGCTACGAAATGTGGAAGTTGCAAAAGAGGGACGTACCACGGTCCCGCCCTTGGAAAACCAGTGGATCCCAGTGGGACACCTAAGTCGGGCCTGCAGAGCCACACGGAGAGCCACAGCTCCTCCGTGGTGCCGTGGGGAAGGGGGCCCCGCAGGTAGCCGCGTGCCAGGTGGGCGTCGATGGCGCGAGGGTGGGGCTGGCGGCAGGGGTGGGGTGGGGACCGGGCACGGTGAAGAGGACTGACTGGCCAAGGAGTTCGCTGGAGTTCTCATTAACACATGTGGTGCCGGACAGCTGTGCCGTACCAGTATGAACTGATTCATAAACGGCTGTGGCGCCACCGTGATGCATCGCGTGTGAATAATTCACGTGTAGACGAATGGAGGCATACAATGGAACGGCGGGGTGTTACAAATTAGAATTTATGTGCATTGGCAGGGTGGAGGGAGACACAGGGCAGTGTACAACCCTCGCGATTCACTATTCCTCATTCCTACCAGGACTTGTGTGTGTGTGTGTGTGCACACATGCATGCACATACGTGTGAGCACATGCATGTACACAGTGCTGAAGCCAAGTACACCTAGGCAGTGACCTCACAAATGTCTTTCTCAAAAGAATTTCTGCAAAAGTCTTCCGAGGTATGCTCGAGGAAAAAGAGGCAAGATCATCTGAGGTGCGAGTTATAAACGGCAGCTAGAATTTCAGTGGAGAACATAATTTGGGCAAGTTGTCTTGACATGATGACTGTTAATGGACAATTTCCTGGATAAAATCACTTTCTTCCATACTGTCATTAGGCTTTTCTTCTTCCTCTGAAATTACCAAGACTAACATATTAGTTTTCTTGCTTTTTTTTTTTCCTTCAGTGTTATGGATACAACTGATGGTGATATGCACTAAAATTGTGATTTTTTTTAAAATTTAGTTTCACTGTAAAGCACTGCAAAAACAGTGCTCTGTCCACTGCCCTAGCAATGACACCAGTGTGCACATGTGGTCATTTTGAACAGGAGTCCGTGGCCAAGATCACTTTGTGGTTAACTTTCATGGTTAGATCACTACTGAGCAATGCCCCTTAGCTTTTTGGCTCAAGGATGGTGCTCTACCACTTGAGCCACAGCTACATTTCTGGCCTTTTGCTGGTTAATTGGAGATACGTGTGTGTCTCATAGGCTTTCTTGCCTGGGCTGGCCTCAAACCGTGATGCTCAGGTCTCAGCCTCCTGAGTAGCTATGAATAGAGGCATGAGCCACCTGGTGCACAGCAGTATTACAGTGAAGCTGGACAGTAAGTGTTCTTTCGTGGTTTCTATAAGGAAGTTGATGCACCCAGACAGAAGCTTCTAACCTTGAACAGAATCGAATGGTGTGTTCTGAAGGGTCTGCCAGGTACGTGGTCCACAGCACGCCTTCATTGATTTTTAAAATGACTTAATCAACCGTGCAAACCAGTCTTGCGCACTCTCAGCCCCCTCTCCCCCACGCCACTTCTTTCTGCTTCTATTTTCTTTAACCACATCTACAATTGGTCTCTAATACGCCCATTCTGACCTGTGCTTGTCACCCTGGTGTCCCGCATCGCCCGCTATTCAGCAGTGTGATTTCCGCGTCCTCAGCGGAGAGGTCTGACACCCGCAGTGGCTCCCGAGACGCAGGTGTCATTCTGCAGCTCCACGGCGCTGTTTCCAGAGCATGACCGCATCAAGACTGGCTCCGAACTGTGTCCGTCGCCGCATTATTCACCACAGCTAAGATACAGACCCAACCCAGAGGCCCTCAGTAGGTGAATGGATCAAGAAAATGTGGTATCTATACACATGGAATTCTATGCCTCCATCAGAAAGAATGACATCACCCCATTTGTTAGGAAATGGAAAGAATTAGAAAAAATTATATTAAGTAAGCCAGACTCATCTAAAGAAACATAGGTCCCATGGTTTCCCTTATCTGCAATAGTTAGTATACATCTAGGATAACTTAGTGGACTAGCTCAATAGCTACGTACATCTGACCACGTAAGATGAAGCTAAGTGAAATGAACTCTAAGACACGGACATGAGAGGTTTTTCTTTGTTGCTGTTGTTTTTAATGTACTATGTGATCTTTTGTTTCTTTTGTATGTTCTTCCCCCTACAGCATATCCCTTGTTGTCACTGTATTTGATGTTGGTGCCCTGGTATTGTATAAAAGTTTATCTGAATTAAGGAAGGGAAGGGGAATAAGAGAATGGTGGGACAAAGGACAATGATCTGTACAACTTGGGGGGGTGCTGAGAAGGGGGAAAGGAAAGTGGGAGAAAAATGAGGGCAGGGGTAACAAGTTCTACAAGAAATGTACTTATCACCTTACTTATGTAACTGTAACCCCTCTGTACATTGCCTTGACAATAAGAAATAATTTAAAAATTTTACACACACACACACACACACACAAATGATTGGCCCTGAGGAAGACAGTACCAAAGCCGAGGATTCCAAACGCAGACAAAGTGCTCTTCATTTAAGAAATGAAACTTCATATTTTAGAAAAGATTTGACTTTATAGCATAAGAACAAACTTAAAATCCCAGGACATTTTCTTGGAATGATCTACAAAATCTTCGATGAGGTTTTCCAAGTCTGTGCACTAGAATATCATCGTTGTGTGGTCAAGGCAAACAGCAGAATTCTCACGAAGGTCAAGGGCTTTGGACACGCGTGGAGCAGTGGGCACAGCCGCAGGCCAGGCCCGGGCGAGATCGCATGAAAGCTGGGAGGCTGCAGCCTTTACACGGGAGGCCCCAAAACTCTGAGCAACGGTGTGACACCACCAAACCTCGGGCTGACTGAAGTAGGGGCAAAAGACCCAAGGTAAAAAGGCTGAGCAGAGATGCCAATGACGGGACCGACGTAGCGTTCTAGTAACAACGGCGGGTCATTCAGGAGACTGCTACCCTGATCTTTAGGCGTTCAAGTATGCTAGAAGGTTTCATTGGTGCGTTGTGAGGTCAAATGTATTCAGATTGCGACTTGTCACTGGCTATCGCTTGTTTCTATTTCTGTGTTGATGGGGGTGCCTGGTACTCACAGCTACTAATAATCTGAAAGAGTTAAAGTTTCCCCGTGCCCAGGACATCTCCGCTTCGGTTCGGCCTCCAAATAGCACCCACGTGCAGGGAGTGGCCCTCACCACTGCGGCATGTCGCAGAGAAAGTGTTCCCTTCCAAGGGACATTTACGGCTTCACAGTGGGGATAAGACACATCTCACAACGCAGACGATGTGAATCAAGTGTTTATTATCGATAAATGAGCGCAGCATTCGCGCCTTAAAAAGAACTATTTTTGGAGCAGATTCCTTTCCACTTCAATTATTTAGGAGAAAATGGTCTACTTTTAGTTTTATACAATCATCACCCAAAGGAGTTTTAAAAGAAATGTGATTTAAAGAAGGATAGCACCACGCATTGGAACAGACAGTGATAGGGCTTTGATATCGCAAAGATTATAGATCTCGATACGGCACTTAGATAATAATGTCGGCTTTAGAGCCGGCTGAGCGACTTGGTCAAGCACTATAAAGTCTGGGGATCCTGCCTCTCACCACTCAAAGTTAGTAGAAATGGAATTAGAAAGATTCGGGGTGGCATTTATATTCAAAATCATTGAGATTCTATCTCCAAAAAAGTAACAAGATTAGATTTAAGTGTCTGGAAAGACTAGCATGGGCGCAGACGTGCGTGCGTGTGTGCGTGTGTATGTGCATGCGTGCGTGTGTGTGTGCGTGCGTGTGTGTATGTGTGTGTGTGTGTGTGTTTGTGGCATTGGGCTTTAGTTGGCAAAATACGGATCTTGGATGAAGGAAACCAAAATCCCTGCAGAGTATCTGTTGCAGGCCCCAGTGGCCTGCGGGGCTGTCCTCCCTGTCCGGTGGGTGCGTCCCTTTCTTCCCCGAGTCCCGTTGAGGGGTCCCTCCGGTGAGGAGGGAAAGCCTCTCCGCGGCCCCTCGGCGGCTCTGCCATCAGCGCTGGAGCCACGCGCCCTGCCCTGAGGAGGAGCCGGTTTTCTGCCGCAGCCTGGGTGCAGCTGCGCCTTTGGCAATCCAGGGCCAAGAGACAAAACGCAGCGCAAGATTCCCAGACATCTCGAAGCCCATCTGCCGCGCAACCCACTTATCTGCGGCTGCGAGTTCTTTATTGATTCAGAGCGGGAAGTGGGGGTTGGGGGGAGCAACAAAGGGGACAGGCGGGGGGGGGGGGGGAGAGGAGAGCCCTAAACCCATTCTTTTGTTGTTCCTCCAGCAGCATCTGTGAGCAATTGTCACAATTACTAGTCAAACGGTATTTGACTGGTCGCCAACATGAATTTTCCAAAAACCCAATGTAAACAAACTCTGCAAGTACTTCCTCATTTGCCAAGCTAGTAATTATTTACTTTGTTTGGGCCTAGCATTAACGTCAGCTCCGCTTTACAGCCTGGTAATGTGTTTGTTAATGAAACCGTGAGGTCTAAAGCTACATATTAACCTTGCCACCCTTCAATTTTGAGCTCAATAAAAGTTGCACCATGGTTTTGTAAACTAGTGTGGGGGACAGGCAAATGATTAATTATATTTTTCCCTTTTCCCTTTATCCAAGCGATTTGTTAATCTTTAAACCTGCCTTGCATTTTAAAGTTAACAGCCCGAGATCCAGCGTCTGGGGGACACGGCGTCCCGCAGCGGGTGGCCTGGCCAAGGCCATAACCCCGCAGCGGGTCGGTGGGAAAGGGATGGGGTGCGTTTTGTGGAAATGAAGTGAGAACCAGGTAGCGCCAGCCCGTCCTGACAAATCCTGCATGGAAAAGACAAGAAGCTCTGCCCAGGGTGCAGAGGCGGCTGGGAGAGTGGACTCTGAGAGCCCCCGGGGCCGCGTCCGTCTCCCAGGCACAGGAGTCGCTGTCCCGCCACACAGTGAGGGCGCCCATGTGCCCAGGCCGATCGCCGAGGGGGGGCAGGGCTGAGGCCTGGGGGGAGGGGAGACTCCTGAGAATCAGGGGAGCGCTTCAGCATCTGCTCTTCCCGGGGAGCTGTCTGGAAACGCGGCTCACAGAGATTTCCCTCTCGGGGTGGAGCTGTGACGGAGCGATTTACCTGGCTTGGAAACTGACTCCAGATCAAGGTGCCTGCTTTATCTCACATAAAGCTATCATGCTTCAGGAAGTTACATGATTATTTCCCCCTTTATCTCAGGAGAAAGTGTGAAGAACCCCCCCCCCCGGGGGTAATTCTGTTTAGCATCAGAAACCGATGGTTGTGTTTGATTATGGAGTTCTGAGCTCAGAATAGGCGTTTTATGCAAAAATCAATATGAATTATGTAAAGAATCCAGCGTGTTAGTTACACGGTGTAAGGGTTTTACAGTTGGCTTTGGTGCGGAGGGAAACCAGAGATGGCAATTTCAAGAAATCTTTGAGGAATCCTGCTTCCAGGGAGACACTTACACTCAGCAGTGTGAGTTGCTGCAAAATGCAAAAATTGGACATTCTCAAAATAAATGGTGAGAAGGAAAATGCAGAGAATCTTCTGGAAAGTGCCAATGGCTTATGAAAAATCATCTTTTCACGTTCTTATAGTCTGAAAGCATATAGGAAAATAAAATCATGTGGATTCCCCCCCCCCAACATATTTACTTGGAGGTAATCTTAGCCTCTGAGCTAAAATTTCCAAATTGTCACACCAAAAATATTTTTAAAACCACCATCCCGCAGCCCTGGTACACATAAATCATGCACGCCACCTAAATTGGTGGATAATCGGATTGGGTTCTGAGCTGCAGGATGAAGGAGACAAAAGCAGGCCCCGGAGCGCTGGGCTGAGCTCGGTCTTATCTGAGTTGTTTTACAGCCAGCGTGGAGGTTGCGTTCTGTGCCGCGGCATTTCTTTTGGGCCGGGATCCTGTCTCCAAGCCAGAGCAGCAAGAAGGACACAGGGATACCCGAAGCCAGGCCCTGCCAGCCACCGCTGGGAGCTAGCCACCTCGGTAGATGGTGGAGCCCACAGAACCTGAAACCAAGTCCGCCATCTGAACTTGCTCATCCTTTAGGGTTGTTCTGCTTTCTTTTAAAGGTGTCACGCTTCCTAAGTCCCATCCTAAAGGCCTGGAAGAAGCTGACTCAGGTTCTTGAGCATCTACAGGAGGCCCTGGAGTTTGATAACAAAAGTGGCCACCCATGGGGCCTGGGGGCCGGGGCTCTGGACAGGCAGGATTTCACCCCGCTTGAGGTGATGGGGCAGAGGCTTCGCTGGGGAGTGAGGGCCAGAGGTTTTCTTCTTACCTCTTTTTTTTACCCCCAATGGGGAAATTGGGTTCATTACATATAAACTGGGACTAAAGAAAGGCCAGGGAAGAAAATGGCAAAGACACAATTAGAGCAGCAGGCAGGTACAGAAAGAAGCAGGAAGAGGGAGAGTAAGATATTGAATGTGATTCTGTCCCTCACCGTGAGCCTCCAAGTGCACCTGCCACGGCTGCCCAAACAGCCACTCCAAGCCAGCGCAGTCGGCCGAGTAACTGTATGTGACCCCATGCACTTATCCAAGATAGAAAGCATGCATTTGAGTCCTCCTCCCTTATGGATAAGTATTGATAAGATATATTTTGTTGCACAAAATTTGGAAAATACAAGTCTAACAAGGTTGATTTAAAATCAATTCTAAATGTATTCATAATCTTTGTACTCGCATACCTTCTCTAAAGCAAGCATAATTTCACTATAAAATCTGTCTTTTTAAAACAATATTTCTCCACCTGATTCCTGTTTATATCAGTGCACACAATACTATTGTCTCACTATTTTACCAAGAGAAGAAAATTAAGTCATGCGGCTGGAAGACAGTCTATCGAGCAGTGTCTTACAGTCAGGTGCATTCATTGTTTTCTAGGTTTGATTGCTTATCTATTGGCATATTGGGGTTTGAGCTGAGCACATCGAGGTAGACACTCCACCACGTCCGCCCAGGCCTGCGTGCATCTATCCATGCCCCTGCTTGTTTACAGCACCAGGACTGAATTTCTCAGTCAGAATGTACACCACATAAAAAAAAAAAATCTGCAGCCGGGCATTGCTGGCTACTCAGGAGGCTGCGATGTGAGGATCGCAGTTCAAAGCCAGCCTGGGTAGGAAAGTCCGTGAGACTCATATCTCTAATGAACCACCAGAAAACTGGAAGTGGCACTGTGGCTCAAGTGGTAGAGCGCTCGCCTTGAGCTGAAGAGCTGAGGTACAGCGCCCAGGCCCTGAGTTCAAGCCCCACAACCAAAAATATAAAATAAAATAAAATCTGCCCCAATATCAAATCCAATGCATCTATATTTCTTTCCAGTCCTACTTTTAAGCTTTAGTTATCATCTCACTGAACTTGTCTCTACTGGTTCTGTCATCTGCTGGCCATTCACTTTTGTGCTTATTTGCCGTACCCTGCCTTGGAGCTGTGTTTTCCCTCGGTGTTTCGCAAGCGCTCTCCTAGTGTGATACACTGAAATAGGAACCACATAGTAGCTGTCTGTATTTTGTAAATATTTCCCTTTTCTGTCATTTGCAATTTATTTCAGCCACACTTTTGTCTCAAAGGTTTGATGAAGACTTTTTCTTTGTGATTTTACCTTTCCTATCAAGCTAAAAATGTATGTGAAACTAACGTGTTAATGGTTTGGCTTCCTGCATTTGAACCTTTAATGTTCTTAATGACTAATTCCCAAGAACGTCATTAGTTGCACAATATACATTTAAGATTATTTTTAATGGTTGGCCAGGTGTATGAATACAACTTTCTAAGTACCAAATTCTATTCTTCAGCAAGGTAACATATTTATCATCTATGTTTATATAAATTACTTTGCGGCTAACCGTAGTAACATTCTCATCAATTATACCTGCCATCTCTCACAGCAGAATCACTTCATTTTGTAACAATTAAACTATTACTAGAGTGAGAGTTTTCATTGATAATTTCAAAGGTTTTAGAATCTAACATATTCATGTCATCAACACAGTTGTTTTGACCTGGTATCCACACAATAGAATACTATTCTGCCATGAAAAGGAACAAAGTGCTCTCTGCTTACGGAAGGCCGTACCACAGGTAAACCTGCAGAGATGATGTGAAGTGGAAGACGGAGGTACGGCGATCTCACAGGGTGCAGTGTTTGGAAAAGGCGCCGCTTGGCACAAAATGCAGATGCCCTGGGACAGGAGATCTGGTGTGGAGGCCACAGCTGCTGCCACTGCTGGGAATGGAGGAGCTCTCTTCTTTTATTTTTGTGGTGGACGGAGGGAGCGCAAGTCTTCGAGCTCACTCAACTTGCTAGTTCAGCTGTTGTTCTACCACCTGAGCCACACCTCCAGCTCTGCTTTTTGCCGGTTACTTGGGAGGCTGAGTCTTGGTGACCTTTCTGCCTGCCTGGCGTGTACCTCGGCCTCCCAGCCCCATGCCCCTAGAGCAGCTGGGATTGGAGTGGGGGTCTCCATGAGAGGGGTGGAGCTCATTCAGGGTGATGGCCGCCCCACACAGAACGTGACTAAAAAGAAAGCCATCATTGTTTTGTTCAAAGTCAGGCCACAGGGACGTGGTCCTTTTGGAACTGACCTCCGCTCGCTTAACCTTTTCTCTTCAGAAACATAATATTTATTTCTCAGAATTTTTACAAATTCATACAAAGCTGCCACCTCCCCAGGAATCCCTTCGATCACAAGTTTTTTTTGTTATTGTTGTTGTTTTGTTTGGGCAGTGCATCGGTTTCCTTCAGTAAGCAGAATGACTGGTATTTGATACACAGAGGAAACGGCCTGGTCTTTATGTATTCATTTCGTTAACGGTCCTGTTAATGAAACTGCTTATTACTTCTAACACCCTGGCCTGATGGGAGGGGTGGGTTACATTAGCAATCTCCCTGACCCCCTGGCCCACGGCCTGACAGGTTATAGATTCAGCCTGGAGCTGGATAATGACACTGTGCAATTACTCCCCTCCGTCGTGAGACGCAGGTCACTTGATCCTGGCGATTTATCAATGTTCAGTTTGTCAATTTGTTTAAATTCAGAATATTTACTATGGATATCAGACCTTACACCTATGACCCGCCAACCTGAAAGGAGGGTTTTAGAGTTGGGGTTTTTATAATAAATTAGCTACCCAGCAGAGCAGAGAGTGGTCAGCCTTTCCTTGAATCCGGTCAGACGTCCGAACACCGGCCATCGAGTGAATCTGTCTGGGCATGAAATGATCAGCTGGGACAAATCCGCTCTGCAGCTGGCGCTCACGGGGTGAGGGACACTTGTCTGATGCCTACAGGGAGCAGCCACCAAACCTTCGAGGAAACCTTCATTGCAGTGAAAAAAGATGTAAGGATTGTAGGTGCTTCTGTTTGATGGTTGAGGGGTTCTATTTAACTTGAAGACACTGTCCTGTACTACCAGATAAAGATACGTGGGAGGACATTGGAAGGAAAAGAGGACAGGGAGGAGACGAAGAATGTAGGGAGAGACAGAGGGACAGAGAGACCCGCAGGGGTTCGGGTGGAGTGTGGCTAGAAGCTAATCTGGGCAAACTGCTAAGCGCGTCAGTCATAGCTGCGCTGAGGGAAAGTCGTGCAGCAAGGTCAAATGGGCATCTCCGCCTTCGCACTGTCACATCTACTTTATTTGGGAAACGTGTGCGCCAGGCCTCGGTGGGAGAGCTTTCAGGGGGCGGGGCGGGGCGGGGCGGGGCGGGGGCCGATGTCCCAGGAGAGGACCTGGTCCCGCTGCTGGCCACGTGGCTGCAGCCTCACGGCTGTCCACGGCACGCACCCTCAAGCACATGCGTGAAGTGTTTCCATGGAGACCAGAATGTTCCGTGGCTACCAATTACAGATGCAAAGATTTCTTGGCTTTTACTGTAAGTCTATCTCACACAAACATAACTTGGGAAACAAAGCACAAAAGGAAAAGATCTGATCCTCACCCCAAGCTAGATACTCGTGCGTGGTATCTTCCATCTGAAAATGGGGAAGTCGGGGCTGGAGCTGGGGCTCCCGAGGCCACAGCGGGTGAGCGATGTATCAGTTTGAGTCCAAGTCTCACGACAGCAACAACAACGAGTGAAATGGTGAAGAGGACCTCGGGGGCCCTGGACCACAGAATCATCTAGAAAGCTGACATCGTGGCGAGTGGCCATCTGGCTAGTCAAAGCAGCGATGGCCATGAGTCTAACCCGAGCACAGTTGATCAAAACTGCTCATTGCCTGCAAGCCTAGCTACCCAGGAGGCTGAGATCTGAGGATCGAGGTTCAAAGCCAGCCCGGGCAGAAAAGTCCCTGTGAGACTCTTGTCTGCAATGAACCACGAAAAAACCAGAAGTGGCAGTGGCTCCAAGTGGTAGAGTGTTAGCCTCGAGCAAAAGATCTCAGGGACAGAGCCTAGGCCCTGAGTTCAAGCTCCACAGCTAGCAACAACCACAACAACCCTGTTCACGGCATAGTTTCTGGACGAATGACTGCAGACGGAGGGCGGATGCGTACAGGGCATGTTTCCTGCGGCCCACTGACCACGCAGAGCCGCAAACACAGGGCACCCCAGGACGGATGCCCGAGTGGAAACTGCACAAGCTCGGAGGGAATCATGACCTTCCACCTGGGGGCTCGGGACAACTTTGAAAATCACCTACAGACCTGTCAAACCAACGAAGGAAGGACACCGAGCACCGGTGATCATCCGCGCACCCGTGCGCCAAGCGGAGCCCACCGGGGTGCTCTGGAGCCGCGCTCAGCGCCGGCTGCCTGCACGTGGAACTCAACCACCATGTGTGTGCTTTCTGCCACACTTCCCACCTTTTATCACTCGGAATCCCATTCAGAAGCAACGCATCTCTCCACGGAAGGCAAATATGTAATTAAGATCTACTCTGGTTCGGTGAGAACAGGCCTCCTTTCTAAGATGTCCCCCAGCCCCGGCTCATAGCAGGCAAGACTTGATATGGTGGATTTATCAGTAAATTTAGCCCAATTTAAGAAGCATGCCTCCAAACCTATCAAAGATGGCGCTTCGGTGACAGAACTCTGTGAAGCCTTCCGCCTGCAGATCTGGGCCTACCACCGCTCACTTTAACCTTGAAAGCGGGTTTGTACGAGAGAAAAGGAAAGTGCTGAGAATTCTTTTTTTCTTGGTCTAACATCCTCCCTTTGACCACATAATAGGCCAAAAACTCCCGCAAGCAGTTCCAGATGGAGGAGAGGAATGTCTAGCCAAAACAAGTTGTTCAGCTTATTAGCCTTGGGCGGAATAAGTGGCTGGGAATATCTGGCATGGCTGCCCCTTTCCAAAGGAGGGAGGGAGGGGCGGGCGGCCACGTTTGCTGCTCCATCCTTCCTCCCCCTGCAGTTCTGAGCAGACCAGGTTGGGGCAGCGAGGCCAGCCCGGGCCCGGCGCTCCGCTCCTCTCAGAGTTGGAGCTGGATAGGCTCCTGTAAGAAGCAACACAGACTTCTTTGTCCCCAATGGGCTGCATAGACGGGCACACTGCACACTTTTTATTGTTGTCACGCTTGAGCCTTCTTGGACAAGACGACCAAGTCGCTCTGGTGTGAATTGGGGCAGAAAAAGCCTCTTCTCCAAGAACGTGAAACACTGTAAACAGCAAGATACACCTGCTCCAACGTTAAGCTCTACTGTGGGGGAGATGCAGGATGGCAGAAGGAGACTTGGAATCAGTTTTAAGATCTCCAGTTGGCATTGTCTGTGCAAGGGGTAAGGGAGGGTGAAATTGCCTTATTTAATGCATTAACATTTAACATATGAACACAAGAAACGATGGCGATTTCTCGCTTTGGATTCAGGTATTGGTTGTCTGCTTGTGCGACTGCGTTCCCTGCCCCTGATTTCAGGTAGACCTTCCGAGGACCTTAGAAATGAATTGTGCAAAGTTAGAATGAACTTGTGACTTTAAATGAGCATCATTATTCCACAATACTGTGAATTTCCGGAAATTATGTAATCACTTAATCACAATAAAAAAAAAAAAGAACCTCGGGGAAGGGAGGGAGGGAGGGGATGGTAGGGGGAAAACAATGGAGGGGGTAACAATGTTCAAGAGGAAGTGTACTCATTACCTCACTCATGTAACTGTAACCCTCTGTATAGTATCTTTACAATAAAAAAATTAAAAAAAAAATGAATTGTGCACAGGATGAAATGTACTCATTACCTCACTCATGTAACTGTAACCCTCTGTATAGTATCTTTACAATAAAAAAATTAAAAAAAAAAAGAAATGAATTGTGCGCAGGATGAAAGGCATGCGTTTTGACATGCCTTCACAAACATAATCCACAGAAGAATTCCTTTTCCAAACACTTTCTACAGTACCACAAATTTCTAGTTATCTGCCTCTTTTCTAAAAACCAACAACAACACATTATTGGCTGCCTTTTGAGGAAGGTCCCCTAGTAAACAACCTTCGTCTCTTCATCTTTTGAGCTAAGCTAACCCACGTGGAATTGTGCGTGCTAAACCACACAGCCGCTCCGCCTTCGGATCATTTCCCTCCCACCGAGCCCCGGAGACCACGCCACGCTGTCAGGCCCGAGTAGAGAGTCAGGGAGGCAACTTCCCACAACACAGCTTGTTTTGCTCGGTCGCGACGAATCCGCGTGGTATACGGTCTGCCAATAATTACCCTGATATTTTGACGGGGCCTGGCTTGTATGTTTGTAAATATTTGTGGTTGCTAAGTTACCAGCTACCGTCGTTTGTGTTTGTGCACCATGTCATCTTGTGGCAAAAGGAGATGTTTTAGACTTCACAACAAGACTCCTACCTTCTCCCGCAAGCCTTCCCTGAATTTCCCAACAGAAAGCTTTGGAAAAACACCACCACCACCTATTTATACTGCAAACCCCAATCCTTTCCACGTCTGTCAGGTGTGTTATGCTGTTGTTTTCCCTCCTCATTCGCAGTTTATATGGAAAGAGATCAGGTGTGTACTTGTTCACTCGTTCATTGCAGCACACACTTTGGAACCCTGCGTGAGGTCTTTGGGCAATGGGGGGATGAGCTCCACTTTCTGCTGGGGTGGGGAGGATGGAAGCGGCCGACGTGGGTAGAACCCAGGGCTCCAGATCCCACTTCCCTGCACAACCTGCCTTCTCCACGCCTGCTCACACAGGTCATGGAGGTGTGATGGGGCAGACCCCTCGCCGGGCGTGCCTGGAGCCCCGGTGAGCCGCGTTCACGAGCTCACAGACCCAGGAGCAAGTGGAGATCCTCTCGGACCAACACACACACACACTCGTGCACACGCACACATGCGCACTGGAGGAGCATCCTCTGGCACCACTGTGAAGCTCAGGGGCCACCACCGGGGTCTGTGGGCAGGCTTGTGTTACACGTATGAAAAGTCACCTGTTCCAAGTGACAGGGAAGGGAGGATGGCGGGAATGTCGGAGATCGCACCGCGCGGAAGCTGCGTGTGTGCGAGGGACGGCTTGCACTCTGCGTGGCGCAGGGGCAGGGCCGGCTCCGTGGAGAGCGCTGCGCCTGGCCTGCCACGCCCCATGCCGTCCTGGAGACCCTGGCCCGTGGGAGCTCCCGCCCTCCCGAGGCAACTCCCAGGGCCTTGCGACGGCCACGCCGCATTGTGCAAGCCGGGCTTGCTTCTCGCCCTGGGTCCTGCGTCCTTTCCCCACGCCGGCCGGCGAGCGAGGACTGGAGCCACGGGAGGCGGCGTCGGCGGCCACGCACCGCTCACGCATCCCCAGAGAAGCAGGGTTTTGTTTGAAGAGCTGTGCGAGCCAGCCAGGCCCACGGCCTCCTGCCCCCAGGCTGTGGCAGGGGACAGCCCTCCTGGAGCACCCACCCGCACTGCCGTGGGGCCATGGGAGGTCCCTCTCCCTCCCTCCCCATGCGACTCCACCCCAGAGGAGGTGGAAGCCGGTGTGGAGAGGATGTCCGCTCCCGGGGCAGCTCGAGCTCAGTGGGGGACAGCGGGGCTCGGCTCTACTCTCAGTCACATGGCCGGGTCATGTGTCTGCTGCCCTCTGAGCCAGGGGGCCAGCCCGACCCCCACCGGGCAATGGGCTCGAGTCTGACCAAGGAGAAGCCACGTCCTCCTCTTCCCGATCGAAGGCATCGCCAAGCGGGAAGAGAGTGGAAAGCGGCGGGCCAGGCCTCGGGAGTGGGAGGTGACAGCGGCGGGGGGGGGGGGGGGGGAGTGGGGGGAGGGGCGACTGGGGGGGAGGGAATTTGATTCCCACTGCACACTGTGCTTTTCCTCATCCGGGACCCCAGAGCTGGGAGCAGAGACGCATGTCTCCGTCCCACAGACTACAACGGGTGCTGAACATGATGTTCAAGGGAGCAGTCCAGGTCACAGCGAACCTCCAGTGTGTCTGGAAGCTGCACTGAGGGTCTGGCTTGACCGCGTCTCCCGAGGTTGTACAATCTGTAGGCTGACCGCATGCACTGACTGGTGTGGTGTAGACAGTTCCATCCATGTTACGCCAGAGTATGAGCTCCGCAGAAAGCCAGCCTCTGAATCCATCACGTGCCTGAGGTATTCTCTCCATTCAATCTGTGCGTGAATGAATGGTGATTACAACTCTTGACTGAAAGGAGTCTTGGCACGGCTCTCTCCTTCTGGAAATAGTCTTGTGTGGGTCGATTCACACTCAGGTGTGGAGACGGTGCGTGGGGAAGGAAACGCAGCTCTGGGGGCGGCCCTGCCTTGCTGCTGCGTGATTCCGAGCTTCACAGGAAGCGCAGAGGCCTGGCCACTGCGTCAGGTGTGCTGCAGGCTGCCGGAGCTGCCATGGGAGGACACGTGCTGAGAAGATCTTCCCAGTTCCATTTGGGCTCCGGGGCCATGAGAAACACTTCTGTGGCTTCCCAATACTTCCTGGAAATGCTGCACACACACCGACCTGATGTGTTCTGAGTGCACACATGCTCTACCTCCTGAGTGCAGACGCGGTCTACCTCCTGAGTGCAGACACGGTCTACCACCTTAGTGCAGATGCGCTCTACCACCTTAGTGCAGACGCGCTCTACCACCTCAGTGCAGACGTGCTCTACCATCTCTGCAGACGCACTCTACCACCTCAGTGCAGACGCACTCTATCATCTCAGTGCAGATGCACTCTATCATCTCAGTGCAGATGCGCTCTACCACCTCAGTGCAGACGCACTCTACCACCTCAGTGCAGATGTGCTCTACCATCTCTGCAGATGCACTCTACCACCTCAGTGCAGACGCACTCTATCATCTCAGTGCAGATGCACTCTATCATCTCAGTGCAGATGCGCTCTACCACCTCAGTGCAGACGTACTCTACCATCTAAGTGCAGACATGCTCTACCACCTCAGTGCAGATGCGCTCTACCACCTCAGTGCAGATGCACTCTATCATCTCAGTGCAGATGCGCTCTACCACCTCAGTGCAGACGCGCTCTACCACCTCAGTGCAGATGCGCTCTACCACCTCAGTGTAGACACACTCTACCATCTCTGCAGACATACTCTATCATCTCAGTGCAGATGTGCTCTACCATCTCTGCAGATATGCTCTACCACCTCAGTGTAGTACTCTATCATCTCAGTGCAGATGCGTTCTACCACCTCAGTGCAGATGTGCTTTATCATCTGAGTGCAGACGTGCTCTATCATCTCAGTGCAGATGTGCTGTACCATCTCAATGCAAATGTGCTCTTCCACTTCAGTGCAGACATGCTCTACCATCTCACTGCAGATGTGCTCTACCATGTCACCTCAGATGCACTCTACCATCTCAGTACAGGCGTGCTCTACCACCTCAATGCAGACGCACTCTACCATCTCAGTGCAGACATGCTCTACCACCTGAGTGCAGATGTGCTTTATAATCTCAGAGCAGATGTGCTCTACCATCTCCATGCAGACCTGCTCTACCATCTCTGTGCAGACATGCTCTACCACCTTGGTGCAGATGCACTCTACCATCTCAGTGCAGATGTGCTCTACCATCTATCTCAGAGTCACTGCCCTGGTCTTAAGGGGCAATATTCAATCAAACATGGGATTAAATCTCAGTCAGGAAACCCTGGTTAATTTCTTTGTTGTATAAGCTTAAGTTTCTTTATCTGTACAGTTTTGGAGGTAATAGCCGCTTTCTTAAGGATTTGACTTTGAAAGGAACAGCCTGAGGGAGAAGGATATATCCATAAAATTCCCTTAAACTTAATAGCTCAAAACACCTCCTCCTAATTATGTCGATTCTGTTCATTTGACATTTCCTACATATTGTGGGGAATTGGTATGGAATGAATGCTGTGTTTCCCCAATTTCTGTGTTGAAGCCCTCATCCCCTGTGTGGTGACATTTGGAGGTGGCACTTTGGGGAGGTGATATGAATTAAATGAAATCGTGAAGGTAGAATCCCATGATGGGACTGATTAATGGTTTATTTAACTATCCTCTGCCTAGATGCAGCAAGAAACAGCCACTGTGTTAGAGAAGCTGAGAATGATCCGAGTACATTATATGTGTCTGAAAATGTAATAGGAGTTCTCCTTACTTTGTACAATTAACACATGCTAATAAAAGTAATTCAAAAAGTAAAGGACAAACGAGAATATAAGCAGGAAGAGAACTCTTTTTTTAAAAAAATTTTTTATTGTGAAAATACCGTACAGAAGGGTTACAATTACATGGGCAAGATAATGAGTACATTTCTTATCAAGCATTGTTGCCTCCTCCTTTGTTTCCCCTTCCTGTCCCTTCCCATTACCCCCCCCCCCCCCCCCGGGAAGAGAACTCTTACTCAGCCTGTGTGGATGTACTAGAATACCTGCGGCCGAGCAGTTCACAGAGAACAGAGATGTGTTCTTCAGAGTTCAGGACTCTGGGAAGTCTAAGATTGAGGCACTGGCCCTGGAGGAGGAGGAGGAGAAGAAGAGGAAGGAGGAGGAGGGGGAAAGAAGAGGGGGAGAGGAGGAAGGGGGAGGAGGACAGCCTTGTGCTTTATGGTAGAAGGTAGAGGAGCAAATGAGAACAAACACCAGAAGAGAGTAAACCCACTCCTGATGTGGACCTCATCCATCCTGAGCCTGGAGTCCCGGTGACCCCTACAATAACCGTGATCCTCAGATCTCAGTCTCCTGAGTAGCTAGGATGACAGGTGTGAGCCACTGGCGCCTGGCTCAAGTTCTCCTTTTTTTTTTTTTTTTTTAATCTTCTCAAGCACCTTGCCTTTCTGTCTCTCCATCGGCTGCGCTTTGAATCTTCCCACGGCAAGATGGGTATGGAGAGTCCAAGCAGCTCTGTGTTCACGGGGAAGGCGTCTCGAGGGTGGGTCTTTTCAATTCGCAGGAGCCGGGGCGCCTGTGTGAGCCGGGGGTGCAGCTCAGCACTGAGCTGGGGCCTCAGGCCTGGCCGGCATCCTAGCTCAGAAAAAACGGAACCGGGGCCTAAGCTTTAGCTCTGTCAGCCAGCTTAGCCCCCACCTTGGGTGAGCATTTGAACCTGGGACACTTCCTCTGCCATCATCGGAGCCTTTTTGGTGTGTGCAGCATTTTGTTTTTGTTTTTCTTTATTGCAGTGGTCCAGATGACTTAAAAACAAACAAAAGTGTCCGTTGCTCCCTGGAAAAGAGCAGCGGAAGCTGTTTTCATTCACCAGCAAACGTGTGAATGGAATGGCGGTCCCTGCTCTCCGGGACCGCTCTGTTTTCATTCGCACATGGTTTTCATTTACTGGAAGCTGGTAGAAATTCATAGAAGCTATTGATTCTGACAATGAATATTAGGACATCGTAAGAGACCTTTGGCAGTAGAATCCAAAATGAAATTGACACAATTATAATAAGCCCTCCTCATCCCTAGTCCCTCTTCAAATAGCTTCCCTGAAGTTATTGATGTTTTCATGCCTAGAAATGAAGAAATCACGAGTGGATTCAACTTTTACATACATTTCCATCTCTTTCCTGGTGAGTATCTGTAGCATTCATCTGGGTTTGTTCTTTTCCTTTTTTTTTTGTTAATGTTCTTCAATTTATCCATGTTTGGGGGGGGGATAATGACTGTATCAAGAGATCAGATACCTAATAGTTAATGCAAAGATAGACAAGAGTTTTTTTTTCTGTATTTCTCAAATGATATTCTTTCTCCCTGTAAAGAAAATCAGGGTGTTTTCTTTTTATAATCGAGTTAAGAAGCATTGGTTTCAGTGCACAAACCAATGTGATGTTCACAACCTAGGTCTTAAATTCTAGAATATATATGTACCTCTACAAAAGAATCTGTTATTTGAACTACTCTACTTAAACCTGACAGGCCTATGTGACTCAGATTTTGACATTCATTCTCAATTTCTTTTCCACTTGTTTTTCAATAAATTTGCCAAAAATGTTCAGTGGAAGGGGAAATATTTTTCACCAAATCATGCTAGAATAACTAAGACATTAATTATAAAAGAAAGAAAATTCAGCCTAACCTCAAATGAACTACTATGTTCTGCCCAAAATTACTTTGAGATGGACCATAAACGTACATATAAAAGCTAAAATTATGAAGATGGTAGAAAAATATCTTCCTCAAATAAACAACATCTTCAAAATAACAGAGAAGTCAAGACAGCACAAAGAGAGTACTAGCCACAAAAATATATTTTGGACTTCACTAAAAGTAAAATCTCTTCACTTGAAAACACAACTATGGAAATGCATAGCCTTACCATAGCCTAGAGTCTACAACAAATACGTAAGACACAGGACTTCTTTCTGGATGACATAAGAAACTTCAACACAACAATTCATGGACACACACCCAATGCACAATGAGACCAAATGGGAAAAGAGCAATTGCGACCAGCATGGTGGAAATGGAGATGGATGAATGCTCAGTGAGACCGTGAAACACGATCAAATGTTAGAGGCTAGCCGAAAAATGAAAACTGAAACCACAGTGAGTCCTGCCAGGCGCTCCTGACATAGCCAACGGTAAAGAGATGCAGCCGCGTGCCGGGAAAGCGTGGACCGGGACTCGGATACGGGATGCGGGAACGCCAAATGATCCCTGTAAAATGACTGTCGCTTTACCTTGTTTGAACGAGTAAGGTTTTTAAATGCTTGTAATACAAAGCACTTGCGCAAATGAAACTTTAATATATAGGAGATCTACTTCTAAAAGTATAATATGAAAATAAATGGCATTGGAATATGTTTGATACATATTCTTTAGCTAGAAAAACACAAATACCTCCCGACGTGTCTTTTAAATCTGTACGTGAAGGAAGAATTTATTCCAAAGACTGGAATTACCCAAATAAACTGGTAACATACCCCAAAATGTGTGTGCATTCACGTATTATTGTTTATAATAGAAAAAACTAAGATGTCTTCAGTTGGTAGTGTTTGACTAATTCTCCATTGTCTCCCTCATTAAACATGTGGCACATCTTTATTTAATAATATGGAACAATTTCCATGACGAATTGAGAAGCAGGAAAGGCAAGCTAGAGAGCCCACATGTACAGCAGTCCACACGCCTTCCCTCCCTGCACGCATCAGGAAGTCTAGCCACAGGAAGCCCAGAGACCAGTGAGCAGCATGTAATATCAAACACAAACATAGTCACGACAGAACGAGAGTGCTTTTGATTGTACATTTTTTGGTATTATTTGAAATACCAGCACCATTAGCTGTCCATTAATAATAAGCCCGTCATTGGAATTGTCATTAATTAAATGATGACTAAACGTGTTTAAAATAATTGCTCTCTTTCTCCAGTAATTCTATGCTAGGACTAGATCTTAAATATTCAGAGTTGCAACCATGAATTTATATGCAAAGTTGGTATCTGCTTATAATTTTGAATATTAGAAACCACTGGAAATAATCTAGTAATTTCACCGTAAATTGTACCATATCCAAGTGACCATTATGCTGCCTGGCTTGGTGGTGCCCATCTGTAGTCCCAGTACGTAGGAGATGGAGGCAGAAGAGTCAGTAGAGTCAAGAGTTCAAGGCCAGCCAGGCTACATGGTGATACTTGTATCTTAAAAAACACTAGGCCGTCATAAGCTATCATGTAGTATAGCTCCGATTACAGCCTGTGATTGAAATCCTGTGAAAAAAAATGTATGTGCCCGAACAAGAACAACTATTGGAAGAAATGTAATGAATGAAGTGACTTTATTTCTGAAAAATCCATACTAGTATTGATTTTTAATTCTTTATGACCATATAGAATGTATATATGTATGTAGTGTATACAAATTGACAGTATGTACATACACAGTCTAGAGACACATGTGATGCCGATATAAATGTACATATCAATGTATATAGGTGTGCTATGGGTCTGGTTTTGTCTAATAAGCACAACCTACGTATTCCACGTGAAGAATGAGCTAGATGATAGCTCCCGTTTCCTGCCTTGCACCGCCATGTCTTGTTTTTATAGTGGTAATTCGTCCTACGGCCCCAGGACCCAGAGTGTAGTAAGAATGTCTTTGTTTTGGACACGAATTCCAGCAGGCCCCTCAGAGAGACACCGGCCCTCTCTGAGAGCGCAGATGCATCTTCGTCCTTCTCGCTGCGCCTCAGTCCTTGGGGATCTGGGAGATTCTGATGTGCGACTGGTGGAGCAGGTTTCCTCTGACAGCGGAGGGATGGTTCAGAATCTGTGGGCTGCCCGCAGGCCAGCATCTGAAAGCCTTCCGAGGGCTCGCATGGACAAGGCCAGATCTCCTCCAGCCTCCTCCCCAAGCTCCGCAGTGCACTTTAGAGCAAGGGGCGCCAGTGCCGGCTCCAACAGCGGTTGCAATGCATGCAAGCAATCTGGGATGCAGGGCCGGCTTCCCGGCAGCGAGGCCGACTGGCCGGCCAGCACGGAGACAGGGCGCCGTGTGCAGGGGCAGGGCTGTGGTGCAGGACAGCCCGCCTGGCGCCCAGCGGGGGAGGGGTCACCGTGGATGTGCAGCGATGGGTTCCGGCCTCCTCCACAGTGCTCCCGTCACCTCGCGCCCCGCGCCACCTCGGACCATGGCAAGCAGAGGACCCTGCGCACTCCGCACCCTCCGGCTGCCCACCTGGTCTGACCTCCTAGTTTCCAGCCCCGCGTGACCCCTCCGTCCACCAGCGCCGCACTCAGGCCCGCGGCAATCCCCATACCACGGGTGTGACACCGCCACGCCACAGGGGCTGGCAGGACCTGTGCAAAACAGGCCCTGGTCCCGAGAGCTCCTCACACGGGTCTACTCAAGCAAGTCCGCAGCTCTTGGCAACTTTTAAGAGTAACTCTTCGAGTCTGAAAGGACTTTCTCTTAGGAGAAACTGTTCTGTAAGAGCAGCGTGTTGTGGTGGGAACAGTCGCTTTTCAATACAGGTTAACTGACAGATCCTAGACCGTAGGAGGACTCACTTCAAGGATCAAAACGTTTATGAGAAGACCAGAGAAGCAAAGGGTTTGTTTGCGTCAAGAGATGGGGTCTGCTCTTTTCCCATCAACCTGTCTTTCAGCTTAGGTATTTTTTCACGAATATTTCTGTTAAACATATGCATTACAGTTCCTCTGGAAAAAAAACATTTCATACACACATGTGATTACTGATTTGTTTAAACAGATCTCATCTCTTTCACTGGGCGATTTCAAGGAAGGATACGGAGTGCATACTCTACTCAGAGCCCACCTCAGGCGAGGAGGTAAAGCTTGCTCATCGGGCTACGACACGAAGAAGCGGAACCGCAGAGACACAGACGGTGAGGTCATTCATACCCAGGAGCCTGTCCGTCCGTCCGTCGCCACCTTTTGGAATGGGTAACGGGGTCTGTGTGCTTGACATGCACAGCCCTGAGCCAGTGCATGGCCGCTGAGCTGCGCTGCCCGGCAGGGGCAGAGCGAGGAGCAGGCCAGCCAAGACGCGGGGAGGGGTGGGCTGGCGGAGGCCACCAGGGCCCTCGCTGGCAGGCGCAGGACAGATGTCACTGCCGCTGTCGTTGGTCCATCTGTCTCCCCAGCCCATCGTTTGCGTTCTCCGTGGGCACCGGCAGACCGGCCTCCACGCGGAGTGTGAGCTCTGAAGTGTTGGTCTGCAGCTGGTGGTCAGTACCTGGGGGCGGGGGCCGTTAGCTTATGTGGTGGTGAGTGGACACGAGGCCCAGAGCCAGGCTACCCCCCTGTCTGTGGGGCCGAGGGAGATGTGCAGGAAAATCTGCAATCCTCGCTCTCGGGCGGTGTCTGCTTATGCTTCTTAACAGGTTCCGTGACCGCAGGAGTCTGCTCCTTCACCACAGCCTAGTTGACGTGTCAAAAGAAAACCCCCATTTACTTCTTCATTCGGACTCAGCTCACCCGTGGGGAGTTTGCAAAGCTGAGTCAATGCTCCGACACGAGTCCCTTCTTCCCTTTTTGAATAATAATAATAAAAATCCAACAACTCCCTTCTGTCACCACTAAGCTAACATCTCCAGGAAGTTTCACTTTTACTCTCAATTGTAAAATGATAGCAGATGCCGAATAGGAAAGTGCTTGATTGTGATATTACCGCGACAAGGACTATTAAGGATAGATGGTCTATCAGGCGCATAGCATTGGGGACAGAGGACTGGGCTCTGTTTTAACTACAGATACATACACATGTCTATTTATATTTCCCCCCTTAGGTTCTCGCATGGGTTTCTGACTCGGCGCCACGTCAGCCAGTGTGCTGCATCACCAAGCAGTCTGCTTCTGTCTCGAGCACAGCACATGGTCAGAGCTGAGGAAGAAAAGGCACCGCCTTTCTCTACACACAACTCAGTGGGGCGCAGTGTGTGTGCCTGTCAGCACTGGCTGGAAACATCCAAACGTGGCATCCAGCGCAGCAGCAGCTCTGGGATCCTCATCCGTCATCGGTCTCTTGTGCCGCTGTGGTGGGCTGTGCCAAGGGCTCCTGACCGGGGGGTGGGAGGGTGGGGGGTCCTGTGGGGTTCGGTCAGGGCCGAGCCTACTGTTCTGTCACTTCCTGCTTCCTCCAGTCACTTCCAAGTGACTTCATTCTTCTGCTGATAAAATGCAAGCCCTACAGCTCTCTCCCATGTGTGCGGCTGTGGGGTAGATCCTAGTGCTGGAAAATACACTGACCTTCTCGAAAAGCTACCATTCTCTCAGAACGAGAACAGGAAAGGGAGAAAGGGGAAAGGCATCGGGCAGAGTGAGGAAATGGCGCTGACTGGCGGGCAGAGCCGGCCAGCTGTGTGCATGGCGGTCATGCCAATGTCCAGGGCCCGTGTGGAGCCGCGTGGCAGTCCCTCACTGGATGCCAGAAGGATCCGCTCCATACGTGGCCTACACCTCCACGCCGTAACTCTCAAAGCCTTCTAGACACTGAGCGCCATTTGCAGCCATAGAAACACAACAGTGCATCTTTAAATGTGATCGAGTATCGCTTCTTCCTTTCTGGACGTAGGAAACTGCTCAGCGCTGACCACTGCCGCCAGGCCTGTGAACACATGTTATCACATGTTATCACACGTGTCGGTGAGGCTCAAATGCCCCAGGAGGTCTCGGGAGCTTTTGAAATGACATTCAGCTCTGGGTTCCCAGAGTCTGAATGACTAACAGATGACAAAGGATTGGATGTACGTAAGAGTCGGAGCCAGGAAATGCATCCACAAAGCAGTGGGTAGGAATATGAAGAACGGGGAGAATTTCTGGCACTCCTCCATGGCTCAGAGTCAGGTGGAGTTATAAATGGAGGAGATGTTAGCTCTGAAGATTTGAGTGTGAAGGTGCTGCATTCATTAGAGGAGGAGAGAGGACGCTAGAGGAAAACTAACGAAGGAAGAGAAAATAGCCCATCAAAAGGCCAAAGCCTCAGGATTCGAGGGCAAGGCTGGTGTGTGTGTGTGTGTGTGTGTGTGTGTGTGTGTGTGTATGGTGTGTGGTGTGTGTGTGTTTCACCCAAGTATAAATCTCTCTAGGTGATAAACCCTACAAGATCTACAACACCACTTTCACAAATCAACATTTTCTAGGTACAGGGAAGGTCCATTTGGAGTTCAGGTCTACCAGTTCAATACCTTTTCCCTCAATAACCATACCCAGCAGAAGATATTTAACTTCATGAATTATAAAATGACAAGAAACATTTCTGTATTGGTTGTGGATTCAATCCCACAACAGGTTCAAAAGTTCATGAGCAGCTAATACCCAAATTTATCATAGTATGGGCTACCACATGCACAGTATTAAATAATATATACTTTAAATTATTGAAGGTGAGTAACAACAGGTAAGAGCGTGGTGTTTTAAAGTGCTCTCCTGTTTCCTAAAATGCCCCAGCTCCTTTCAACTATCCCTCCAAGTGGTAAAGAATGGAGCCGTGCAGCTTTAATATCAGCAAATAGCTGCTTGACGTATTTTATTGCAAATAGATAGTTTCTATGCTGTTTTTTCCAAGGGCAATAACCCTAATAGAACACTTACTGGGTACTTACTCTGTGTCTAGCACTAGAGAAACATTCTAGAAACACTGAGCTCACTTAATTCTTGTGATTCTGGAGTGGTTCTGATTATCCGTCCTGTTGTAAGGTAAGAGCAGCGGAGGTTGGCGGGACCAAGGAAACATGGCTGCTTCACTGGGAAGTTTGGCCCCTCTTCCCCCTCCCATTCTGTTCTCTTAAGACCAATGGAGATCTTTTTCTTCCTTTTTTCTAGTAATCGTTGGAGTTTTTCAGCCCAATCTGCCTCCTTCTCTACCCAGTTGCTCATTTTTTGGGTTTATCTCTTCCTGACTGTTCCTGGTCACAACCACTAGTAATAGGTCCAGGGATATAGCAACTTACTCTCCACCCCTCACCTTTGCTAGATACTGTGTCCCCTGGCCCAGCCTGGTGTGTGCGTGTGTGCATGTGTGTGTGTGCATGTGTGTGTGCAAGTGTGTGTGTGCGTGTGTGCGTGCGCATGTGTGCGTGTGTGCGTGCGCGTGTGTGCGTGTGAGTGTGTGTGTGTGTGTGTGTGCTGGGCTGGGCTTTGATTTCACGCAGTAAGTTGGTCTCCCTAATCAGATCTAAACTGAGGAGGGCAAGTTGAGCAGCGTGAGGAGCGTCTTTGTATTCGAATCACATTCATCAGGGTGAAGAATGGCTGGAGCCCCTTGCCAGGTGCAAGGCTCTAGTGCCTGGGAAGAGACCCGGTGAGGGACGGAGGTCCTAGCCCAGGAGGCCCAGGGCAGGAAGGCGGGCAGGGGAAACAGGTCTCTCCTTCTGATGTCCGACCACAGAAAATAAAGACGATAATTACAAATAAGTCAGGATGTAGTGGTCCCAGGGAGCAAGGTCAAAGCATGAGAATTTCAAGGTGTGAGAACGTGCACACACAAGAAAAGAGGACGCTGTCCAGAAAAGCACTAAAGGATCTCCAAGGCTGTCAAGAAACGCCTCCTTCCTCCTTGTACAGAAAGGGAGAAAAAACAATTTCAGACATGCCTCTGGCCTCTTTGAGCTATTTCAATCTATCCTTCATTCCGACTGCCAGACGGAGCACTTCCCTGTCCTGGTGATGAGCAAGGCTTTCTGATGGATATTGACCAAATACATATGCTTTCTTTCTTTCATCACCATTCAATTTGCTTAAATAAAAAGTCCAGTGAAAAATGACTTCCTTGACTACATCTACTCCGCATCTGTCCTCTCCCGTTATTTCTGGGCGTCCCTCCGGAGTGATTGTGTTGTGTACATGCAACTCTCCATCCACCACATCTAATATGCAAGTCTTAAATTTTTAAAATTGCCTGGGCGGCCTACGGACACCCCGGCGAGAGCACAGGGCATCCATTTGTGACTGCAGAGCTGATCCTCCGAATCGAAGGGAATTCGTCACCACATCCATCTCTATTGCAATCCGTGTCTCCTTTCCTTCTCTCTCGTTCACCAGACAGTAATGTTCTCAGATCAAATATTCTCTATAAATTGAGAGAACATTTAGCTGATTTATAGGGCTTTTAGCTATTATATACTTACCTATTCAATAAAAGTAAGTACGCCCATCACATGACACATATGCTACCTTCCCACGATGAGATCTTTCCTTGAAGGGATTCGGGCATCAAATGGTAATGAGATTTCTTGTAGCTAATACATCACTTAAGGGCAATCTGACATCCTGAATCCATTTCTCTGTCCTCCCTTCCCCCTCTCCCCTCCCTCCCCTTCCCTCCCCCTCTCTCCCTCCCTCTCTCCCTGCCCTCTCCCCCTCCCTCCTCCCTGTACCCCCCAAGCCTCCCTCCCTCTCTCCCCCCCCAGGCCTCCCTTCCTTTCTGTTGGCATCTATAAATCCGCACTCAGCTTCCAAGGGGTCACTCTGTGATTCTGAGAACAGGCACCTTAGCGTTGGTCGGCACATGGGCTCGGGAAAGGGATTCCCACTTGGTCTTTGATTCGCAAGGTGGAATTCCAGACCCGGAAGCAGTGCAGAGGCCGCGCCGGGCGCACCAGGCTGCGCTGGGCCGCGCACTGGGCCGCACGGGCCCCGCACTGGGCTGCGCACTGGGCTGCACGGGCCCCGCACACTGGGCCGCGCACTGGGCCTTGCACTGGGCCGCACGGGCCCCGCACTGGGCTGTGCCGGGCCGCGCACTGGGCCGCACACTGGGCCGCACGGGCGGCGTACTGGGCCGTGCCGGGCTACACACTGGGCCGTGCACTGGGCCGCATGGGCCGCGTACTGGGCTGTGCTGGGCTACACACTGGGCCGTGCACTGGGCCGCACACTGGGCCGCACAGGCCGCACACTGGGCTGCGCACTGGGCCGCACGGGCGGCGTACTGGGCCGTGCTGGGCTACACACTGGGCCGCACGGACCGCGTACTGGGCCGCACGGGCCACGCACTGGGCCGCACGGGCTGCGCACTGGGCCGCACGGGCTGCGCACGTGGCCGCACCGGGCTGAGCAGGCCGCGGACCGGGCCACAGGGTCGCCGACCCTCGCCCCCAATTAAGGTTTTCGGAGTGCACCTCGGGCTGCCTCGCGCCCCACACCCATGGCCCGACTGCGAGCCAGTGCCGAGGCCGAGGCTGGCACCGATGCGTGCGCCCGCCCCTGGAGACGGACTGGACGGCGGGGTGGGGGGGGTGGGTAGAGGGGGTGGGCACGGGGTGCGTGCGCCCTGGATGGTGGGGGGGGGAGGGGGCGCGGGGTGCGTGCGCCCTGGATGGCGGAGGGGGGGGAGGGGCGAGGGGTGCGTGCGCCCTGGACGGTGGGGGGGAGAGGGTGTTCACCCTGGACGGTGGGGGGGGGTGCCCGTGCCCGTGCCCTGGCCGGCCGGGTCAGGGAGGGCACAGATGCAGCCTGGTGATCCAGCAAGAAGCAAGCCTAAAGGGAGTGTCCATGCTACAGAGTTAATCGGGTGTAGATATTTTCTTAACTTGAATTTAATAAATTTTTTATGGAAAACAATTCATCATGTGAGTTCATCGACGATAATTTATTTACATTTAATGTCCTTATAAAGAGCTTAACTCTAGGTACGATTAAACCAGAAACTCGGTCATGTGAGAGGACATAAAAATGTGGAAGACACTAAGTGTGTAAGATACAATTTCTCTTGATTGATTTTTCTAGGTTATCTATTAGATAATAAGCCTCTTACACAATTAGTGCCAAAAAAAAAGGCAGAGGGCTTTCTTATTGCCTGATGAATAATATCATATTAGACACCGTGGGTGACGCAGAAAGGATTAAGGTCCCGCAGGGACTCAGAGTTGAGCCGGGTAATGGCACGTGAACACCACTGCAGAAGGAAATGTGCCAGGACGTATAGAGAAGTCACCTGCAGCCCTCAGAGCCACAGAGTGTGGCGTGGGAAGGGTCTGGAACAGGTCTCCCTCGAGTGGAAGGGGAGAGCCAAAGGAGAAAGCATGTTAGGTAAAAGACACAGCATCAGCCGCCTGGCTGGCTGGCGGCTGTGTTCTTGAGTCCTGCCCGAGCTGCTGCCGTAGGCAGGGCAGGGAATTTCCACTCGTGTTCCCAGGTAGGGAGAACACCATGGTGACATCAGGGTGGACAAAACCCAGAGGACAGGAGGGACAGACAGAAGAAAACCTACAAGAGGCCCCCACAGCGGGAGATGCGACCCCCACCTTCGCATGGAGAGACGGCAATGCTGTGTCCCGCTTAAAGTTTAAAGGAACTCCTGGCATGATGGGACTAGACATGTAGTTGAGGGAAATGAATCTCATAGACCAGTAGATATAGAAACTTAGGGAGAATATTAAGGAGGTTATGGTAATAGCCCCAAAATAAAGATGAGACAGGAGCAGAAATCTGATTTATGTGTAAATATACAAGGTGAGAGAGAGATCATCAGGTTTTGGTGGTCGACTTGCTGACATACATGTGCTCGAAATGGCCTGTCTGTTTTAGCTCCGTAAGCTAAATGCATCTGTTCTTCAAACATGGGGAAAGCTGGCTAATTCTTACCTTCACTGGTGTTTATGAGCACAAGACTACCAACACAGAATTGATGAGGTGTTGGGCAGATTTCAGGAGCATCTGACTCGGATATGATCCTTGGCTTGAAAAGAACACTGAATGAGAGGGGGGTACTGGCAATCAGAACAAAGTTTGGAGGTGACAGATTTTTTTTAAGTAACAAATAAAATACAAGGAAATTTACAAGGCCTAGTTATCTAGGTACATTCCAAAAATGGAGTTGATGGCTCGGACTTGTCATTTCCCCCTACCCACCGTCTGTTTTATTTTTTTCTTTCTACATAGGACTTAATGCAAACAGTGAAGATCGGTAACCCCTACTACTTTTTAAAAATGATTTTAAATATATTTTCAAGATGGTATTAGCTTCAGGAGTTTTTCCTGGCCTTAGGAATCCTGTAGAACATTAAGCAGAGATGTTTATTCTTTTCCTTTAAAATTAGACAAACCAACAAAAGTCTGTGCCCTAGAATCAGCATTCTAAAAATAAGCAGTGGCAAGCCCGCGTGAGCTCCGTGTCGACGCGGTGCAAGCACGCACCACACCAGCTGGCTCCCAGAAAACACCCTTTCCACAGCACCCTGAGGCCTGGGCCCCGCAAAGCCCACGCAGGGCAGCCCGGATTCCTCACAGGAGCCTTCCTGTTCCCACAGCAGTCTTTCGGCACAGAGTCGCCCCCTGCCACCTCTAGGCCGCTCTGCTCCTCCCGTGTTCAGGTTTCGGTCAAGCACGCCCTGCATGCAGGCCCTTCCCACGCAGTGCCTGCAGCTACGGTCAAGCTGCCCGACTCCCTGGGAGCCCAGCTGGCAAGAGAGCCCCTTCCATAAATTCATCTCCCCTTCAGTGGCATCGTCTTCTTGTTGTTTTGCTCCAGATTTTTCCTTACTTAATATCGTCATTTACTTTCTTAGTACAGTCATCATTTTTTAATGTTTTACCACATAGTGTATGTGTGTGTAAGTACGCACAGGAAAGAAGAAAAATGGACGGAGGAGAGACATTTGTAGGGTGGGGCCTCGGGCTGGGGACCCTGTGGGATCCCTGAGAAGTGGCTACTCCCTCACCTTTGAAAATGTCTGCATGTCCGGTCTCCCCACGAGTCCCTCCCCACCCCAGCTGCCCCAGCCAGCCATGCACAGCAGGCCTTGGGCTCCACCCCACGGAGCACAGCTGGGGCTTGGCAGCCCGTGTTCCCAGTGTGAAGGTTTTACCCCTAAATTCAGCATCTCTGTCACCTACAGCAGCACAGAGATTATGGAAGGCTTGTGTAGTAACATTAAAAAAATCATGACAGATAATGGCTTCATGACATTTCAGACAATGAATGTGTGCTCTGGAAGTAAGTAGTAGTTTTAAAAACTAGCAGCTAAGTTGGGCACCCGTGGCTCACGCCTGTCATCCTAGCTACTCAGGAGGCTGAGATTTGATGATCACAGTTCAAAGCTACCCCAAGCAGGAAAGTTTGTGAGTTCTTATCTGCAGTTAGTCACCAAAAAGCTAGGAAGTAGAGCTATGGCTCAAGTGGTAGAGTGCTAGCTGCAAGCCCAAAACCTAAGGGGCAGTGTCTAGGTCCTGAGTTCAAACCCCAGGCTGGCACAAACAGACCACAGCCTTTTCAGCTAGAAAACAATATTTGCTGAATTTCCAAAGTTAACTCATACACACATAGGAAAAGGCCTGAAATCCATCCTAGGTAAGGATAAGCAAGGGAGAATGAAAAACAAAAGCCGGTATAGGAGTGCTTAGATGGTCACGTGGCATAGTTACACACTTGGTCCACACGCACCCAGAGGGTGTGAGACAGAGTGCAGAGATGCGGGCCTCCCGAAGAGAGCCCCCAGTGCCTGCCTGGGCGCGGGCCGCTGTCCCCGGGGGCCTCCACGGCCCAGCGCCTCTGGAGTTCCACCAGGTCCTGTAACGCGTTTCAGTTAAGGCGTGTAATTGAAAATTTAGCACTGAAGTGTTTCCTTGCAAAAGGAAGCCCACACCTGCTTGTCGGAAAAGTAAATGCTTCTAGAACAAAAGTGAGACACTTGAGAGATGGAGGATGGGTCCAGGTGTGGGAGGACGGCTGGCGGGGTGTCCCGCCCCACCTCTCCCCAGCGAGCTGGGCTGCATGCGCCCCAACCTGAGTCTCAGGAGCGGGAAAGTTCCTCCTGAGCAGCCAGGGAGCACGTTTGCCCTGGCCGCTGGCCTCACGCACAAGCCAGGAGAGCAGCGAAAGCTCTGCTTTTGTCATCCCGATAGAGTCTAAGGGTTTTCTGACCGTTTTCCGGTGGTGGTTATGCTGCAGTATTACACTTTTTCTGGTCTCCCCAGCGCACGTGGGATCAGCAGGTCTCCTCCCCGGGAGCGGACCATCCCGGGCCGCAGCGTGCTCGGTCAGCTCCTGGGAGTGAAATCCATTGCCCTGGCCAAGCTGTCCAGCTTTTGCCTTTGTAGCAACTTTTAGCCCACAATAACCATCATCAGTTTACAGCAAGCAGATCCATTACGCTTCCTCCGTTCCTGCAGCCCCACATTAAGCTAATATTATCTATTTCCCAAGTGGAAAGAGTCCTTCCAGCCCTATCAATTATTAATTCCTTGCTTGCAGCTAATGTTTTCTTTGAATTATTTAAATGCATCTTCATTTATCAATAAACATAAAATGTTAAACAAAGAATACTGATGAAGAGCATTATTTAAGCCATAACATTTTATGAGATTATTTCAAGCGCCTTTTCTGATTTATTAACACAATATATTTTATAATTATTTTTCCATTTCTGAAAAAAATTATTCTGGGAATTATCTAGAGGTTTGCAGATTTTGTGAGTACTCCAACTTGTGGTGTAATTTTGACAAGGTTCTATTAAAATATCCTTGGGTGTATGTATGTATCCCTGTGTATCATGTCTGTGCATACGTGTATTTATGTGTGTGTATATATACATATACATGTGCACACACAAACAGGTAGCATATATAAATATACATGAGTGTTTATATTTACCATAAAAAGTGTTCATTATCCCTGATATTTTTCTTAAAAAAATTAAAGATACCATTAAAAGTTTAAACTTCTTGATAGGAATTCTGAACCTCTATATTCTGAAAATTGTATTTATAGTGCATTTACAAACTTACATACACATAAATTTGGTGCATAGGTAAGAAGCAATGCCGTTTATCCTTAAATATTAAACCTTTGAACAACCCATCTGTTTAGTCTTTGTTGGGGTCCTGGCTTAGCAATCTGCACCCACACCATACACAGATCAATCCTCCTGATAGTCTTTTTTCTTTGCTTTCTAGACTTGTAACCCAAACTAAAATATGAATATTTGAAAAGTGCATGTTTTATAGGAATATGTTTAATATTGTCGCCTTCTGAAATAGAAAGAAACTGAGTGTTTTGATATAGATATTCTGGAGAGACTAAAAGAGAAAAGTCAAACTTTCCTGAACCCTTGTCAGGCATGGGAGTGATGGTGGAGCCTGCAGCAGGTGTTGTGAGGGAGGGCGGGAACAGACCTACAGTCCTAGCACCGCCGTTGGCCTCTCCCCGCAGCACTTCCTGTTCACACAGCCCCTCCTCCGGGCCCAGTGGCCCTGCTCCCCAGTGCAGAGCTTGGAAATGGCTCTAGGAAATGGCTAGAGAAGGCTCAGTGTGCCAGCCTCAGGGTTTCAGACTGCACATGTGAAAGGGGGGGGGGATCACAGGGGACACTCTAAGTTAAAGCCTGGTTTTAGGTAACACAGTCGAGGGAAGGGAGCCTGGTCGGCTGGAGGCTAGTTTGGGTCCCACTGTGTAAGTTGAACAAAGGATAAAGCACACGGATGATAGGGAGGCCCAGGAGGGAAGAGAGAAGTGCTGGCTGCAGGCTGGGGCCACTGGGAGGAAGGGAAGAAGGTGCCAGGGCTGGCGGCCAGGGAGCCCCGGAGCTCAGGAGTGTGAGCGCAGACTTGGATGGGGGACAGATGCACCAGTGTCCCATGGAAAGGCCTGGGGGAACATTAAATACCCACACACTTGAAACTCAGGAGAACATTGACCCGAAAGGTTCCTCTCGCTCTGCTCCACCGTCCATCGAAATTCACCTGGGGTGGGAGAAGGCAGAGCTGGCAGCTGTTGGCATAGCTTCCGGCAGTAACTTTAACTACCATGCCATTTGTAATCAAAAGGCTCCGAGATAATTATTATCATTCAGATGGAAAGGTCGTGAATTTCAACACACGACAGGATAAAACCAGAAGGGTTTCCTTTCAGACATATGCAGATAAAACAGAAGAAATGCTTTTTCAGAATGTATAACGTGAACAGCAATATAATAGTAGACCGGGCAGCAAAGAATTGAATGAATTCTACAAAGGCAACACTGCAATGCCAAAGAATAAAAACAGTTGCATAAATGATAGAATAACGAAGCAAATAGGAAAAATATATTAGAAAAGTAAAGTAGATGATTGCTGATGAGCATGGTAAGAAGAAAAAGAATTTACCTAAAAACAAGGGGTCTGTTTTCAAATATACTGCTACTTTCTTTGCTCTTGTATTGTTATTATTTAAAGTTCTGTTCTCCATGTGGTTGGCACTTACTAAATCTGACAACACCGAAGGCAAACGTGAGGCCCTCCTCGGCCCTGAGAAATGAGTGGTTTTGTGGAAGAAAGGCAAAATGTTCATTTGAGCCCTGTGTCAAGTGTTGTGCTAAACATGGGCTGGGAGTCGGAGGAGAGGCAGGAGCGAGGGAGGGGAGGGGGCCGGAGGGGCCTGGACCTGAACACGGGAGGGGAACGCAGAGGGGAACGCGGTCCAGAGGTGGCTGGGGGCGATTCCATGCCGACACGGAGGATGGGGAATCGGGGGACAGGGAGGCTCCTGTGAGGAAGTCCGCGCAGCTGCTCCCGTGAGCGGGAATGAGGCATGGGGACTGCAGGTGGGGCTCAGTCACCGTGGCCTTGCTGGCTTCTGGCCACGAGGATTCAGTGGACGGCGGTGCCACCACACAGGCAGCAGGAGGAGCCGCGGCCACCTGCCCTTTGCCACCCAGGAACTGAGATTCCTGCACTGCCCGTCCCCCCCACCCCCAAGTCTCCAGAAATGAAAGCCTGGAGAGGGTGTCAGATCACAAGTCTGAAACCAGGCTGGGTCTCCCTCCTTGTGCATCTCCCGGGAGTCTCTTCCAAGAAATGACGGGCACCGTTAGAGACTTGATTCTTTTCCCAGAAATCTCCCTCCATGGCACCGCACCCCGGCAGCCTCCGCGAGGCCTGCTTCCCGGAAGAACCCTCCATCCACGGCAGCAACGCTGCCCGTCCCAGACAACCGCAGTGTGCAGGTGAGTCCCTGCTCCCCAGGACACGGAGACACACCCCCGTCCCTGAAGTCTCCAGAAGACGCTTGTCCCAGAACTAAGCTAGAAAGCAACATCTCCATCCTGTCCCTTTTCGAGAGTGAAGTTCTGATGGAAGGCCGCTCTGCAGACACATTCATACCGCACTAGCTCCCACCGATTAATATGACCACCGTGAATGAATTAATAATGACCGGCCACTTCACGGAGGTCTTCGCTCCCTCCCCTCCACCTTGATGTGGAGAAGGTCCAGGGCATTGATGATCACAAGTAGGATGGATTGATTCATCATTGATGGGAAAAGAGCTCCTCTTCCCATAAGCCTGCTCCCTTCCCTGCACTGCTCCTGAAGATGTACAGCCCCTGGCAGCGGCTCAGACCTGTCCATGGCCCTCTCCCTGCAGCCAGCAGCTACAATGAAGGATGGTGAGCCCACAGACATGGAGCTGCCGCCCACAGAACCATCTTCTCCTCTGTCCATGCTCCTGGGATGATGAATGGACACCCTGGCTGCCTTCAGAATACAGCAGTGAGCGAGCTAGCTTCGCTTGACGTCTATACACCTCAAAGCACATCGAGGGTGCTATGTGCCTTCACCTCCACCTTTGACTCCTCTTTCCGGCAGGGGCACAATGATTAAACTGTTTGTTTCCCTTGCGTTGCTTCTTTGGCCTTTCTAATCGTAGCCCTGCTGACCGGTGTCAGGCTCTGCCCTGCACGGGAGGAGACATTCTCCCACCGCAGTGCCCGTGTGCCTGGTCCACCTCCTCTCTTCTCCCTCCCCCCCGGGCTGACCGCTGCACCGAAACACTTACCTTTACCTAGGATTGGCTTGTGATTGCTGTGTAATGCAAGCAATTATGCATTTAATTGTGTTTATAAAAGTATTGGCACATTTCCTTCTCACTGACATTTGATCCATAAGCAATAAAGGAGCCCAGTATTAACTCAGGAGTCCCACACCCCGGCTCTGGGCAGTAAGAAGACCACCACGTCTGTCCATTGCCACACTTCGCAGTGCTGTTGCACTGTAGGAATGAGCACTTGTGGTTTCCTAATGAAATGGCTAAGATTTCTTCCCTGGAAGTTGTGGATGGAAGGAGCTTGAAAGTGTTTTATACATGCATTCAACGTGAGCACACGGCCACGCACATGAACACACATGCATTTAACGTGCACACAGCCACTCACATGAACACACATGCATTCAATGTGAGCACACGGCCACTCACATGAACACATATGCATTCACCATGAGCACACGGCCACTCACGTGAACATGTGTGCGTTCACCATGAGCACACAGCTGCTCACATGAACACATGTGCGTTCACCGTGAGCACACAGCTGCTCACATGAACATGTATGCATTCACCATGAGCACACAGCCGTTCACATGAGCAGGCCCTTACAAAGGGCCTTCTTCAAGCTGGGCTCCCCATGACTCGAGACCGGGAGGCATATGAGGATAAAGGACAATGCTCCTGGGCTGAGGGAAGATGACCAGGTGAGGAAATCACTTCACAACAATACGACACTTAGGAAAAAAGTCCTATAAATTACGAAGCAGATCCAAAGGTCGGCTCCCTGAGGTGTTTGCAGAGGAGAGGCGGGAAATAGATATAAGCTGATGGGAACTGCGTGGCCAAGGACGGGCAGGGCTTGTTCTGCCTCCTGAGACGTCGGGGCTTGCTCTGCCTCCTGAGACATCAGGGCTTGCTCTGCCTCCTGAGACGGCAGAACCTTGTGTGAAGGCTGTGGGCCTCTCCACTGTTAATATAGAGTGCTGCATCCAAAGAACACAGGTCATGGACCCAAGTCTATGATATCATACGTTCAACAATCAGCCTGGAAAATTAGCACAACAACCGAAAATTAGCACAACAACCGGCAAGAGAACGTGCTGGAAAAAGTAGCCTGCCTGCCCATCCACCCTGATTTTCTCCCCACGTGTCTTCTTGGTGAGGGCAGAGATAGAGTACTATCCATTAGAGATTTAAATAAAACATGTAAGACAGCCTTGAAAAGCAGGTGAAGAGCAAGTCAGGGAGTCTGATTACATGCTATGCCAGGGGAGAATTACTACCTGGATCTTCTGGCTGTTATAATTCTGGGTTGAATGCCGGAGTCTCGTTTTTGTTCCTGCATTTATTTTTAGAGTCAACACATCTGCTTCACAGGGGCTTGGAAAGAGCTGGTGGAGAAATTGATTCTACGGTACTGGAACCACGCAAGTATGGTGGTTGTTATTATCTCTAAGAATGTAGATGATTATCTGGCCAAAATATTAGAATCAAATACAATGAGAGTGGCTATTACCATCACTGTTGGGGTAGAGAGAGTCTGTTTAATTTCTGATATAGAGCTAAAGGCTTGCTGAAGCAGGAAGGGAGGAAGGGAGGAAAGGAAGGAAGGGAGAAAGAAAAAGGAAGGAATAATACTAACAGGTATTTCCATGGTAAATTTGGTGCTTACTACATATCAACCTAGAAATCCTTCCAGTGATTTTCATTGATATTTATTTTGTACTAATACTGAGGGAAGATCACGAAAGGAAGAAATACAAGGCGAGCGGCAAGGAGCTTTCAGAAAAGACCACCTCACAGGGCAGTTAGCGTTTTCTCATTCTTGGCCCACGTGTCCTGCTCATTCTGTGAGCTTTTCTCCCAGACTCGGGCTTGGTGGTCCAGAGCGAGCCAATGTTAGGGCCCAGGATGAAGTCGCCCTCTCCGCTGCACAGTATTGACGCGGCTCTGGCTAGCCAGCGTTTAACCCATGCAGCCGTTCAACCCGTGAGGTTTGATGGGTACCTCAGTGTCACCTAGACACGCTGGTCATATGTCACTCGTTAGGAGAAATACCTAAAGGAAATGGGGCACAGAAAGCAGTGCCATTTGCCCGTCTCCTCGCCGCACAATCTCAGCAATGAGTGGTCATGAAAGGTTGTTCTTCATCCAGGTAAGCCCGGGCTGAGCTGCTCTTTCTCCCGGGGAGGTGGATGCGGGAGGCGGCACTGGGTTCTGCTTCCGTAACTCCCTCTGCACCCATGTTCTTCCAGTTTGCCAGTGACATGAGAAAATATTCTGATCCCTGGGAACTGAAGGGAAGTTCAGCACATCTCCAGGACCTCAGCTGCCTCTCGAGACATTCTTCTCCCTTTGGAAAGACCTTCCTGAGTGCCGCCCCAGGAAGAGGAAGGCTCCTCCTTTTGTTTCTCGTTTCCAGATGAGTCCCTTGGTAACACTGGTTTTAATGTCACCAGTATAGACTTCTTGCTTCTACTGACTCCAGATCTAGTTATTGTATCTACTCCCTGAGATATTTGCCCCTTAAGACTATTTTCCTGCTCGGAAATTATAGTTATAAACTGATTAAGGAAAACACCCTCTCTTTTCTTAAGGATAGGCTTAGTTATTACTTGGGAAACAATGCGATTACTCGAGATTAGTAAGATTAATCAATGCTTTACAAGGTTACTGGGCTTTCTTAAATTAGATCCTGCCTTAGCCACTTCCTCATTCTGAGCACTGCCTGGATGATTCGGCTGCTGTGTTCTTTTTCCTGAGGAAATCTGATTCTGAAGACTAAGTGGGTCCCCGGCACCCTGTTTCCCTCACTTGTGAATAGGGAGGTGGAGGCTTGTCTTTACTCTGTCCGGAAAGAACTGGCGATAGAGTCACTGGGTGGGAAGATGGGTCCTCTGCTCGGCTCCCTGGGCTTGCCTTCTTTTGCTTGTTTTCTTTTCTAAGCCATAGCAGGCTAAGTTGCAGTCCAAGCTGTCACACAGAGCCTGGCCTGTGGCTTCCTGGCAGGGTGGACATGAGCACCACGGGGTCCGGCGTGGCCCGCCCTGTTCCACGCAGATCCCGGTCGCTCTTGATTTAAAAAGGACAAGGGGCGGCTACCAGCATGTAGCACAGCGAGGTCCAGTCTCGCCCCGGCCTTGCTGCCTGGGGGATCCCTTCTCCCCAATAGCTTCTCACCCCTCCTTTCACAATGGCTGTTCTCCAAGCCACAAGAGAAGAATTGCTGTGAACGCATTACAGATACCAAGATGCGTGTTTCTGTGTGTTTTTGTGCAGTGGCCACTTAATTTATCCGGTGAGGTTTCTATGCTTTGTTTTAAAGTCACTTTGGGCTGCTTCTATTTGTCCTATAGACCTAGTAACTTATTTTTGGAGAGAGCCGCTGAGCCAGCTTTAAGGAGAGCTCTTTCCCACGTGCATGAATGTCCCTGTCTTTGCTCTCACGCAGCGGAGCGATGCTGTCCACCACGGCCGCGTAGGCCTCTGAGCTTGGGCCCTGATCCTGATCCTTCTTTGAAGTATGCAGTGATACATTCCTAAAGCTACAGTTCTTTTAAAGCTTGGTTTGTGGGGGAGACGCATGGCGCCCCGCAGCCAGCCTGGCCTGCAAGTCAGCGGCCAGACGCCAGGGGCAGGCAGTTCTGTGGAGGACTGTTTTCTGGTCTCGCTTTCGTATGTTCATAGCATATGAAAAACAACAGCTCACCCACGCCCAGAGCTCAAGCCCCACGACTGACCCAAACACCCCAAGATTAAAAAAAGAAAACCAGCAAAAGCATCAACTGCACCGGGAATCTTTTTGGCTAGTTAATACAACGTTCAAATCAGAAACCATTTATTAATATGCTTTCAAGTATCTGTCTGTCTGTCTCTCTCTCTCTCTCTCTGTGTCTCTCTGGGGCCTGAACTCAGGGCTCTGTGTTTACGAGGCAGGAACATTTCCATTTAAGCACACTTCCAGCATTGTGTTTTCCTTAGTTATGTTCTTGATAGATCTCAATTTTTTTTTTTCCCCTGAGAGCAGGTCTCCATATTTGATCATCCGACCCATGCCTCCTAATTAGCTGGGATTACAGTTGTGAGTCAGCATGCCTGGATAATTTGTTCAGAGGGGGCCTTGCTATCTTTTTGCCCTGGCCAGCCTTAGGCTATAATCCTGATCCACACAACCTAACCAGACCAGGATTACAGGCATGCGCCCTGGTGCACAGCCTAAATGAGTGCTCTTGAACTTCATCATAATGGCGTACAAGACTTGTACACCAGTGAGGACATTTTTTAGACAAGAATAGATGATGACTTTATTGCATAAACAACACAATAACTTAACCGAAACCTCACTGTCGGCGTATCTCAGAGGCAAGCCAGGACTCAGGAAGATGCTCATCAGGACTACGTGTCCCTGTGCCATTGTTGGGAGGAGCAGTTCCATTGAACTGTCCCCTGCTTGATAATTTCGAGTACTATTTAAACAGTAAGTGGCTGATTCAACATGATGATGGGTTTTCAGACAAGGAGGAAAGACTGTGTACAGATGCATATGTGTGTGCGTGCATGCATGCATGTGTGTGCATGACCATGTGATTTAACACTCATTTCCAAACAGAAATGTTCTCGAAAAGCAATAGGTGTGTGTGTGTGCAGGTGTGTGTGTGTGTGTGTGTGTGTGAGTGTGTGTGTGTGCGTGCGCACGTGCCTGTGAGAGACAGACAGACAGACAGACAGACAGACAGACCAGAGGGGTAAAGTTTGCTGGATATTGGATCCTTAAGGGTAAAATCCTGTTTAATCAAAGATCGAGTAGCTTGGAGCAAAATGAACAGCCAGATCCGATTTGTTCTCATTCTAACTCTCCTCATCAGCAATAAAGATTTTAAAAAATAAATTAAAGGATGATATTAGGGAGGTAATTATATCAATCTATGTTACCTTGGTGCAGAAAGCAATAAAATACCCTCACAAAATTTCTATGTCCGTTTGTAAAATTCTATTTGCCTTTATTAACAAGTGCTTAAGGCTAATTTCTCAGCTGAGATCATAATTTCATCCATCCCTCATACTGGCCACTGCTGGGCTGCGTCCGGAGGCCGAGAGCCCTCCCAGCTCATGAGGCTGGGGCGGGCAGCCGCCTTGACCGAGGGCCTTCTTTAACTCACCCAAAAAGTGCATTTCAGCGACCTTTGTCACCACGGAACAAAGTTGATTTAAATTCCATTGTAAAGAGCAGTCTTTGGTGTCAAACTTATCCTAGCAGTATGCCCACTAAATTGCATGAACAAATTTGGTTAGTATCAACTTCTGGGAATAGTTTCTGGCCGACTGACCTGGGGACCTTATCTTTAAATATTGGCATTGTATGGATTAACGCAAATCCAGGAGAATGTCAGATATTAAGGCACATAATTGCAGGTTAATTGGAAGATAAAGATGCTCTAATCTAATGTTGCACAGGGGGAAATAATGACGGTATTAACTTATTAGCTTGGCTGGAGGAAATAATCTTATTATCCTGAAGAGGACCAAGGTAGCGTGGTCTTTGTGTAAGTGACTCTGCAACAAAGGATCGGGACTCTGGCTCGGCCCGGCTTTCTTGTTTCCTTCCTGTTCTCCCTTCCCCTCTGCAGGACGGAGCAGCAGCAAGCGCTCTCAGTACCCATCTCAGGTAAGTGGAGTTTCTTAATTTTAGGGCAATACAAAGAATGGCGGTATGCTATGTAATAGCTCCCTTTCTTGCTCATATTCAGAAACGGAGCATATACTGCTCACCTCTGTGACTTCTGCATGGGGTGGTTCACATATTCTTTGGCTCATAAACTACAAGTTTCTGGTTGGGGGAAATAAAGACAAAACAGAAGCTCTTGAAATGCAGGGGCGGGGTTTGGTGTTTTAAAGTATGCACAAGGTTCTTGTTTTGTTTTGTATTGGTCCTGGGGCTTGAACTGGACACTGTCTGTACACTATCCCTTAGCTTTTTGGCTCAAGGCTGGTATTCTACCACTTGAGCCACATTTCCACTCCCAGCTTTTCGCTCGTTAATTAAAGAGTATAGTCTCCGAGACTTTCCTTCCACAGGCTGGCTTCAAATCCCAATCCTCAGGTCTCAGCCTCCTGAATAGCTGGGATTATGGGCATGAGCCACCAATGCCTGGTGAACTCATGTATGAGGTTCTTGTTGTTTAATTTTAGACACTTTTCAGAAAGTATCTTCGAGACTCACAGTTGCATAATGTTATTGGGGTGGGTTTGGAGGTAAGCAAACACTTTTCCTAAGAGCATTCTGAGGACTAGTGTATGGCTTTGAGGGGTGGGGGGTTACTTATTATCAAGCATCTGTCTTTTCAGGTAAAGCAGGCAGGCTTGATGGAATTCAATCCATTTCCTTAAGCCATGCAATGGTAAAGCAAGGGGGCAGGAGGAAGCCATCTTTCTGGGTATGGGTGGGTTTTCCCTTGTGATTATGATGTGGATATAAAGTACAGTAACTCCCTAAATCTACGCCTTGTGAAATGGGAGGTGGTCCTTCTGACTCTTCACGCTGTGGAGCTCCGGCACCCTTTCCCGGCTGCCCAGGCCACACCGCTTTGTGAGGGCTGAGAGACGTGAAGGCAGAAGAAGCAGCAAAACGAGGAATGTGGATGCTGTTTAGAAACAAACTCATGATGGAATCCCGATAAACAGTAAAATTAATTCCCCCTACCTGCTCTAGTTTCACTCACACACACGTACCAAGAAAACTAGAACACATAGCTGTCCCAACGCAGAGGTGGCTTCTGTCTGTCCGTCCAGCCACACCAACTAGGAGAAAAATCAACTCTGGCTTATCAGACACAGAGAAGGCTTCTCCCATTCTCCTGGGAGAGGACAAAACTCTACATTATGACACCAAGCAGAGGGAGAGGTATATGCCACTGGGCAATCACAAAATTCCCATTTTTAGAGCATTTGTAGCAAACAACAAAGATCCATACAGCCTCGTTATCGTCTAGGACACACAAGCCCATTACAGCTCACCAAGTGCCACGTGATCGATCGATCGATCATCTATCTACCTCTGGTGTGATATACAGGTCACCCTCACTGAAGCACAGAGTCATCCACGCAGGATTACTATACAGACAGAAACACAGAATGCAGAGAGACACGCAAGCTGAGCCTGGATGCAGACCACTGTACTACAGCGCTGCACTACACTCCTCACACGGCGTGAGCGGTGCAGAGATGACGCGTGCAGACCTCGGGCACACAGCACCATGAGACAAACGCCTCTTCTTTATTCCGCAGGCGTGACTGCGGATGTGGCCCCCACAGTGGACTGGATGGAAGTCACTTCCCGGGCTGTCCGATTTGAATTTCAGGATGCACGGTGGTCACTTGCAGCCAGAAGCCAAAGCTCCAAAAGGTGGGTGTTTGGAGACATTCAGAAAAGCGGGCCGGATGGAAGATCACACCCTTCCCAGCATGCACCAAAGTTCGTCAACTGTGCATGTCTCCCGGTCAGATTTTTAATGCTGAATTGAATTTTGGGCCCACTTTGGTTTGCTCAACACTGGGGAAGCAGCTGGAAGGAGGAGGAGGAGGAGGGGGAGGAGGAGAAAGAGGAGGGGGGAGGGGGGGGAGGGGAGGGGAGGAGGGGGGAGGGGGAGGGGGCAGGAGGGGGAGGAGGCTCTGCGGCTATTTGGTTGGGAGGATGGGATGAGGTCCCTGGCGGGGGGGGGGGGGGGTGGCATCCCTCTTTAGCCCCTAGCGTTATGGGGTAAGCCCCCAGGAGAGCAGACCGGGGCAGGGCGCTGGGGGTTCTGTGGGACTCCAGCTCTTGGGGCCCTGCGGCCCCCGGGGGCCCTGCCCCAGCTCCGGCCCCTCTCGAGTTGGGCTGAGTGGGCGGGCAGCATTGCGCTCCAGTGTTTTCTTTCTAGCACTTTTACGTCGTGTGTTTTTATAGATCATTCTTTATTTTTTTATTTTCCAGAAAACCAGAGGCCCTGCTTACACAGTACACCCAATGAAACAGCTACATTTTAATTAAATTTGCACAGCCTTTATTGCACCCGTGGGCAGCCTTTAGCCGTACCCAAAGAAACCCAAGAGCCATCAGATGTACTTCACATGTAATTAATCTCTAATGCTCGATCTTGTAAGATATGTAGTAATGCTGTCTGGGTAGAAATGAGAGCCTCAGAGAAGAGCCATATTAAAGATGGAGAGAGAAAATCTTTTGGAAGAATTGGTTTTCAGGAGAGTAACTAAGTGTGAACTTTATTAAAAGCAAAAGAAGTAATGGGAAGATGGTGCATTAAGTAAAAATTTTTGACATCTTCAATTTTTCAGTTTCTTTTATTTTGCCCCAGACAAATGTTCCGAGGTTTGTTTTTATAATGCGCACCGTGTGTTATGTTACATTTCTCGCCCCATAGATTTAATATTTGAGCAAGGGGAGGATCCGTAGCATGGAGGAATGAAAAACAAAAACAAAAAAGGAGGAGCAGGACAGAGCTCCCCCCTCCCCGCACACCGCACGGAACCGTCAGCGGAATTTCCATACTTTTCCCCACAAATACTTTGGGATATTATTTTCAATCAAGAATTTCTCGCTCCAAACTGACAGACACAAGAGACGGCCAAGAGCCGGTGTGCCCTGCCCGTGCGGGGGGATGCGGTGCCCCACGGCCCTCGTGGAGCCCAGCGCGGAACCCGCACCCTTCCTATCTGCACCCCCACGTCACTGGGTCCGCAGGCCTGAGTCCCGAACTCCGCCCTTCCCTCAGCACCCTTAACTGCCATGTTCTTTGATTCTACAGTTAAAACGTTTTAACTTCGAATTTTTAAGTTTGACCCAGATTTCCAGACTCGCCTCTTTTCTTCCTTTGTCTCTACACCTGACTGGGGACAGAATTACCATTGCCCATCTTTGGATCAACGATTCCCCCCCATCAATAACTTTATAGACCCTGTTTGTCCTCATAGGACAAGGCCTAATGCTCACCCGCTCACAGGACCCTTCACCTGAACCCCGCATGCGTGCTGACCCCCGGCTCTCAGTTAGTGATATTTAGATGTTTGGTCTTTCAATACCTTTCAAAAATCATCTTCTACGGAGAGACAGACAGGAGAAATTGCTAAAACTCAACCTCATTTCTCTGTTCAGCACAGCTAAATGACTACAGCCTTGATTATGTGTCCACGCGAGCGGACATCAGTAGAGAAACTTCCGGGGTAGCCCCGTGGTAGAGTCTGTGTAGGCCGGTGGGCCGTTTCAAAGCTGGTTTGCTTTCCTACTACTTCAAGGGTGCGCACGCGCGCGCGTGCGTGTGTTCCCTCTAATTGTCAGCCTGAACAAATGAATGTTCACCAATGGTTACAAACGCCCCCACACAGGCAGAGCAGGCCGCCAGACACTTCCCTGTGCCCCTTTCTAGTCCCCACAGCCTCCGCCATCCAACTGCACGAGCCTTGGGACAAAGTGAATGGAAAAGGCCCGGAGATACTTCAAGCTCCTAAAAGTAATTAAAAACTCAAGCCAGCGCCAGGCGTCTGTGTTTTATTCTGACGGCTTTCTCCCCCCCCCCCCCCCCCGCAGGGATAAATGGAGACATACCCCCGAGACCGGCTGCCATTGTCCATGAGCCCCCTGCCCCTCGCAGAGACGCCACACTCACGGGCGAGCGTCGGCGCTCCTTCCCCCGCAACCTGAAGTTTTCGCCAGTCCTCCAACTCTTCCCTTCCCCAGCGGGCTCTCCAGGGGAGACGGTGCTGGCAGAGCTTCTGCTCAGCAAGGACAGGGCATGGCCGCAGGTCTGCCCCAGATGCCATCTCTGGTCACGAACATGGCTCCACTTCAGTTACCGCTGCCTCACCCCCTGGCCTGGGTCTCTCTCCTCCGCCCTCCAGCAGTTTCTAAACTCCATTGCCTGGGGGGATTTCCAATTGCATCTGACCTATTGATCCCAAGCAGTGGCCAGGAGCAGTGAGCCTGCAGCGGGGAACGCCACCAGAGACCGGAAAACGTCAACCGCCCAAGACACGAGGAGCGAGGAGCGCAAGACAGAAAGCCGAGAGGTGGAGTTGCCGGGGAAATGAAAAAAATATTTATTAAGCATTCTGGCTTGGGATTAAAAAGAAAAAAAAAATGAGCCAGCATCAGTGGCTCACGCCTATCATCCTAGCTACTCAGGAGGCTGAGATCTGAGGATCGTGGTTCAAAGCCAGCCCAGGCAGGAAAGTCCGTGAGACTCTTATCTCCAATAAACCACCAGGAAACCGGAAGTGGCGCTGTAGCTCAAGTGATAGAATGCTGGCCTTGAGCTGAAGAGCTGAGGGACAGCACCCAGTCCCAGAGTTCAAGCCCCATGACAAAAGAAAGAGAGAGAGAGAGAGAGAGAGAGAGAGAGAGAGAGAGAGAGACTGGGCATCTACTAAGAAGCTATGTAAACCAGGAAGCAGAAGATAATGCTTTTATCAGTAATTACTTAAAATCTAATCACAGTGACTTATGGTCTGCATGCTATGCCTGCGTTACATTCTCATTTCCATCCTGGGTTTGGAGACTTTCTGTTGCAGGTTTACACCACAGTCAGAGGATGTTTAATGGAGGAACCCGCCAGTCCTTGCTCTTTCCACAGTTCTAGAAGGTGGTGTGGAGGGGCAGGCCGCAGCAAGGCCGCCCGGGGCATTCCGTGGAAAGCCACCGACACTTGTGCAGCTCTGCAGCTCGCCCGGACATGAATAGCGGTTCTAAGGTAACTGCTGTGCCTTGGCTCCGATAGTGGAGCATTTAATTCTGTTTAATTCAACCCAATCTTTATTTCCTATGTAACCTGTGACCCAATTGTTAGATTAGAGTCTCAGGGGATATTAAAAGTAGGTAAGACAACCTTAAGGAGCTGAGAATGTAATCAGAGGCGCTTGCCACTGAATTGGTTAAGGACGGGGACTGATGTTCCCTTTGATCTTGCTTTCGCATATTAGCTTAGACAATCAACACATCATCATCGTGTGGAGGAAAAACAAATATGTAAAATGGAAATGGAAACAAGCCTATATATTGTGCCCTAGGCCACAAAGCCTTGCTTTCCTCTTCTGCGAAATACGTAGAAACATACGGGATTAGCAGTAGAGGGGGGGGGGGGGAGGCGCTCAGTAACCACTATTGAACTTCAAAATGAGTTTAGTCATTAGCACTGACAAATGAGGAGACCGTTATTGATTTTTACACTTGTCTATCACTGGATCTATTTAAAAAGAACAGTCAATTCTAAGAAAGATTATGCTAATCTTATTGGCTTGATGTCCTAATGGGTGGGGGCAGAGCAGGAAAAAAATAGAAGGGTGGCCCAGAAATGGGAAGATGTCTGCATGTATCATTTTCTACAATCAATTCAAAACACAAATTGGCAAGAAACCAAACAAACAAGAATATGCATCTTTCCTATGAAAGCTACGGCTGTATTGATGAATCGTCCCGGCGACATTAACCGACCGCTTGAGAAGTTCACCGAGCAGGCTGTGGACAGGAGCCCTTGGATGGCTAGTTTGGGGTGCGAGCATCCAGGGCCGGGTGGCAGGCACCACAGCCCCTCAGATTCCACGGGGGGGGGCCGCCCCGTTCTGCTCTGCGTGGGGTCGGGCTGGGGCGCGGGCGCTGCCCGGTCTGCCTCGCTGTCCAGGGCCTGCGCTGGGGTGACAAGGCCCGGCTGTTATTCGGTGCTGTCAGGACCTGCGGCCGTGCTCACAGTGAGCTCTGACAATAAGCACCACTTCCCGAAATTCCCAAAGTTTCTGCTCCAAGCACGTCTCCTCGCACACAAGGCTTCCTCCGGGGATCCACTCCTCTTTGGGGTGTTCTGGATGTCCTCTGCGCCGCGAGACAGTTGTTTAGGTCGCTGAAGAGCAATTTATGTGGTTTTGTTTTTAGCAACTTTTTTGGAAAGGCCTCAAAAAACAAACCCTAAAATCCCAGAAATCGGCAGCGCTGAGGGGAGCTCTTCCTTCCTAGCTGTGAATTCTGAGCCCAAGCTCTAGCCAGCTTGGCCATCTTAGGCATCTGCCACCGTCCTCCACTCTGATCCGCTCATGGAGAGACAACCGCTCCATCCACACCCGTCGGCTGTGCCAGCGGCGGAAATCCACCTTCACGTTCTACAAGTTGAGTCTCCCGTACTGAAATCAACCTGGAGTCCTGGACTTCTCTGTATCTGATCAACCCTCTGTAATAACATGGCCATTGTTGACCCGTGCTCACACTGTGACAGGCAAGTAAAATACAACATGGCTGTGAAGTCTGCTTCCGCGCGTGGGCACGGCTCTCGCGCGGGGTTCGTTCACGGTCTCGCGGCAGGGCTCCCTGGCGCCCGGCCCGGGCCCCGCGGAGGGCAGCCCCGGCCTCTCCTCTGGCCTTGCTGCCCTCAGTCGCCTGTGGTCCCATCACAGAAGGAGGGATGGCTGCTCTGGCCGCAGAGTGAACAGGAGCACAGGCCTGGCCTGTTAGGGTCGCTTTTTAAGCTGACCAAGTTTAGTGTTCTACACACAATGCGTCTTGCTGCTGTGCGATGAGAGAAGCGTCACTATTCCGCAGGAAAGGAAAACAATTCTGAAACTTCGAGGCCCTCAGCACGGCAAGGCGTTGGTCTTCGAGTCCTGTGCACCGGGCCGTTTTTGCGGGGTTCATTCTTCCTCCAGATGTGGGGGGAGGAGGAAGGCGGCTCCCGGAGCCTGGAGGGCCTGGGGGTGGAGGACGTGGTCGCCCCTGCCCTGACTCTGGGCTCAAGGGACCATCACCTGCGGTTCTCATCAGCGATGGAGAGGCTCCTGACGCTCCACTCTCTGTCTCCCTTCTCACACCCAGGGGTCCACGGTACCAGGCGCTAAGGGAGCGTCCGGGTTCCCACGGCTCAGGGCCGGCCCTGCCCTGCTAAATGTGCACAGAGGTGAAGGTCGCATCTCAGACACCTGCACCACATCTCCTGTGTCTGCACCGCACGCCGGGCCACAAGGGTCCAGGGGTCGCAGGGAACCCCGGGCTCCAGGGGTCAGGTGCTGGAGGCGCCCTGCCACAGAGCCAAACCTGTGCTGGTCCTGATGTAACAAGGAGGCTGGGTCTCGCCGGCCGTGCTGGCCGCGTGGTGGACAGGGCATGGGGTCCAACTGGTACAGCTGGTCTTCGTGGTGGAGGAAGGTGAAGTCCCACCTCTGGGTGATGGGTGGCCTGAATTCCTACAGTCAGAGGTTGGGACTTAGAGGACAGGTTACTGCACCTGTCAGTCCTGTGCGGTGACCTGTGAGCTCCCTGGGACCCTGCCCCAACCAGGACAGAGTCTGGGTCCCGAGCAGCTCAGGCGTTGCTGCCCCAGGCCTGGGGTCTCCATCAGAGCTGACCGGTGTGCCAGACCTCCTTTTCTCTCCGGTCTTTGCTTTACTACTCTCATGGCTCAGTTTTCTAACAGTGTGTGTTAAGCTTTCTAATAAGGACTCCCGATTCAGCCTCTCAAAATGTGGCTTCTCTGTCTCTCCGACCGTGTTCCCATACACAACACTGACTTCTGCCTTGTCAACGTCTTTTCCTTGAGTCCTGCTTCAATCAGAAAGAAATGCCCGGCTTTGACAGATTAGCGGGATCCGCGCTTTGCCCTGCCGTCTGTCCCTCTGTCCCTGTGGGGACAAATCGAAGCTTCTTTTCCAGCAGAGGGCGGGGAGCGCGCGTGTCCCTCCGGTGTGAGCTCCCGACGGTCAGGCAGGCTGAAGCAAGGCGATATCAGAGGCCATGATGAACGAAAGGCCCCTGAAGCCTGGACTCATCTTCCTGAGGTGCTAAAACCGAGCTCCCACCAAAACCTGAACTCAGGTGCTACGTCTCACATGCCTTCATCTCTTCATGCCTTCGTCTTTTGAGTGGTTTGGTTTCTGTTAAACATAGGGCCTCTCTCCTTGTTCCTGTTGCAGAGTGATGTACTTTTCCAGGCCACGTGTGAGCTCCAGGCGCTCACAACCAGTGTTATGTGAGAAGCGCAATGGGAAAGATTCAAGCTGTTAGAATTCGCCGGAGGTGGGTGAACAACAACTACTTCAGGTTCAAATGTAAATGCACGCACACAAGAAGGTTTTATCACGTCCTAAATGTGTACTGTGTCCTACAGTCAAGCGCCATTTCAACCTACCGAGCGAGCGTCTCTTCAATAATAACTAAAAATGAAGATTGGTTAAAATGCAATTCAATCATGACAATATTTTAAGTGAAAATTTAATGACATGCTTAAGTTAATTTCAGCTTCGAAGGTGTGGAAGTTCTGTCAATATTGTGCAAAGAAAATCACTCTCAAATTTAGTTAAAATTATGTTCTGCTTGCATGTCAAGTGGCCTGATAGCTACCTTCCGCATTAATATGAGGACTGGAGATGCTGCAGTTATTAGCACAGTGGCAGTTTTGCTGATGTCGCCTTACATTTTCTCATGTACTTATAATTAGTACTCATTTCTTAGGATCTGGTCAACAAATCCAATAACCTTTCTTAGCTAATGAGCATGAAATGTCTAGATTTGGCATTGTCTGACACATTTTCTCCTGTCCTCTGTACTTCGCCGTCTTCTGAGGCTCTGTGAGCGCCGATTCCTCTCCCAGAGCACAATCCTGACCCCTCTTAATCCTCTCCTTAGATTTCTCCTCCCAGCTCACTCCAATCTCCATTCGCTTTCTATGATGTCCTCATACCCTAATTTGTTGTGTACACCATTATCTTGCAAATATACCTCTAAATTGCCTGTGGAACATTCTATATTTTACAAAAAATGGTCTAACACCACCTCTCCCACCACACAGTTAAAAGACGACGATTCCTATAGATTTTCCCCGCTTCTGGCAATAGATCCCTGGGTGGCGGAAGCAGGCTGACTGGCTTTTAAGCTCACGCTCCGGCTTGCTGACCTGAATCCATCCTGTTCTCCTGTTCCCTACAAACTCACTTTCTCACTTTAACTTGGGTGATGGAAGGGACTTCTACTTCCAGCCTGTTGCTTTGCTAGTCATGGCGGCTAGAACAGTAACTTCCCTGCAGAAGGCTCTCCGTTTATCTTCCTAGACCTATCAAAGGACTCGCTGTCTGTGACCTGGCACAGTGTAAATCTTATATGTTAGCACTTGAAAGGTCTAAATTATGCCTTGGTGATGGATGCTGTGTTCACAGGCATGGAATCAATCATCTCATTGTCTGTCTGTGATGGTTAATATTACATTCACCCATTCATTCATTCTTCGTTCGCTCTTTTGTTCTGAGGGTACCGGGGATTGAACTCATAGCCCAGTGTTTGCTAGGGAGGTGCTCCACTGCCTGGGCCATGTCCTCAGTCCTTTTACTTTCATTTGGCTTTAGGAGAGGGCATTGCCCTTTTGTCAGGCCTGGCCTGTCTCCACTCTCCTCCTCTCTCCACCTTCTGGGAGCGGGCCCTACAGGCATGCATCCACACTCTCGGCCTGCGACGGTTCACCTTGTTTATCGACTTGAACTTGATAGGATTGAAGCCTGCCTAGAAGAAACACGGATCTGAGTGCGCCTGGGAGCTGTTTCCCCAGAGGATCCAACAAATAAATCCTGCCCTGAGCGTGGCTGCTGCCTCCGGAGGCCAAGATGGAGCGGAGGGGGACACACAGGGACGGCTGGTACAAGCCCGGCCTGCTCCCTTCCTCCCCCTCCCAGCCTCGCTCCTCCCTTCCCCACCCTTGCCCTGTTCCCATTACTCCTCCTTTCTCTTCTCCTCCTCCATTCCTTCTCCTCCTGCTCTCTCTCCTCCCTTCCTTCTCTGCTTCTGACTACCTGAATGGGAGCAGTTGTGTGGTGCCGTGCTGTGCTCTGTGCAGCCTGAGATCCTGGAAACCAAGAACCAGAGCAAGTCTTCCATGCTCCGGAGCGCTTCTCTCCAGGCCGGGTCCCAGGGATGGAAAGCGAACCAGCAGCGTCTCCACCACAGCTCCCTGGGGACTAGGTGCATCACCAGTGAACAGTAGTATTTCAAAAGGTACCCTTTGTTCTGGTGGGTCTAAAAAATAGGCTGAAATACATCGTAGAGAGTGCTGTAGACGGAAATGCTGTCGCACAGAGTCCGGGCCGGGAGGTGTAGTGCAGTTCTTAAAGGCCCCGGGACTGTCAGAATGGCAAAGAACCACTGGTTTCAATTTAGTGTGCCCAAGCTCCACAGCTCTTCTATGAAGCTTTCATCCCTCAAGCTCAAGCAGCTCTTTCTAACAAATTTTTGGTCGCATTTTAACATCACCAACGAGGCACGTTCCCCATGATTCTAGGACCTGGCTGTCTGCACCGCCACGGCCCCTCCTTATTAGATGATACACAAGACAAGGAGGTGTCCGGGGTACTGCACACCCACGTCTGTGTCCACGGACACCAGAGACCCGCATCTGCTCACTTCAAGAATCTCTGATAGCTTAACTGAAGCCAGATTCTCTCCACACTTATTTAATAGGACCCAGTTTATTTGAACTTGGTTCTGACATCATGAGCCGCTAATGACTGCTACCTTTACTTGGCCTGCTTGAGTCAGGGCTGCAGCTCCATGTCCATCCGCACTCACTGCCAGGACCGTGTGGAATGCTAACTTTCTCTGAATGCGTGGGAATGGCTTCGACGCTTCGCTTCTGATGTCCTGCCAGCCACTTGCTCAATGCCAGACACACAGTCTCCGCTCCCGAAACGTTCAGTGCCTGCGTTTTCAGTAAATTGTTATTTTATTGAGTTTTTCAAAAACTCAAAGTGTGCCTGGTCTTGGATAGTCACAGATGAATGGCCACATTCTTCATGGGGAAAAGCAAAAATGGAGCTCTCGATTTAACATGATCGCCAAGTTATACATCAGACAGGAAACATTCCACACAGCACGTGGTCAGAAGCACGCCTCGGGACACACGGACGGACGAGGAAGGCTCGGCCCGCAGGGAGGCCCAGGGCTGGCTCACACCAGGGCCTTCCACCTCGGGACAGCAGAAGAAAATGGGAAAACCAGGGTACACGTCTCTGCACGCTATCGAGTTCTGCAAATCTAACCAACGTATTAATTTATTGTCAGTCGCTGAGATGCCTGATAATTGCATTTCTCAACTGTCTTTAGCAAACGCCAGGCTCCAGGCCTGGGAATAGCAGGACCAGAGCCTATAAATAAGAAACTCATTAAGCTACCTGTAGCAGGCCTGCGCTGGGTTAGGGAGCTTAATGAGGTGATAATGAGGACGTGGTTTAGCTCCTTTTTGGCCTGGTGTGCGATGGGCAGGGAAATCCAAATGTTCCTGTGCAACGCCTCCACAGAGCCCAATCCATCACGCGGGGTGGGTCTCCCTCAGAGCCGTGATTTGCGTCTAGGCCTCAAGTTATTTGGCCTTCCTCTCTGGACACAAAGCGAGCTATTCATGCACGTTTGAAGGGACGGTCCCAATAACACCAATAAAGGGTCTTAGCGCTCACTCTGGTCATTAGCGTATGAAGGGAATGACCAATAACCCCAACAAAAGGTGTGTAACCGACGCACCTCGGAGGTGGGGCAGCTCTGAATGGAGTCACGCCAGCATTATTTTCCTCACTCTGATGCTGGCCTCCTCTCTAAGCCTTCACGTTCATTCAGGGCTGGGCCAAACCTTCGTGGCCAAGAATTCCTACCCCATTTTCCCCTGCAGAGAAACTGCTGTCATGAGCAGAGCTTGAGAATGCAACATTTAACCGAGATCAGTTCACACCACCACTGTGCCTTCCGTGGATGGTCTCTGACCATCCCCGAGAGATCTTGGTCCCGAACGGACTGGATCAGCCGCACATTAAGCAGGCCTTTCTCACAGACGCTCCGTGTGGCGGACAGAAGCCCAAGGATGAATGAAGTACACAGAAAGGGGAAAGAGCAAAACACCTCAACCTTCTCCACCGGCTCCAATGCCAGCATGGAAATCCTCTACACTGTGTCAGAGGGAGGAAGATTTAACTCCAGAGTGTAACTGTGTGGTAGAACAGCAAGCGTTCCTGTGCTCCACAACCAGGAGTTCTGCTAAGATTATTTTGTTCTCAACTTGTTGTTACAAGGGCACACCAGCAGTCCTGGGTTTTGTAGATGAGGGTCAGTTCAGAGAGATTAAATAGCTTACGCGCTATAAAACATCCTTTAAAGAGTTGGTGTCAAAATTCCCACTGAAAAGATGCAACTTTGAATAAGACGATCAGGACACAGACAGTCTATGCACTTCGGCGGAGAAGAGGTGGTGATGATTTAGAGATCGTTTTCAGGAACAGAATTTGTGACTTATTGAGCCTAGGAATTGACCTTGACCCCTTAGTAGACCAACTGCAAAGAATAAAAACAGTCACGAACTCACAAGGACAAAGATAAGGAGAAAGATAAAGACAGTTGAGAATGGCACACATTGTTCAGCAAGCCAACCAACCAATCAAATGTCCACCAACCAGCCAATTAACCAGCCAACCAACTAGCCAATCAAACCAGTCAGCCAATCAGTCACTGGCTAACCCAACTAGCAAGCAAATCCACGTTAACTCTCATTTGAGGCCAGGAAGGAGAGAAGGCCAGGCCTCTGAGAAAGCCAGTCTCTGCTGGAGAGAAGGGAAGAGCGTGTGTGAAGGGCTGGGAAGGACCCAGAGCTACCATGGGCCCTGTGGGGTGGGCTGGGGCAGGAAGGTTGCCTTGGACTGCTCAGCACACCGAGTCCCGGTCCGAGGAACATGTTTTGTTTCCTACCCTTTGTCTCCCAATAACTTATTGTCAGTTGGACCTGTCTTTACGATGTTTACAAGCTGTTTTTACAACTTTTCCTCTGACTTTCCTGGTCCTTCAGTTTATGGTGAAGCGGTGGTTGAATGTGGACGGGCATGGTGATGAACCAACCGCAGGGCGCATGGCGCCTCCCTCTCTTGGAGCATTTACCCACTGCCCTTCCGCGCCTCCTAGCGCCAGGCCTTCGGTTTTAAGTTCTTTCATTATTCAATATATTTGATACAGCTGTGAGAATGTCTACGCGTCTTAGCAAACCGTCGTACTATAAATGCTCCAAAGAGCACCACACGCATTAAGACCTGGTCTTTAAGCCACACTTGGATACATTTACCACAATTTGCTTTGCTTCTGCTTTCTTTCAGAGGAAACCATACATTGGATGGTTCTTTGGCCTGTTGAAAAATACCATTTGCCACACACAAACAAGTGAATGGCCGTACGTCCGTGTCTCTGAAGAAAATGCTGCTTAAAAGTGGGATGTGACGGCTCACTCCGTAACCCCAGCTCTTCGCTAGGGTCTGGTTTGGGGCTGTTAGTGAGCTTCCTTCTAATCAATGGGCACAGTGCCTGGTGTGCACCTTGATTTCGGCTACCCAGAGGCACAGGCTGGCCGGGCGCCAGTGGCTCACGCCTGTCATCCCAGCTTCTCAGGAGGCTGAGACCTGAGGATCCAGGTCCAAAGCCAGCCTGGGTAGAAAAGTTCCTGAGATGCTTTTCTCCAATTAACCACCACACAGCTGGAAGTGGAGCTGTGGCCTTGAGCAGAAAAGCTCAGGGACAGTGTCCAGGCCCTGAGTCCAAGCCCCAGGCTGGTTCCAGAGGTAGAAGGTTTGCCTGGCAAGTCCAAGGCTCTGAGTTCTAGAACACCCAGGGTGCTTTGTGTGGAGTGCTGGTTACACAGGGTGCGGTGCAGTCAACGCTGCAGGGCAGGGCCAAACCCTTCTGTACAGCGACTGCGCTCATCATACGCTGAAAGGGCAGTAGAACAGCTTCTGGTGCTCCTGATCTCACTAATAGACATTGCCATAAGAAAACACCTGAGCCATGGCTTCAGTACGGAATTTCGCTGGCCAGTTGGAGATGCTAAGAGCCTCCAGGATTTGTCTACCTGTCTGTAATCCTCTAATCTCAGTCTCCTGATTAGCTAGGGTTGCAGGCTGGAGTCACCGTAGCCGGGCTCCAGTAAAATCTTAATAGTTTTCTCAAACTATGCTTTTCAAATTTATTCAAGAAGTCAAAAGAAAATACAGGGCTTTCAAAATTTCAAATTGCTATCCAATGCAGTCAGCCATCCTGTCCTTTTTGTTTCCTAAATGCGGGCTAAGAAAAGGGTAGAATAATGCATATCATTAAAGTCAAAAGGGTTGTTTCAGCTAAATGTGCTTAATTCCAGGCCAACACCATGTCTGGCATAGTTTTCATATATTGATTTCTGCTCTTAGTGAAAGACAAATAGAATAGATGGTGTTGTCAAATTTTCTTGACTGCATAAAGAAGCGGTTAGAATCGATGAGCTCTAAGAGGCCTTTCAGTTTCAGGAAAATATACCTGTTTAAGATATAAAAATTACATTTCCCATGAAGAGCTTGCCAGTGAAGAACTAAGAGATCAGTAAACAGGGCATTTTTCTTCTGTTAACCAAGTACCAATGTTGATTTTTTTTTTTGGCCATGTAGTTGGCTTAACAACAATCTAATGCTGCCCCCAAGTTACTAATAATGAATGCTGTTCCTAATGGAAAACTGCAGATTGAGATTTAGTGCAGTCAGTTAGCAAATGCAGATGGATACTCCATCCCTAAAATCAAAGTTCAAGAACGCACCCTCGGAACAGGTCTCAGGGGACAAAGCCACAGCGGTGCCCGAGCCCACAATCAGGCAGCTCAGAAAGAACAGCCTTCTCAGATTGAAGGGAATCTCACCCAGTAATATCTATGAAGGCCAGGAAGAGGAAACTGAGTTTGCAAGAGGAAACTGGGTTTCTTTTATTTAAGAAATGAAGTGTTGGAAGTGGCGCTGTGGCTCAAGTGGTAGAGCGCTCGCCTTGAGCTGAAGAGCCGAGGGACAGGGCCCAGGCCCAGAGTTCAGGCCCCACGACCGACAAAAAAAAAAAAAAAAAAAAAAAACAGAAAAAAAAGTTAAAAAAAAAAAGAAATGAAGTGTCCTGGAGACCGATGATCAGGGCTGTGGAAATGTACTGAGACCGTGCCTATGAGGAATGCAGTGCCAGTTTGTACTTGTTGCAGGAAAATTCTAGGTTTTATATATTAAGGCACATGAAATACATAAGCTTCTCAAGCTGTCAAAGTGGCTTGTGGGAGGTTACGTGTGTGTGTGTGTGTGTGTGTACATGCACACGTCTGTTCTATGTGTGCATGGACACACGTATGTAGAGATTAAGAGCAGACCATGAGCTTTCACAAAGATCTGGAAAGATAAAAATTGCTTTTTTCGTGCAGCAAGTTAATTTAAATGAAGTGATCAAACACAGCGGGGGATTTGCAGGGTCTCGAAGATCTACAAGTACAATGTTAAGAAACAACACTGGAAACATTCATTTCTGAGATCAGATTCAGGGCAAATCAATACATAGAAACACTAGTGGCCTTAATTGCTATACAATAGTGTGAAATAAAATAATAAATGTTTCTGTGTAGAACTGAGGTAATTACACAGGCAGTAATTCCACTTCATAAAACTTAATAAAACGATACAGGATTGATAGGCTTGTGTGAATCACATCGGTATAAGGCACCAAATTTAATATATTATGTTTCAAGTTGAAAGGTTGACAGTTGAAATCTATATAGGAAAGTGACTAAGCAGCACACAGAGACTCTTTTTAAGTTAGAGAACTTGATAAATCAAGATCGATCTCTGCATTACCTTTCTGGAAATATCTGAAGATAACCCTTCTTACATGTTCAGGCTTCGCATTCTTAGTTTTCCACTATGATTGAGGTAGTGGAGAGAAGTCTGTCTGGGCAATTCCTCAGGGCCTCTGAGGGCAGCGTAGGGGCCCTCCCAGCCCCTTCCTGGAGGCGGCTCAGCCCGAGACGGATGAGTTTTCAGAAGCCTCTCCAAGGCTTCGTGCTGGGTGTCAGCGTGCTTGGAAGTGGACCTAGAGTAACAGCAGCACGGTTGTCTGTCAGCGTCCTCTCTGACTGTTAGCAGTGCACCCTGACACACATTGTTTCAGACAAAAAAAAATAGTATTTTGCAATTGAAGAGGATAATTAGGCAATAAGATACACACGCTCACGTGGTTCTCCCGGGACAGACGCACGGCCAAGAGTCAGCCCTCCCTCCAGGGGAGGGTTATCTCCTGATAACCACACGCCCTGGAGTTGCCTTATTGCTATTATAAAATATCTTTATTATAGGCAGGAATGTGCGTTTTTGTGCAGACGGGAGACAGGGCTGGCAATTTAGAGTGCTGAACAGCACTCGCAGGCGAGCTGAGTCGTTTACATAGATTAATCTATCCCATTGGCATGTCTTCCCGGCCAAAAACATGTTCCCTGAATCCACGCAGTCCTAACCTGCAGCGAAGCATGCTGTGTGGGAAACTCGAGGCGCCCTGCCCGGGTCGGGGCCGCGGGCCGCGGCTGCGCGGGGAGCGCGGCCACATCTGGGAACCTGGGGTTCTCCAACCCCAGTGCCATCCATGCAAGCGTCAGAATTCCATGCCTGTGGTTCTTTATGGCAGGAGCACAGAACAATGGGAAGCCTGGCAGAGGAGAAATTACGTAGGTGGACACGTGGAAGTCAAAAAGGCAAGGGAGAGTTACTGACTGTCCTAGAAAGAGATTCTAGAGTCTATCAGAATAAAGAATTAGAGGGCTCTTAACCCGAGTCAATGAAGGCCAAAAGAAAATAGGAATGAGCACCCATAAACATCTCAATCGAAACTATAAGGCACTGACTTATTCCCTAGGATTCCAGAGACAGTTCCGTTTACATGAAGACGGGGGAGAAATAATTCAATTTTGCCCCAAGAGTGTAATTCTAATATTTAAAGGTTAGGAAATTGTGGCCTCTCCTGAAAAATAGCCTTGAGAGTGATGAATCAGAGGGCAGGCCCTCGCGTCTTCAAAACTGACTCTGTGGTGGGCATGGGCGCTCCGCTGCCTGAGGTCTCAGATGGACAGCGTCAGCGCGTGCACCAGGGCGGCCGGGGAGGAGGTGTGCGTGCAAAACACCTCCCAGGGCGGTCAGGGCGGGGAGTGAGCGGCGGCTTCGGGTCTGCTAAATGCACTCACGTAACCGCGCGCGGTGATCGGGTGTCAAGGGCTGCTTATGCGAATTATATCTGATTTAAAGATGATGGTGTGAATCTAATTATCTATTTCACCTGATAGTCTAAGCCTCGTATGAAATCGGAGGATGAGCAGTAAATACGTTTATCTCCATAAATTTCCATTGTTGTTCAACTAAATTGTGGGGTAAAACCAGCAGTGGGCCAGGCTATAAATTGCATACAAATTAAAATCAATATTTACATCCCCCATTTGAGTTCCCAGATCATTAGGAAGAGATCCAGAGGATTTAGCCCAGCTACATCCTGTGTACTGTGCGGCGCTCATCAAAATGTGTCAACTTTAATGGTGGGAGGCTGTTTAATATGGAGTATGAAATCAATGTAACTGACTTGATTGAATTAGGAGAAAAAAAATGTCTGTGAATATATGCCATGCCTCTTTCCAAACGCAGCAGAGCTAGTGATTGCCTTAAATGTACAAATAAATAGCATGCGGGGCTCTTCTGCCCAGCCATGCTGATGCCTTATTGGTTTCTGCGTTTGGTTAACTGATATGCTTTCATGTAGAATCAATAGCTCGCAGCCTCGTCTATTTTGCATTGTTGTGTGGGTTTGGGAAGCTGAAAGATAGTTTTGATGTATAATCCCAAGTCTTTATTTTATCATAAAACTTGCCATGGGGGAAATTTAAAGGGGGCTCCATTTGTTTTCTAACTAGGCAACAGCGTCTCTCACATAATTGACAATTGTTTCCCTGCAATGCTATCGCTTCCCGTCCAAGCCCCCGCCCTTTTCATGTAGCCCCGGGCCTTACCTTTGACAGGGATTGCCAACCGTGAAATATCAGACGCTCCGGCGGCCCCCACGCATGCACCTCCCTGGTGGTGCGGCGCGGGAAGTTCACACCTACGCCCAAACTGCCAAATCTGCTGCTACACTCCGCAGCACCGAGGGGAAAACATATACTTTTTCCCTTTGGGCAGTTTTGACAGTTTTAATACAAGTGAAAAGCAGGTTTTGCCAGCACACACACACACACACACACACACACACACACACACACACACACACACACACACACACACACACACACACACACACACACACACACAAGGGAAAAGGGAAGAAATCTTGAAATTATCATGTGAGAACCTCCTAGCCTTCTGGGGGTGGCAGGGGAGGGAAGGCCGTGAACATCTCAGAAGAATACTTGGTCTCGGCCACATGACCAGTGGCCGATTGCCTTTGGAGAAAATCACGGCAAGTGAAAAAGGCCAGACACGTGAAGGGTAAAGCCAGTACTAAATAAAAACAATAAAATATGGCAGTAAAAAAACAAACCCAGAAACCTTGAACCTCCTGCAGCAGTCTCCCTTGGAGTTAAATCATAAGTGAAGCCAATTACCTCTAAAATTCTATCTCACACTTTCCAACCTTCCTCTCTCCCCGCCACTTCACTCTGCTTCTGTCGAGATTTAGAAATCTCCCTCAGCTTGAAGGGAAAGAGATAAAAATATGAGAGTCACCAGTATGTCTTAGCGACATCTCACTCCCCCGGGGGTGGGGGGGGCGTGCGCCCCTCCCAGTGCGGCCGCCCTGCCGCTCTGTGGGAACTCTGCTTGCTTCCTGAAAGGTTTTTAAATAGAAAATTGCCATTTATGAGGGCCATTTTCTTCCTTCACCGCAGGCCCAACACATTCAAGAGACTTGGGGGCAGAGGAAATACTATGGCTAGAAAACACGTGGAGATGTAGGTGGGGGGATTCAGCCAAGCAGAGGAGTCCTCTGGACTTATGAATTCCTGTAGCATTTTCACACTCATTAATCACACCTTAAAACAATGCAACACTCCATATCGACACCAAGTAGACGGGAAAGCAAATGCACCCAGCCGTGCCGCAGCCACCCAGCTCATCTGGTGGAGGAGCACTGGACTCGGCGAACACGTGGGGTGAATTTGAACTCAGCTCTGGAGCAGGCCTCTGTGCTGTGTGTGCCGTTCAAAACACTTCCGGGAAGAGGCATCTCCTCTCCCATCGCCGAGAGACCAAAGCCGAGCTCGGCCCTTTTGTCAGAGGTGGGGAACTACTCTTCACGTTGTTTGGCGTGGGGAGGGAGGCTGGGAGCATCCTCGGGCTGCAGGGCCAGGAACGGAGCCATGGCTGGAGCTCAGGGGCGGGCGGGCCGGCAGGGAGGTCGGAGGAGAGAGCTCGGGGAAGAAATACCCAGCCCACTCCGTGCCCTTCAGCGCGCTTTCGACACAAGAGGGGTCAGCTCCACGCAGGGACTTGGCCGCCCGCCGAGAGCCACCGGAAAGACCTTCTCCTCCTTCACCACACTGAAGATTCCTAAAGGAAAAGCGAGGCCGCCCCACCACGCCAGCACAGCTCTACGGGGTACCGAGTCTACTTGGCTACTACTCCGAAGTCACCTTCACTGTTCGCCCTAACAATCAATTCATGGATGAAAACCCCCTCCGCCCTCCTCTGGACCCTTACCATTGGTAAAACACCATCCTCGCTTGAACTGTTAGCATAAGTCCTCATTTGCAAATAGACATATGTTCCGTGTTCATGAATTGGTAGAAGTAATATCCCCCCCCCCAAATGGCCAAAAAGTACTACGAAAAGCAATCCGTGAACTCAACGACCACCCTCAAAATCCCCATGTGATCCTTGGCAAAAACAGAGACACTGGTGTTGAGATTCACAGGAAAGCATAAAAGGTGCCAAGGAACAAAAGGAGCCCTGAGCCCAAAGAGCAACCCTGGGAGGAGCATGGTGCTGTGCTGGAATTCAGATCATACACAGAGACAGAGCAACAAGATCAGCAGGGCACGGGGAGCAAAAACGAGCACAAAAACCTGGGGCTGAACAGAAGACCTGAGAAATAAAAGCCCACAGCCACAGCACGAACTGGACGCAGCAAGACAGGCCCACCGGGCCTGGGCTGCCAAACAGACATCTCCATGCAGAACTCTGGACCGGGGCCCCCGACCCCATCCTGACCGAAGTCAACGCCAAGGGGAGCGAAGGTCTCCAGGAAGACATGGAAAACCTCAGAGGATATAGGCATGGGTCACTACTTTCTGAACTAGAAGCATTGTATATAAAAACATCTTCAGGCCTTTAGTGGATATTTTTTTTGGGGGGGGGAGGTAAACTACTACTGGCTCTCTTATCCATAAATTATAAAGGTTAGATGAATTCTAAGACATTCGCATTGATTTCCATGGTTTTGTATTCTTATTTGGACAATTTTTGTAGGTAATAGGTGAACTTATATGGCTCTGGAAACTTCCGCATAATTATCATCATGATAACTGATAACAAATAATTGAACCAGAGATGCGTGGGAAGTGTTTGTTCTTGAAGGTTCTGTTTTCCTAGTAGATTACTCAATATAACAACAACAACAAAAAGCCCTAAAAAGCAAACTAATTACTTCTGTAAAGGCTTTCATATTGACTAGTAGATTTAAGATGGCTACATGTCCTTTGTTGGCCTGAGATACCTGTTTGTGTTTTTTGTCCTTCTTTAATAATTTTTAATACTTTTCCCCTCAGCCCTCAAAAGCATCCTGGTTTTAAGGGCTGCAAACATTTTTGTCCTTAAATAATTTGTTTTATCCTCATTGCCGCTGACGATCTTTGTCTTCGTTTGGAATATGGAAAACTTCTTAACTAATGTTTTAATTTTACATCACCTGTGAAAATTAGTTCCCAAATTGTAGATCCTGAAGAAATGTAATACAGATGACAGTATTTTTCTCTTCTTCATGTGAACCACATTTTGGTAGCTGTTCTACATCTATTGACACAAAGGCCTAGGACTGACAGTGCCGCACCAGACCCGGCCGCACGCATTCATTTCTTCAAGGGGGGGGCCTTTGGGGACAATGCGATGGTGCTGGCTACCATTCATGTTAGAAATCAGAGCGTTTCCAGACTACCACTTACTACGCCAAGCCGCAGCTGTGAATGACCAGAACGATCCACGTGTTGATGTCAGCGGCTCTCACACCCAATCTCCTTGCTAGAGATTTTCAGAGCTGCGTTTCTGTAATAAACATCTGAGTACAAGACGCTTTGATATCATTAGGACTCAATTGTTAAAATTTGACATTGCTGTTGCTTTGATATTGACATTATTCCTTCAGAGCTAACTCTTGAGGGTTATGTCCTTCTACTTCTTCCAGAATTGGAATTCTTGGGTCAAGCAGGATTCACCTTATTGTAGAGCAATTTGGCCATACATCAAGGCACACTACGAGCTGGATGATATGAGTTTAGTGTTATAAACCACGCTGTTGCTGGCCAGCCAGCGAAGGAAGCAGTGGAGAGCTTGCCTAGCATGCCTGTGGCCCTCGGCTCCCTGGAGCACGTCAAAACCTCAACTCTACAAATGTAAAACTGAAAATTCCAGTGTTGTCTGAACAAAGAGCATCAGGACTTAACTCTGAAGTGGGGGGGGGGTGTCTCTGGAGTCTGAACTCAGGACCTTTGGCTGCTAAGCAGGCAGTGGACCACTGGAGGGACATCTCCAGCCTATTTTCTTTCATGCTATGTTAGAGATCGGCCTTCATGTTTTCGCTGGGGTTAGCTTGGACCCTGGTCCTATTTATCACTCCGTCTTTGTTGAGATAGGGTTTCACTAGCTTTTTGCCCAGGCTGGCCTTGAACTGTGGCTCTCTCAAGCTTCACCTCCTAAGCAGCTGGGATTACAGGCACGAGCCATCGTACTCCAGACCACATTTATTCTTGAGATTTTACATTCACATTCTTTTGAAGATGAAACAAATGTGTATTTCCTGTGTCTTACAGATGGCCAAATTATTTCCTTTTAACTGGATTTTAAAAGTAAAAAGAAAAACCATGTTAATTTGTAACAAAGACTATATAAATATCTGTCAAATTTTGACTTTACCTAAAGTCAAAATGACTTTAGGTAAAGATTTAGAACTACAATTCTAAATTAGAAAACAGAAGAAAATCATATTGCATATGAAACTCTGTTTCCTTAGTAGTGTGTATTTTAACTTCCCTAAGTCTATTTTTAAGCAGAGTACAAGATTGACATTTACCAGCTAATAAATTCAGAGGCATGTAACCGGTTTTGCTCCCATAATCGTATAATTTATATTTGGACACATGCATCTACCCTTAATTCGACCTGACTGGAAACAAGTTTTACTCCAGCTACTTTCCACACTGCAGACAGTGGTATTTGTCAATTTCAGCATATCTCTTTCACTGTGGCGGCCACTCCAGTGACCGCCGGACTCTACAGGAGGTGTTTGTCTAGTGTCTGAGTGACTGTCTGACACCACTCAGCTTCCTGAGATGCCTTTGATGTTGTAAGATCTACAATGGAAAATCCACATTGATCACTGAGACAAGGGGTTTGTCATTTAAAAAAAAGACTGGATGAACTACATTCTTCCACATGTATGAAACATGTTTAGTAAGTCTTACTGCATTTCCATAGTACGGGAAGCAGGGCAGGGTCTTCAGAAATGAGAGCTGTTTTAGAAGCTAAATTTACAGTCTGTTGTTTAGAAACCAATCATTTTTTCTTCTGGGCATTTGACATGGTATTCCCCTCCTGCCTTCCAAGATATATGACTCTCCTGACCTAAAAGCTCTGGCTGCTATTCTCAGATTTCCCTGCTGTGAGTGCTGGTGGATCTTGAGAATGCTTGGGGAATGCCTCCTCTGCTTTCCGTGATGGGACTCAGGTAACAGGAAGAAATACTCTGCCCAGTTCATCTCATGCACTGTACACTTCACCACGCATTTCCTCACGGTGACGGAGCTCTGGCTGTCCGCTGGGAAGGTCAGGAACTATTAGAACCTAAAAATGGGTACGTCAGAAGCTTCACAGCTTGCCCTTCCCTCTGAATTCCCCATTATTTTCCAAGTGGCAAGCTTCCTGAATTGTCTGGAGCCAAGCAGTCCTGTCCCTTTGCTAACGTGGCTCACGTGCTGGGCGGGACACAGGCCTCGGCGTGTCCATCTCCACACGGCCCCCTGCCGCGCACAGCACACTCTCCCGAACCGCCTCGCGGGTGGAGACCTCTCGGGCTGACCTTGCCCACACCGCGGACCCCAGCTTTCACACGGGTCTGCCACCCGACACTCACTACATTCGCTGGGTTCTTTCTTTCACCCTGGCTTTTCCGCTTCCTCCTAGCTGTGCCCTTTCCCCACAGCCAAGTGTGTTCTGAGGCGGCCCCCTGCCCTTGTTAGCTGCGCTGTGCTGAGGATCACTGGCTCAGCTTCGTGGGAGATCTCGCAGCTTCCTCGCTGGGTGGTTGATTCTCCCGGTACCCTCGCCAAACGCAGACCAACACACACACACACACACACACACACACACACACACACACACACACACACACACACACACACACACACACACACACACACACACACACACACACACACACACACACACACACACACACACACACACACACACACACCTCAACCTTCTACTGTGAGCTCTCTCTCCGTGCCGGAGCACAGAGCCGCTCCTGGGCTCCCTTGGCCGGCTCACGGCCGCGCCTTGCTGCACCCTGGCCTGTGGGCCTCCATGAGCTCCTGTCCCTGGCGTCCTGTTCCTCTTGGGACCCTCTGCTATCGCCTTCTCTCCCAAACCAGCATCTCAGTGATCTGGAAGCTCGCTATTAGCTTTCTGAAAGCACATCGAACACTGCACATCAGGCCCGTGGCCCGGGCAGCACAGGAGCAGGTGTGGTCGCTCATGTCCACACCGGAGAAGAAGAAGGGGAAGGAGTCATTGCACGTCCTCTGTGACATCCTATTTTTCTTGACCCTAGAGTGATGGCCGCCGCCACCCCCGGCGATGATGTTTTTAATGTCACAGTTTGAACATGCCCAAGATTTTAAATTAAATCCACAGATTAAACAGCCTTCTGAATTTCCTGATTCCTTTGGCTTATGTTATTGCCTGCATTTCTGTTTCCTTTGCCTTCACGGACCTAAATAACAAAACCCTTTATAGTTCATCCAAACCTCCCGGGCTCTGACATGTGGTATTCACATTGTCTGAGGGATTTCCAGGATACTTCCTTGTTCTTTTTTTTTGCTGAGCTGCATGCCAGCATAACTTTTGGACAGTAGAACCACAGGGGAAATTGGCAATTAGCCAGGAATGTGTGCAGGGTGTTACAGAAGTGTTTGTGCAAATGAGAAGCTGGCAAGCAGGTGAGCCTGTTACGTGCGGCCGGTGCTGATGGCGGCCGATTCCTCCCGCCTCCCTCTCTCTGTGTTTATGTGAGAGTACCTCCCGGGGGGCTGGAGATCTTCCTCCACAAAAGCCTACCCACAGACACCCAAGGACAGCCATAATGAGGTAAGCTGGCCAATTAAGTAAGGAAACACGATACCTTGTTAACAATGGGCATCCACGGTGGGCTGACATTTTGATAAACTACCTCAATATAGCATCTAGCATTTTGGTGGTGTGTTGCTTTTTCAAAGGTCATGGTCCCTAAAAAGCAGCACTGAGAAAGCTGGTATTTAAAGGCTACAGGAAGACTCAAATAAATAGCCTGCCCGCTCACGGGCATCTTCCCTTACAATAGAACCCTGATAATCTGCTTGGCCTTTTCATTCTACTTGTTGCCGCTTCCGTTACTGCACACACTGAAGATGAGGCCATGCTCCTGTCCGGAACCCAGGACTCTGCGTGTGGACCGCCCCTGTGGGCCCGGGGGCGCCGGCCCCAGCGAGCCCTCGAGTGGCCACCAAGCCCTGGGGACGCAGCTCCGTCCCTGCCTCCTGCCCACCCACCAGCCCCACCCGTTATTTAAAAGACGCGTTTCCATCGCCAGGTGTGGTAGCTCATACGTGCAACCACAGCTACTCGGGAGGCAAAACGTCAGGGGAGCCCACTTTGAAACCACCTGGGCAGGCCAGGCCCCAAGATTCCATCTCCGACTAACCAGCAAAATGACAGACTGGAGGCATGGTTCAGGTGGTGTGGGCAAGCAATCTGAAGGGGAGCAGAACACCCTACAGTTACGCCACGGGAGACAGACAGACGGACAGACAGACAGACACACACACACACACACACACACAGAAAAGGAAAAAGAAGTGTTTCTGGAATGTTAACCTGCTTAGTTGAACAGCATTACTTTTGTGGCCCACCCCTTGGCTGCCGTGAGGGGTGCTCTGTCCCCTGCCGGCCTGCGGGGTGTCTGCCTGTCCGGCTCCTCAGCTTTGCTTGCTCGTGCCTTTCCTTGCTTGCTCATGCCTTTCCTTGCTTGCTCTGAGTCTGTGGGGGTGGGGCTTCCTGCTCGCACTATTCTGATGAGGCTAAACACCGGCGGGTGAGTCGCGGGTCCTGAGCCCCTGCTCTGCACGCGTGCTGCCAGCCCCCTAGCCACGCAACTGCAGTCACCTGCACGACCGTAGGTGCCGTGCGTTAGGGCTGACCACGGAGCAAGAACGGCTGATCTATGTGACTGGCCACGGAGCAAGCACGGCTGATCTTCGAGGCTGCGCCCCTGGTTCTCTGCTCTTTCCAGGGCCCTGACCATTCTGGTCCGTACATGAAGAATGAAGGAAACGGCAGCTCCCGTGGACAGACAGGTGGAAAAATTAGGATGAATTGAGTAGTTGCTGAGGGCCGAGTATTTGATGCTTCTTATGGGCCAGAAAATGCCTCTTGGGGAAAGGAGAGGCAAGTTGAGTGTATAAAATAGTAAGAAGTAGGAATGGTTTTATATGTATGGAACAGTATGGAAGCCTGTCACACCAGATGCACCAGGCTTAGCTGGGGGCCTCAGCCTGACACGGGAGCCCCGCCCCCAGCCACGCGGACACAGCCACCCATCTGCCGTGCCCCACGTCCAAAATGAATGTGCTTTTAGAAAACGCTGCCTCTCATCATGCTGGTAGATATCATCACCATGTAGTGCAAAGATCCTCATTCTCTAGTTTCCTTAAAAAAAAAACACTAGAATGCCTACCATTTCTTAGCTTATGAACATGCAGTTTGTTAGCATGTTCACAATATTTAGGGGAAAAACGTATCTCTTCCTAGCATTTTTTGCTTTGTCTTGGTATTACTTATTGCTTGGATAACGCCCTGTGAATTTCAATGGATTCCTTCTGACATAAACCGGATCTGCACCGAGGGGCAGCAGCACCTTTGTGCGCGAGCAGGCTGCGCTGATGGAACCCATCATACCACACATTCCAGGCGTCTGCCCCGTGACTCTGCTGCAACTGTTGGACATAACAAATGGCCGTGTGAAGAGCTGGCTGAAATTCCACGCACTTTTATTTGCAACGTCTCTGGCTAGATGAGCAGAAGCCTCCGAGATGGAATTCTTTCTGGCATGAATATGCTGACTTGCCCCTCTGGAAGGGACAGCTGGGCATGCCGGCCCCGGCCCTCTCCCTGGACCCCAACGACGGCTTTCTTTTAGGGTCAGTGTGTTGGAACGCGCTAAGCATTTATTTTCTCATCCTCAGGGTGGCAAATGGCACATCAGGAGAGGAAAATGGAATCTCGCGTTCCCTGACACCACCCATGTTAGGAAACAGAAGCCTCAAGGAGGCCTGACAGAAGCCAGTGTTCTGTCCAGAACCTTTTGCTCGGTTTAATTCTGTAGAGAGTGTGATCGCCCTCCTCTCCCTCACGAGGATCGGCCAGGCCATGCTTAAGATGCTGAGCTCCCGATCGGAGGCAGAGCTGGGTCCCAGCACGGACCACAGTCCTCAGGTACGCTTGCAATTACGGCAAAGAACACAGCCCTTGGAGAGGAAGACATGCCAGTGCTTCACTGCTTACGACAACCGAAAAACTGGGTGCACGCTCTGAGCATCATGAGAAGCAAAGGAGACTGGGAGCGGACAGTTATATACTAACATAGATTAAAATTGATCTTAAAAAATTACCTACAGGCACGGATGGCTCACACCTGTCACCCTGGCTAATCAGGAGGTTGAGATTTGAGGATTGTGGTTTGAAGCCAGCCCTGGGCAGGAAAGTCCATGAGACTCTTAGTTCCAATTAACCACCAGAAAACCAGAAGTAGTGCTGTGACTCCAAGTAATAGAGTGCTCACCTTGAGCTGAAGAGCTAAGGGACAGCGCCCAGGCCCAGAGTTCAAGCCCCATGACTGATAAACAAAAATTTAAAAATTAATATATATATTACTTACTATAAGCTTTGGAAAATTGAAATTCATCGTATTTTTTAACTTGGAAACTCATGTAAACCTTGCCTTCAGTGGCTTTCTCCTTCTCCTTCTCTTGGGTGTTTCCCATTCTGATGAGTCCAGGAATTTAGCCATTTAATTCTTTGAAGACTATAGGTTCCTTAGGCCTGGCCCATGAATTCTAATTCATAACATTCGCTGGTCATATTATTACAAGATGGCTTTACTTATCATAGTGTACTAGTAGAACACAAATGTGGTCCATGTACTTGTGTGTGGATTCCCTTGTGTGAGCACATATAGTCTCTTGCACATACCAGTAACGGTGAATTTCCAGATAGTGAAGCATGCTATTAAATACTCAACATGTATAGTAACACATATCAAAGTGATCTGAGTTTTTTTTTAAAACATAGGGCCTGTTGTGGTCTTTTGTCCTCTAACCTGCTTATATATCTTATAAAATGTCAGAAAACAATCAATCTAATGTGATCTTTTTTTTAAAAAAAAAAAAAGGTTTTCAGGTACAGTGAGACAAATATAAGGTTGGAAATTGTCAGTGCCTTCAGATACAAAGGACACAGAATTTTGTCTGTCACAGGGAGTTTGAGAATTGACTATGAATCATGGTATAACTTAAGAGATATAAATGTGTACCAAGCAGAAAGAATTCGGTTCAGGTCTGCTGGCCCAAATACAATGGGCTGAGTAGCAAAGTCCTGCGATTTCTTAGATGCATAATGTTCTTCCAAATGGTCCGTGCTGTGCTAATAAAACTACGGTGACTGGGAGCTTTTGCAGTGGAAACTGACAGATGAGCCAGAGTTAAGTACTTTTTCAGACAAGGTACCATAGTAAATCATTATGGCACACACACAATCATCCTTCGTCAGTGTGCAATTTGTTTCATAGCAATGGCAAATCGAAAACAATGTAAACAAACAAATCGACAACTAATGAACATCCCCCCACCGCTCACTGTAAATAGATCTACAACTTTAGGAGAGAACACTTTATCCAACACATTGTCAACTCGTTGTAAACACATCTACAACTCATAAACAACTCATTACCCAGTATGTTGTCACCTCGTTGCAATTAAAGTCGAATGCGAACTGTACTGTATGTTCTTGTTCCGAATAAGATTATTCTCATTGAAGAAAACGTGCAGGAAAGCCATTGCAGGAATGAGAAAGCTTGTATTTCACTTTTCCCCTACCCCAGGCTGACTTATAAAATGATTAGGCCAGGCTTACAGAGAAATTAACCTACGTTTCCCCCCCACCCTCATCCTCAGAAAGCCCACACTCTCCACTCACATGAGAAGTCAGTGGTTTCGCAGCACGCATTTCTTTCGCAGAGGGAAAGTCAATGTGCAAAGTATTCCCTGGGCTGTAGTAAAAGTTGCAGCTTTTACTGTAATTGCTTTGTGTGGACTGCATTCGGCATTCTTACCTGGTTTACACTCTTTCGGTGGGGGCCCGTGTTTTATAGGGTCTGCTGCAGGATTATTTTTGGTAAGCAATCTTGAGCTTACGAATGTCACCACAATTTTCCTGTAATGTGAACTTTACCTAAGGACTTAAGTGGGTTTATCCACCGTTCTGGCCCACACACTCCTTGTAGTACACAGGACACATGGCAGGGATCCTGTGTGCTCACCGGCCGTGCAGATGCAGCGTCTATGCAACACATCGGTCGATCTGTCAACAGTACTGACCTATCCAATAAAATGTCCATTTGTGAGATTCAAAGCCTGTCAAAATCAGGTATAAAGTAATGTTTAGGCAACTAGTACAAGGCCTGATGCTAAGCAAGTATTCAATCAATGGTAGTGATGATGGTCATGAAAGTCAAATTAACTGAAAGACAATTTGGGCCTAAAGAAGTCCATTCTTTGTTTATCCTATGTCACCTGCCATTGCTTCCGTCCAGTGCAGCAAATGTGTAACATACGTCATACTATTCTACATCATTCACCCTCATGTGTCCCTAGGAAAAGGTCTTTGGGGGAGTTCTAGGGTTTATAGTTCCTCCTTCTATGATGTGACCAATGAGGAGAGTGGTATAAAAGATTGATCTTCCAAGTTTGAATCACATTAGAATTAAGGATGCTTATTCACTGTGAGAGACACTTGAAATGGTCTCGGGCACGTAAATCGGATTAATCAATACGTGGCCCCCGAGGAGGGGCAGTGTTTACGTCATGCAGGTGAGTGGCTGAGTCTGCAGGTGGGCTCGTGGCAGTTTAGCCTTTAAACAAGCATTTGAGGCTGCGAGACTCCCCCAACCCGTCCAGATGAAATTACACTCTGAGTCCCTTCCAGACTGGTACCCCCTCCCGCGGGCTGGGTGCCCTTGTAGCCACTGGCGATCCCTGGGGAGTGAGATCGGCAGATCCTGCCAGGCACCAGAGGCCCAGCCTCCACTCCCAGCTACTCAGCTGTCTGAGAGCTCAGGATCCCAGTGTGAAGACAGCATGAGCAGGAAAGTCCATGTAACCAGCCAAATGCCAGACTGGGGGTGTGGTTCACGTGGTAATGCGACCGCTGTGAGCCAGCAAGCTGAGGGAAGGCTGGGAAGGCCCGAGTTCAAGCCCTGGTACCAGAAAAAGGAACAAAAGATCAAGCACGCGCTCATGGTGCCGGGTTGGTGGATGAGGTAAAGTGAACAACACTAACATGTAATGTAGTGGCGAGCAGCAAATGCTGTTAAAGGCACGCAGGTGGGAGGTCTGCGTGTGAAGCGCGGCACCAGGGAATGGGAGCTTCCAGATCTGAAGTAAGTGGCAAAGATGCCATGCACTTTATTGCAAATTCCGAGGTTGCAGAGTAAGGATTTAGAAGTTCGTATCTTTCTAAGCCCTCTCTGTGCTGGGGCCGGAGGAATCCGCTTCCTCTACACCGCTCCTGTGTCTTAGGATGGAGGAAAATGATTTCTTTCGTCTCCACTACATCAAATGGCTCTCATCTATCATCGCCATTTTGTCTTCTACTAAAATTCGTGCCTTGTGTGTTTCATCGGTTTGTGATTTCTGCAAGCCAAAGACTCGGACACTACTTCTGTGTGGGTCTGGCAGAACCGACGCCAGGAGAGCAGCCGTCTGGAGAGGCAGTGTTGTAGGAAGCGAGGTTGGTCCATCCTTCACTCTTCCTCCCCTACGCAAGCGCGGTAGGAACAGCGCCACGGGGATTGTGTTTGCGTGCGGCTGCTCCCGGGCAGGGAGAGCCGGAGGAGAAGGCATAGAGTGAACTTGGAGACGGATGGCGAAAACGATGTCACGTCATAAGAGTGCAAAAGCATTAGGTGGCTCAGAGCAGCTTAACTTAGAAACCCACTGCGGTGCCTGCCTGGCAGTGTAAAAGGCGTCCCGACACCACCGCCGCCGCCGCCAGACCCCGGCTTCCCTGGGATCAGGCACCGGCTGGAAAAATGGGGCCTGGCTGCAGAATGGCTGCGTGCATCCTCCACCCCTACGCAGAGTCAATGCCGACGCCACGGGCGCCCCCACGGCCCCCAGGCTCTGCTCCCCCCCGCCCTGGGTGTCTGTTCACTTGCTTTGGCAAAGTCCATGGGCTCGAGCGTGCTAATACCCACTGTTTGTTCTCGCGCCTTCTGGAGCTTTCATTGTGAAGGGAAAGTGCCCGTTGGAGGAGGCTTCTAAAACAGCAGAGACCGTGTTCCCAGAGAGGGCACTTCTGCTCTGTGAAAACAAGCCAGGAGGGAGCGGCGCGTGCAGTCCCTGGCGATGGCAGGATGCCTCTCGGCACCCGACCCTTCCCCCACGGCCCCAAGTCAGAACAGTGTAGGCACACCACACCTGTAAAGAGCCCACAGCAGTGCCGGGCAGAGCCTAATTCTGTAAGGAAGCAGAAAAATTCATTTCTGGTCCAAGCATGGCTAAGAAATGGTCAAGCGGAGATTTGAACCCAGGGGCCGCCATCATTCCTGCCCTAGCTTCACGCTAGAACACATCTCCTGACACCAAGCCACAGAAAACATTCTGAGGGAGCAACGTGAGTGCCAGGGGAAGGAGAGTGGGAGGTCTGGAAGCTTCTTCACACGCAGGCCAAGTGAGCACCACTCACTACCTCCTCATGGCCCGCGCACGCTGAGCCGTCCTAGCGTGCTCTGGAGCACCCTGTAAATCAGCTTCTGTCTGTGGCCAGCCAGGCCAGCGCTTCTGGGTGGCAATCAAAGGAAAATTTCACTAGAAGAGACTGAAGAGTTTATGAAAGAAAAGGGAAAGTGACAAGATGTCAGCAAGGAAGTCGTATTAATCTGTCCGTGTGAAAACCCTTAGAAACAAATGTGTTCACGCTCTCCTCGGCTCCCTTCTGCTACCTGTCCCGTTTCTGCGTTCCCAGGCTCTCCTTGAACCTCTCAACTTTCCAGACGCACACACGCGTTCAGAATGTGCTAATATCTTTCGTGTGTGGAGAAAAGATGTAGGCGTGTCAGGCCACAGGTAGAGGCATTGAGACCCGGTGTTGCTAAGATCTGAGTCCTATAAAGTTTATTGAACCAGGACGGTGTGGAGAATGTAGTACAGTGTCATATCTGCTCCAAAACAAAGGCTGTTAGGTATGATTTAGCACCTGAAAAGAAGCAGAGCCCACAATCCTCTACGAAAGTAAATGTAAATGATTTTAACAAATGTTCTTCTTGATTGTTCTTCCCAGAGACGTATTCTAGTTTGAAAGATTGGAGCTTTTCATAATATGCATTCTTTCGGTGAATTATGTTACTTACAAAACTTAGCGCATACCTGTAGTGTGGAGTTAACGATATTAGTACTTGATGTCATCCTTGGTTCTGGAAGCAATGGGAAAGGAAACGGTTTTACAAATCCTGGCCACCTGCACCGCCAATATGACCTTCACCAAAGTCAACGCAAGTTCAGGCTATACATTGCACTTGAAACAAATTAATCCTGCCAAATTTTATGCCATCTGGTTATTTTCCTTTTTGCTTTTTCATAACTCATTCTGTTCTTTCCTTCTGTATTTTTCTTACCCTTCTGCTTTTTAAGTCTCATCTGAGTTTGCCTGTTTTGGTGCTCCGATGAGACTATCTCAGACCTTCCTAAGCTTTGGCTCACTTGAGGGAAATTCCAGATAACTAACTGTAGTTCAAATCTATCTGTGCAAATCTTACATGAACATCTGCTGAACAAATGGAGATTCTGTGCAACATACACCTAGACTCTGTTTGAGCTATGCAGATTTTGCTTTGCTTTTGTCTTTCTATACGAGATCCTAGTACAAAAAAACCTTTTCCTAACCCTTACTTACCCATCCCAAAATGTGGGGAAAGTTTCCCCAAAGCCCTGTGTCATCAGGCAGGGATGGCCACTCTATTTTACAATCTACGTAACATTTGCATGTTCTTCGAAGATATTAGAAAATGCAACCAACATAAAAGAAAAAAATTAAAATACCAGGAACCAGATTTACTTGAAAAACAGAATATCCCAAGTATTTAACACATTAGATCATTCTGTTTCACTATTTAAAAAAAAAAAGTGAACAAGGCTGGATAAGAAATGTACTCATTACCTTGCTCATGTAACTGTAACCCCTGTGTACAGTATTTTCACAATAAAAAACTTAATTAAAAAAAAGAGGTGGTGAAAAAGTTCTTGAGAGTAAGTAGTTGTTGACTCTTTTGACTTAAAAGTGTATCTCCAATCATTTCTCTTCAAACTTCAATAACCCAAAAGAACTGGAGAGAAAGGTTAATACACTCACATGTGGTTCTCTCTTACAGTCTTGTTGCCTAAAAAATGTCAACGGTGGCTCAGCCTTAAAGCCACATATAGCAGTCTGTGCTGTTTTGTAAAACACACTCATAAAATATATTCTTAGTGACTTCAGACTCACTTATGAAATTTATGCGAAGAGAATACTAGAAGAGAACTCTGTACATGAAGGTGCTGCAGACACTGGGTCGCATCATCCGAGCTGTGGTGGGAAATCACAAATGGCTCTTACGTGTACCCTCATCCTAAATTTGAACATGAGTATACTAACTTGTATATTTTACATTCTAAAAATGTGTCCGTTTATTGACTTACAAAACACATGGGTTCTTGGGCACCCCCTACATTGTAATGAATGTTTTTATTCTGACGGCACGTGAGCGGAAAGCCGTCACAGAAGGACGGGGCTCCAGTGAGCTGTCGCCACCCGTCCCTGGGGGGGGGGGGGTGGCGTGCGCGGCCAGCCAGCCTCGGCTCAGGAGGGAAAGGGTTAAGCAGTGAGACCCAGTTCACATTTCCAGGAAGTAAGTTCAGGATGCTGGGGGTCAGGAAGGTCAAGGCAGGCAAAGTCAAAGGTCAGGAAGACAAGAGGGCTGGGGAGCTGGGGACCCGCGGAGGGCCTCAGAACCCCTCCTGGAAGCGGGGGGCCCAGGCCACCGCCAGCCCCGGCCCAGGCCTCAGAACCCCTCCTGGAGGCGGGGGGGCCCAGGCCACCGCCAGCCCCGGCCCAGAGCAGACCAACACCCAGTCCTAATCACCCTCTCGGGTGGAGCTTTCTGCCGGTGGGAAGGTGGGAGTGGTCACAGGGGTAAAGCTGGAAAGGCCCATTTTTCTTGAACATCCGGGACCTATTTAATCAGAGCATGAGGGCATACGATTCAGGAGACTGCAAGAGAACATGGCGAGCGGTGGGAAGTCACTCAGCACCGGGCTGTCGCGTGGAAGGAGATTAGAGGTCAGCGACTCCTCTAGGGCTGGACCGGCCTAAGACTCTGCCCCCGGTTCTCGCTCACTAACAGACCCGTCCAGCTTACTACAGTCAACGGGAAGGGAGTGGAGGCTGGTCCTCAAGCCAACGTGAAGATGTGCAAAGACCAGAGAGAGAGAGGGAAGGCTCCGGTCTGGAGGTGGAAGGGGTGGACTTAATTCTTGCTCTTCCAACCCACGTCCCTCTTTTAAAACATGGTAATAATGAAGAAAGCGTGAGATACATGGAATGTGAATAACACGTTAAAGGCGCTATAACCGCTGCCGTTACCACTGTATTTTAAACTGTAGGCTAACATGACAGAAAGTAAGGAGAAGGAATCTTGAGATTATTCTTTTTCACAGAAAATCTACTGGCATGATCCTTTCCACGCCACTTTCATTTGTTCTATCAACCAGTTTCCTCCAAAACGTGACAAACCTTGCTCCATTCTGAAGTTCTCAGGAGAGTGGTACAGCTGTCTAAGGCGGAAGTTGTTAGGGAGAGGCAGACCTGCAATCACCACAGCTGGATTTGGTGAGAAACCCTGCCCGACCACCACCACTGTGCTGAGTCGCAGGTACAAGCTACTACTCCATCTATGTTCACAAAGCGGCTTTACCCAGTTGGTCTCACAGACAAGCAAACTGAGGCTGTACATTATGGCCACATTTCAGTCGTTTTTGTCCACGAATATATCCTCCCGACCCTAAAGAGTGCCAGGAAAATAACGAACACTCAACAAAAGCTGCTGAATAAAGACGTCAAATACCTTCATTCCTGAGCACATAGCTGAAAAGAATTGGAATTTCCATCTTTATTCAGGCTGTAGAACGCGCCGTTTGAATTTTGTCTGTGTGTCTGTTTAACACAACTAAGCATTTATGTACATACTTTGGCCTCGTGACTTTCTGAACATGAGTTCTCTTTGGATTCTTGAGTCTTCATAAAAGTGACCCATTTATTCAATTCCTGGAGGCCTGAGGACACACTCCCTCCCGGGAGTCGGTAATCGATGATCATTTCTGCTTGCTGCTCTCCGGCTTCGGTCAGGGCTCTGCGCTCACCTGGCTTGCTGCTTTACCCTTCACGGGAGACCCATTCACTCAAGGTACCTGTGAACTCTGCTTGTGGTGTTAACGACATAGCTAACGACAAAACCAGTGTGGGCTCGGAGATTCCAGAAGAGGCCAAGCTTAGGGACCAGCGTTAGGGCTCACAAGGATGGAGAATGACCACGAATAGTTCTGTGGAATCACCGTGACACGGATCGGTTCACGGAGGAGTGATATGTAAAGGACCCGAGGAGATGCTGCCCATCACGCTTCCAGATCTAGCTGCTCAGAGACAGAGACCTGGAGGATAGGGGTTCAAAGCCAGCCAGCGCAGAAACATCGGAAGGACTACCTCCAAACAACCAGCAAAATCCCAGACTGCAGGCATGACTCGAATGTGAAGAGTACCAGTCTTGTGCACAGAAGCACAGGGCCCTGGGTTTGAATCCCAGTACTGGTAAAAGAAGAAAGAAGAAGAAGAAGAAGCATGTGAGCTGTCCTTACAGGGCCAGGGGAAGGCCAGCTGCTCTGGGGAGGGAAATCCACGTGGAGCACTGGGAAGTGATAGGCAGGGAGAGACGCTGGCCATGTATGGCAGTGCTGTCACCAAAGCCAGGGCAGGCTTGGTCTTCCACAACTCAACTTTGCTGGACGCCAAGGCCTCAGCCTACGACCCCAGCCCCTGGCTGGGTGGAGGCTAAAAAGAGGAGGGAAAGGCTTTCAGTCTCTCCACGTTTTCTGCTTGGCTTTGCCTGTGCAAATAAGACCAAAGAAGAAGCCTTTCTGGTTTACAATTGCCGGGATGATGAGTCCTATCACTGCAACACAACGTCTAAATAAAGAACCTCGCATCCTGTCTCCCTGGCTCGCTCTTCAGATCTTCCTCGTATGATGCGTTTCCACTGTGCTCAAAAATAGGCTCATTTCCAACCATCCTTAGACTGCTTCAGGTGAGTCTCCCGTGACTTCTTATTCTACTTCTGCTTCAACCTGGGAGCGATTCGGTGTTTGGGACCAACGTGCTATTTCATGAAGCCGAATTTATGATAACCTACGTGCATCATTTTGTCACTGAAGTGAAAAGCACCGGGGCATGTGGATGAGATTTGAGCGTGAAACCTCAATGACATGAAAATTCTATTGTAATATTTTTTTAGATTAAAAATAAATCCAGAACAAAGCAACTCAAGCATTGGATCGTCATTTCAAAGAAAAGTCTAAAAACTTAAAAAAAGAATAAGATTATGAGGAAGCTGAAGCACGCTGATCGATTTGGGCCTGGGTAATATTTTTCAAAGGCATTTAGTTGACTTGTATGACATTTAAGACAGCTAAGGTCCAGCCTTATGCCTTTGAATAATCTTCTCTTTATCGAGAAAGGCTTTCTTGAGCGACGTAGCATCCTCTGGCGGCCACCGCTGCCCTGCTGTTTTACATCTGAAGCACACAGGGCTATCTAACTGCACAGCTATCCCACACACTTCTCGAAGAAAAAAAATTCTTCAAGAGAAAATCCTGGCTTCATTACAACTCTCTTTTAATCTGTTAAAATCCCATCCAAACGTGACTTCTTTAATTACATAGGAGATTTACTGAAACATCCAAGAAATCTCCAGGACTTGTAACCTTTTTTTCCTTCACTTGTTTCCAAACTGCATCTGTGTTGTCAGGCAAAATATTGATGCGGCTTGAGCAGCGAGATGTACTCGAAGCTAGGACAGTGCTTTCTGGAGTAGAAGCGAACCCGGGCTATACCGCTAGGTTCACCTCTATTTGTGTTGGTGTTTGGTCCACTGCCTTGTAAGAGGGAGAGTGTGTGGACAGGAAGGCCAGACCTGCACCGAGCGCGGCGCAGAGAGCCACGCCTGCCCCGCGTCCCTGTGGCCCGTGCTTGCAGAGCCCTCCCTGCGAGGCCGGCACGGAGGGGCGCCCTTCAGACGGAGAGGTGCGGGCGCGGTGGGGGTCTGCATGTGTGCGCGCACGCGAGCCGCACTGGGCACGCTGCAGGGGTATCACACACGCGTGCACGTGGCACGGGTGTGTGTGCATCTCTGAGCAAACGCACACGTGCTGTTCTCAGGGTCTGGCTGCTGGGGCAGCGGCAGAGACCGGCCTCTGCCTCACGCTGTCCCGGGCCCTGCAGCAGCCCCCGCAGCCAGGCCTGCATGGCTGCTGCTGGATTAGGATAACGCAGCCCGGCCAGAGCAGGAACTGAAGTACATTCCCAGGGCAGAGCTGTGCAGGGGATTTTGGAGATTGCCTTTTCTTTTTTTTTTTTTAACTCCCTACTATTTCCACAGCTCAAGCAGAAGGAAATGGGCCGCAGCCACTCTGGGGTATGGCCAGACACGGCTCAGAGTTGACCGAGAGAGGCCCCAGAGGCCAGATCCTGAATTCAAGTTTCCTATTTACTGAGCACTTCCCCAGGAAGTGTACAGAGCTTAACTAGCTTCAGCTGGAACTCAAGGTTACGCAAACGTCTTGGTGTCTTCACATGTAAGCTAATGGCAGGTGACTTAAACACCTAGAGGTTGCTCCTTCTGATGGGTGACATTTAATCCTCAAGTTTTCAACTCCATCTCAAGACGATGCTGAAATCCCATCTTCTTTGGGGGAAATGTGGAGTTTGTTTTGCAAGAACCTACTTCAGCTCCTATTTTAACACTTTTAAGATCTCAGAAATCATTTTTTAAATAATAAGCTTGTAACAATACAAGAACATTTTGCTTATTAGCATAACCTTTTACCAACCGCATCTCCTTCCCATACAAAAATAAAAGAATTCAGAATCTGCACTTGGTGGCCATCTGTCTTCTCTCTAAAGACTCTTGTTCAGTCCCTTTCTTTGGGTTGTTATTAGGGTATTTTAAATCACGATGTTCTTCCACAGCATGTCAGATAGAAATAATGATAATAAAATAAATGCGCCGAGCAATTTACTCAGAGACAGAAGAGAGCAGAGAAAAATTAGCGAATGTCTCATTCTAGGCAGAGGGCCAAACTACCCCAAACCCCCTCCTCCATCTGCCCTTGCCATATTTTTAAAAACCCACCTTCAAGGAGTATGTGTTTCTTTGTCTGTGGAGCCGAGCTTCCGCCGAGTTTGGGCTCACCAGCCAAACAGGCTGGGTTGGAGCGCTGGCCCTGCGCTTGCTTTGCCCACGGCCCTGGGAGGGTTCCCTGACTTCCGGCGGCACAGCACGGTGGGCTGCGCGGTGAGGCCGGCAGCGCCTTCCAGCACACCCGCCACGGTGCGCACCCGCGCACGCGCCAGGAGCAGCACAGCCCCCCGGGACCAAGCCAGCGCTGTGGCTCGGTGGGGAGCACATGCAGCAGGCCCTTGGTACAGAAACCGCCCTAAGGAAGAGGATGCCCGCCGCCGAGGGCCTGGGCCCACGCTGTCCGCTGTCCGGCGGCGGCAGTGTGAGGTGTGGAGCCCAAGGGGCTTCTCACTCAGGTGGGCTGCGGGAGGCAAAGGTGCGAGGCCCGGGAGCCTGGGGGGGGGGGGGAGGGGGAGAGAGGAGGGGAGGGGGGAGGGCACAAAGTCTGTGCCGTCTCTCACTTCCTGCCACTTCCCCAGCGTTTGGTTGGGGGTTGTTTTCCTCTCTTGATACTTCCTGTCCTGCTGAAAATCTGCCCCTTGAGTCGACACCTAAAACTTTGTACCTGAAAAGACCTCCAGATTATTTACCATTTCTGATTTACCACAAATACTGACATTCAATAGCCCACCCCCGAAGCATACTCGAGAGGTTTCCATACCGTGATCTACTGTAGGAATATCTGAGGGTGTCTTTAACAGAAATATTACGGTCTTCCCTTTTCTCTTCGGGTTCTGTGCTGACTCTTCCCTCTCAATGACATTTATTCCTAATGCATACGATTTGATCCTTGAAGTGTATTGCTTCCCGTGAGTCTCCTGCTTAAAAATGACATTGGGTAACTGAAAATCTTACTTAATACTTTCCTTTGGCCTAAGACTGTAGAGTGTTTTCAGATTTAGTTATCATTGTGGAATTATTCATTTTAGAAAATAGACAATAAAACTAGCAGAGGTAAGGTATAATCTCCCTAATAATTACGTCTAACTTTCAGCTTTTCATTGAGCATGCACTTTTCTGAGGGTGCTAATGCAGGGCCTTGTGCTTGTGTTGACTGCTCACACAGCTGGTGCTCTACCACTTGAGCCACACCTCTAGCCCAACTTTTTGCTGGTTATTTTGGAGATAGAGTCTCTCGCAGACTTTTCTGGCTCTGAACTATGATTCTGCAGATCTCAGCCTCGTGAGCAGACAGGATTACAGGTGAGAGTCCAGGGCTCAGCTCTGAACATGTACTTCTCAGCAAGATGTCTGAGCCTGGCTTCCCTTTCAAGTGATTTGTGTATTTATAGATACATTTTCTTGTCAGAATGAGAGAGCCCAGCCTCACAGAGGGATGGGAGGATGGGAAAAGTTCACTCACATCAATAGGTGAACGGACAAGAAGAGATCTTTGAGGGAGGACTGCTACTCCACTCCTGTGCCGGAGCATCACACCGCGGTCTTCGATCGGAATCTGCCTCCCCATCCGTTTGGTTGAAAGTCAGAATTACACACACCCTGCTGTGTGGAAGGCTTTGCCACCCAATCACCAGGTTTCTAAGAACTACAAAGTCCTGATTAATTAATCTTGCTGCCTGTTTACTTTAAAGCACTTTTATTTAGCTTTTGCTCCAAAGATGGCTGGAAAAAAGAAAGACTACTGTCTCAATGCATCTTTCCTCCCATGCTCCTGGGGGCCGAGGAGGTGGAAATTCTATCCAGTGCTCTCATACGGCAGCTCATCCAGACCTCAGGATGCACAAACACTTCTAGTGTCTTCCGTGGCTCTTTGCCAAGAGGGAGTGCGCATGGCTATGGCTCCTGTGTGTGCACCTGCTCCTTCCAGGACTTCCCACCCCACCTGCCAAGGGAAGGCTGCATCTGAGCCATCCCTCCCCCATGGGACAGAGCCCGGGGGGGGGGGGAAGGGGGGCAGGAAGCCTGGGAGCCCGGGAGCCCGGGAGCAGGCTGCTGCTAGTGCTCTTCCCTGATGATACAGAATCAGAAGGCAATGTAACTCTTGTCTTCCTTGGTGATTCTAACAGCTTCGCTATTTCAACAAAGCAATCATATGGATCAAAATAAATCACCTCTTTTTTATTTGAAAACTGTGTTCTAAAATAAATAAGGCACTCTGCAAATGTAAATGATATTTATCATCATTATTCTCACGGGTCCAAATCTAAGTAAATCAAGATAGAAGGCAGATAAACCATATGAAAATAAACCCAGTGGGTCTAGGACAAAAAAAATCAGTGCTTGATCATCTACTGAACGAACACATTAGGAACAAGTCACTTTTGCATCCAGGGCTGAAACCACAGGTACAGGGAAAAAAATCTTTAATAATACAGACATTAAACTCCCTGTCATGGCAGAAAAGACCTTCAGAGTTTGGCCTCTGCTTTGAAATCTCAACTCCTTTCTCTTTTCATATCTCAAAAGATGGTTTTCTCTCCTCCCCCCACCCCCACCTTGTGTTTTGGTACATGCTGCTTCCAAGGCTGAGATTTTCCTTCCTGTCTGTTGACAACCTCCAGCTCACCCTTTTTAAGGCTCAAGGTGGACTTCACTAGCGAAGGGGCAGGGGGCGGTCGGCCTGATCATCCCTGCAGAGATGCATGCACATTCGCTGCTCTGATTCCTACAGAATATCACATGCACTGAATGTCTACCTTTCACGAAGCAATTTATTACACTGCTTAAATGCACATATCAAATTCTCATTTGCTGCTGCTTTTTTGGTTGTTGCTGGTGGTGGTCGTGGGGCTTGAACTCTGGGCCTGGGTGCTCTCCCTGAGCTCTTCAGCTCAAGACAAGCACTCTATCACTTGAGCCACAGTGCCACTTCCTGTTTTCTGGTGGTTAATTGGAGATAAGATTCTCACAGCCCCAAGATAAGGACTCAAATGTTTTTTCTTTCTTGCTATTGTTCCTAACATATTTATAAGATGATTTCTTTGTTGCTTTGTATGTCCCTCCCCCATGGTATAACCCCTGCTTTCACTGTATTTGATATTGGTATAATTTGTGGAGGGGAAGGGAAAAAAACAAATCATTTAAATAGGGATACAGGTGAACCCGTTGCAACAAAGCTGGATGGATGTTTCTGCGGGGTGGGACCTGCGAAGCTCGCTGGGGTCCAGGCCCCCTGGGTCTTTAAGGTTTGGGTACAGACAGACGGTACACATGCAACACACACTGATTTGGTCAAAATGGACACTTAAGACTCACTAGGAAGATTCTGCTTTCATGTAACTAAAGAGTTGGTTGCTATTCACCCAAATCAACACATTTGCAAATGATTTCATCCTCAGCTTGAAACGTTTCGCGGTTTGATGTCGAGGGTGGACACAGGTTTTCGGTAGGAGTTGCCAGCACAGTGGCACGCGTGTTTAAAACAAAACCAAAACGCCACACAGCGCAGAGCGGACGGCGGCCCGCGGTGGGGCCAAGAATTCCACCTGACTCCCTCGGGCTGCGCGGCCGCCTCCGCCGGCGTGTGGGGAGCTGGTGTGCAGGCTCCAGGGAAAGAGCGAACACACACCGCCGCGGGAGGGAAAGGCGTGCTCGCATGGTGCGGCACGCAATCGCTGTCATGGCTGAGGGTCAATTCTCCAGCACTTATTTTTAGATGGTTCAGTAGAAACGGTTTGAAATAAATGCCTACAGAACACACATACACATATACACGCACACACATATATATACACGCACACACATATATATACATGCACACACATATATATACACATACACACACATATATATACACGCATACACATATATATACACATACACACACACACACACACACACACACACACACACACACACACCGATGCATGGACGTAGGCTGTAGCGTGTGTGAGAGGAGAAGGAAGGAGGGAGGGAGAGGCTGGCTGAGGAGCTCAGGGGTGTTTACTGAGTTACACTTAGAAATAAACTACGCTCACGTGTGAAAATGCCAAGTGGGGAAATGGAGACTGACCACGGTGGCATGGAATACGCCGCTCTCCTCACCAGAGAGAGGGAGGCCCTGGCGCGGAGGCTGCGCTCCGCCACCTGTGAGCTGTGCAACCTCGGAAGGAGGCTGGAGTCTCTCTGAGCCTCAGTTTCCTCGCCTGCGGAGGGACGGTTCGCAGGAGCAAGAGCAGCTGTGTGGTGTGACGTGTCACTGCGGCGTTGATGAAGTAGAATAGCCCAGGGAGGTTGTGCCTGGAAACTGCAGCCCCCCAGTCAGAGCTGAGGCAAAAGCTCCTTACGGCTGCTGGGTCACACGTGAAACCTCTTCCTTCCCTTTGTATGGGAAATTCCACGGGACCAGAAAAGGGGTCACCCAGGGACCGTGACTCCCACCTCAGGGCGTCCCCCCTCCAGCCTCGGTGACGGCAAACAACCAAGCAGATCCAACGTGGCTTTCATAAAGCGCGAGGCTTGGCGGAGAATTACTGGGCGACTTCCCCCTGCACTTGCTGCTATGCTGGCCAGGGGCTGGGTTTACGCCATGAAATGCAAATGGTTTTCTCCTGAGGTTTTCTCGACAACATCACTGTATGCGGCTGAGGCCGAGTTGGTTTATTAGCACTTTGGGGGGGCAGGGGTTGTTTTTGGAGGAGCGGGAGGGAAGGTAACCGATTTCTTTAAGAAACCCAGAACTTAGAGGCCTTTGGGGATGTTTAAAGCAAGGAATTTGGAAGTATAACACAGGCTTCTGTCTCCAAATGGTGAGGCAAAATCAACACCATTTATACTCTACGTGGGGGGGAGAACACAGTAAGACCCCAGTTTTCTTGTTGGGGTGTTTATCACGTAACACATGGCTTCATCTCACCAGGCTTCTGAAATTGGAATGATGGTACCAAAAGAACTTTCTGGATGCGGCCCTGCCTTCACAGGCAGGCTTGTGTGGAATTCTGCACGAAGATGAATCCGCACCCGGGCATCGCTGCGGCCGGGAAAGGTGGTTTCTGGGTGGGCCTCGTGCAGCTCCACCCAGGAACCGAGACACGGAGGACCTCGGGCAGATCAGCCAGGACATGGAGGGCCCTGGGCAGATCAGCCAGGACACGGAGGGCCCCGGGCAGAAGATCAGCCAGGACACGGAGGGCCCCCAGGCAGAAGATCAGCCAGGACATGGAGGGCCCCAGGCAGAAGATCAGCCAGGACACAGAGGGTCCCGGGCAGATCAGCCAGGACACGGAGGGCCCCGGGCAGATCAGCCAGGACATGGAGGGCCCTGGGCAGATCAGCCAGGACACGGAGGGCCCCGGGCAGAAGATCAGCCAGGACACGGAGGGCCCCGGGCAGATCAGCCAGGACACGGAGGGCCCCCGGCAGAAGATCAGCCAGGACACGGAGGGCCTACGAGCGATCCAAGCAGAACGTAAACGCCAAGAGGGTAGCTAAGTAACAGCCCACACAACTCCTGCAATAGGTGCAGGAATGATGAATCAGTTCAAGGACGCTGGGAAAGGAAGGAAATCAGAAGAAAAACAAAGTCACTTTTTAAGAAGAAATATCCTAGGGTTACAGCGCTTGCTCGTGTGAAACCTCAGGAGAGCTTCCCGCGTGGGCCGGGCCTGGGTGTGCACGGGGCGCCTCCCGTGGCTTCCCAAGGCTCCACGCGCCTGGGCCATCCTGTGCACGTACTTACCGCGCGCGTACTTCCCGGCACCTCTCCACCTAACTTCCTTTGCCTTCGAATCACACTCTAGTTAAACAACCACATACACACACACACACACACACACACACACACACACACATACACACACACACACACACACCTCAACTGACATTTATTGGGCAGGTGGCAGCCGGACGTTTTCTCTGTAGGGAGAGAAAAGTATTGTAGGAATTGGCTCCTCTCCCCTCACTGTTCCTTCCGACGGAGTGAATTTTAGCACCTGATCCCGTCACAAAGATCATCCTTTAGCAGGAAGAAGAAACGAGCTTGGCCTTTTGCTGGCACCTTCCATGCCCAGTGAGCGCCTTGTGGCTCATACAGCCATGGGTGGGTGTGCGGGCAGGGCACACCCAGGCCTCGGGGTCAACCTAAACAGGGCTGCACACAGGAGAGCAGGCAGGGAGAACCGGGTGTTGATCTGCTGACCGGCACAACGCATATGGTGCTGTCTTTTGGGCTGGTTTTTGGCTGTATTTAGGAAAACAATGGGACCTGCACACAGAGACCAGCCCGACGACTTTCCACTTTGGGGTGGGGCAGGGCGCGGGGCAGGGCGCGGGGCAGGGCAGGGCGCGGGGCAGGGCAGGGTGTGGGGCAGGGCAGGGCGCGGCGCAGGGCGAGGGGCAGGGCGTGGCGGGCACCACAGCTCCAAGCGGTGTGGCTGCAGGTGAGATGTGCAGGGAGAGCTCACCCTCCCCTCTGCCTCCCAACAGCTACTTTTATATTAGACAGGAGAATAGATCAAGGAAACCCAGAAGAATAAATAAAGGTGAAGAATCTGCTGATGCAGCCCTGCAGGAGGAACTGCATTACTTATTTTTAGATTTATGCTTAGAAGACAAAGAAATCTATATGAGTCCTCACCAGCCAGGCTCTTCCCTCCCAGCTTTTAAGTGGATAGACATATATATAAATAAATAAATATATATTTAATTTAACCGCTGACATTATTCCAGAGAAATACATTTTCATTCCTCTCTATGGGTTTATTGCTTGCTTTCCGTTCCCTTGTCAAAACTTTTCACATATTACCAAGAGCCGGGGAGGGAACTGAAGTCACCATGTCCTTTTGTGGGTGTCACAGTGTGGAGGTCTCCAGTGGCCTCTCCTCGTTTGGGTCGGTATTCAGGGTCCCACTCTGGAGGGGAGGGAGGCCCGGAGCCCTGAGCTGGGGAAGGAGACGGTCCAGCTGCAGGCCAGGCCCGTGGGTCAGGCATGGGTGGGATGCGCAGGGATCACTGGGAAAATGTCAGACATTCCATCTTTCCAACCAGCTCTCTGCCTAACGCCACGTTCAGCAGAAACACAACGGTTCAGGGGGCCAGTGGGCGCAGAGACAGACACATATGCACACAGAAATGCAGAACCTGCCATCTTCCTCTTCATTGTGCGTGCGTGTGCGCGCACACACACACACACACACACACACACACACACACACAAATAGTCTACAGGGAAATTAAGCAGTGCCAATGAAACACTGTACAGAGAAAGTTCTTGGATAAATTAACAACGCAATTACATTACATGACATGCCACAAGATGGATGGGGGAAACTTGGCTGGTATTATGTTCTGTTTTCAAATTGCAATTTATTTGAGGGTTTTAATGGATGCCTTATTAAAACGTCCCGGCCCGGTCAGGTTTCAGCGTGTGTCACGGCGGCCTGTGATTGATGACACCCTCTGCTGCTTCTCTTGCACATTTGCAGGGAATTTAAGCAAAAAGAGAATGAGCTGCGGCCGAGCTGCGTATTGATCGTGCCGAGGCGCACTGCCTGCAAGCGGTCTAATAACATTCTCTTAGCAGACCTGCTTCACATGAAGGCATTTATTACAAGAGCTAAAATGTTCGATGGCTCAGAATAAAAGAATATTGTACAAACAAAAGAGTTAGCAGTGAGCGGGAAGGAAAAAAGGGAGGCCATGGATACTAGAGAGCCATGCCTTGAAATCACTCAGAGACCATGTTTCCGAGGGCTGATGGAAGAAAAGACCAACGCCCGTGCTCAGGAAATAAAAAGAACAGCACCAGGAGCGGCGCCTTTGTTTGTCCCAAGGACCCTCACGCGGCGAGCAGCGAAGTTTCAAGGGGGACAGACTGCTGGGGAAGACTGGGAGGAGAGTGGCCCGAGATTACTGGAAAATGAGACAGATGCCGAGCCACCGGACATCCTTTCTGCAGCCATCTGAGATTCTCCACTCCGTACAGCTTCTAGCTGGGTGCTTTTTCTCAGCCCTCCTCTAGACAATGAGAGCAATTCATCCCTAAAGAGCGTTGGTGCTCCAAACACCTCATAGAAACTTCACAGATTTGTCGTGTTCTCATTATAAAGTGCCTCCATTTGAGGTTTGATTACTGGAAGTGTTGTCAACCCTTCCTTAAGTTCTCATATTGTTCAGTTAAAAAAAAAAAGCCCAATTCCTATGGTATGAATGCCGCAGATATCTATTCACAGATAAAAAGACTAGGGTAAAAAACACACAGAAACTGTGGGTCCTGGTCTGTGTAGAGCAAATAAATGATAGGCAATTGAACTTTTCTTTTTCATATTTTTCTGCAAATTCCTATTTTGTGATAAATGTGCTAACTTCATATTCAGAAGGAAATAAAGCATTTCGGAGAAAATCTGATTCACTAGAGAGTAATCAGAAACGATATATTCTTTCGTTGATCAGACAACTATATCTCGGGGGCAGAGATCATTTTGCAGTAATATATGAGTCCATTTCTGTTGCTAGCAAGGAGGATCTATGTGTTAGAAATTAAAACGGAAAAGAAAATCCGTAAAAAGCAAAATCGGTTGACAATGTTGCTTTACACAGATAAGCCAGTATCCTCATTAAACTGGGCGGGAAGGAAAGAGGAAGAGGTGGCATGGTTTCGAGCTTTGCTGAGACGAGGCTCTGCCAGCTCCAGGGCAATGGATTTCCCTTTTCCTTTCCAGCTTTCTTTTCCTCCTGCTGGCTTGGCCCACTATGATAGCCATTATTTGGACTGCCACATTTATTATTTTGTTAGCCTTTGAGGGCCCATAAAAATCTCACCTAATTACATCGAATCACCTGGCATCCCAGCAGAAGGCAAACAAGGGGAGAAAATGGCCCTCAGCTCTCCTGGAGATGAAAGGAAGGAAGAGTTAAAGAATGAGCAAATGGCAGGAGTCAAGAACACGCGGAGAGGCCGGCTTTACGAGTCTCCCAAGGAATGGACACTGAAAACATTTTTTAGATGTTGACAGAAATTGTTAAGTTGTAAAAATGGATTTCCTAGTATTGTCAGTTGAATGTACCTTCTAATGTACAAAATACCAAATTTACAGTCTCGGAGTCGATTGAGGGAGCTTTGGCGGAGCGATCCGGGGAAATAAGGGAAATGTTACTTAACCTCCGCGGGCCGCAGACACCATCCCCCTCTTCCACGGTCCTCGCGGGCCCCTGGTCTCTGTGTTGGAGTGCCTTTCCTTTCCGTTGCCTGCCACGCATAAGGAACTGTTTCTTTGTTCTGGTGGGAAGAAAAACGTCTCCAGTCTTGGAGAATTACTTTGTTGAAGCTGGTGAACACTTGGCAAGGTCTCTGCGGAGAGCTAGGCCTCAACTTACCTCGTGGTGGTGTGCGTGTGTTTGTGGCGTACGCGGGCGTGCACATGTGTTTGAGATCTGGGTCTGTGTGCCTGCTGCCAGGGGGCAGCACCCCCCCCCCAGGACTCAGGACACACCCCGCTTCCACCCAGTGAAAACAGAGGGATTAATGCATGATCACCCTCCAGGGAGACAGGCCGGAGCTGAGGAGCGCCCTACCTTCTAGGATAATTCTTGCAGCCTACGGGTTACATACAAATGCATTAATAGCAAGAACACCGGTGCCAAGGCCAGGCGGCCTGATAACCTCAAACATTTGCCTGAAGATAGATTTTATGCAGATGAGTCTTCAATCCCAAGTCTTCAGAAGTTTGTGAGGTGAGGTATCATCTTACGAGTCAACCTGGAAACGAACTCTGTAAGAGAATGAGCACAACTTCACCAGGAATTTTCTTTGAATCGGTCGGGAAAGCACGTACGGCCTGCCCGTGAGGTTTCTGGCGGCCTGGGGTACGTGAACCGTGGGAGCATCCAAGGGAGGCCCTCAGCGTGGTGCTGTGCTCCAGGGTTGAGTCTCTGGTGCTGTGGATCACCCAGGTGGAGGCGTAGGGGTGAAGGGAACACAAACACGCAGAAGACAGGAACAGAGGAGAACGCTGCAGGTGGCAGGGTGCACTGGACCACGCATCAGCGCTGGGCAGCGGAGAGGTGGAGACGCAGACCCCGTCCCCCAGGCCGGCTCCCGACCAGTCCATCCACAGTCCCTGGTAAGGAGTAGCTGCCTCCATCCAGCCAAGCTAACCTTCAGTCACAAGCATGGGCAGGGCACAGTGCGTGTCGCTCTCAAATAACCTCTTTGCACTTCAAAAGTTCCACCCAGGAACCTATCCTAGTTAAGTTCCTTGGATACACCAGAGATGAACTTCAGTAAAGTTAGTAGCGGGCGAGTGTCTTGGAGAGTGAATGAGAGTCTTTGTGGGGAGGGGAAGGGCGGGTCCCCTGATCCTGGCTCTGCTCCACGCCGCGGCTGTGTGGTGAGTACCGTGGGCGCCCTCTGGAGCAGGGGCTGATGCCTACACCCGTCTGCCCGGGGCGGGGTGCAGACAGGACGGGGTACAAGCCCCTCCCAAGCCTCTGCTCGCACTGTCTGTGTATCCACCAGCCAGCGGAAGAGGCCACCGTGGTGTCAGGGGTACGCTTGGCTGCCGCCACCCTGGTGGAGGGGAGAGCTGGCCCCCCCGCCCCCCACCCCCGCGTGGCCAACAGAAGGAATGTGTGGGAATAAGATGCTGTGCAGAGGAAGCACAGATAACGGAGGAGGACGGCCGCGGACCCCAGAACTTCAGCGCTGGGAACAGAACTGGCCGGATTCAGACAGACACCTGGCTGCGCTCCGGGGGACTCCTGCGGCACGGCGTGGCCGTCCAGGAGCAGCGTGGCTCACACGACAATCCCCAGGTCTAACACGCAGACTAGCAGGGCCAAAGACGAAATGTGTGTTTTAGAACAACTTCGCTGCCGAAGGAGGGTGTTTGGGGTCTCCAGTTTCATTTTTGTAAACAAGTTATTGTTCAAAATGGCACCACTCCCTGTGCACTGAGAAAGGAGCTAAGTAGACACTGCGGGTATTTTCTGGCAGTGTAGGGTACGGATATAACCTCCCAACCCACAGCATGCAAAGGTGAAGTCACAAAACCGAGTCCATTAACCTTTCTAAATGGTTGTGATATTAAAAACTGACTCCTAATAGCTCAGGTCATCATCTAATGTAATAACCATCAGCAATAAAGAATTATGGATTAAGAACATTATCTATCTATAAAACGGTCATTTATGACACCGGAGCAGGGACCATATCTAAGAGGCACACAGACTCACAGCCAGGAGTTCATCCCTAATAATATACATTATGGTTTTATCAGTGTCGTTAGGATATTACTGAGTGTTCAAGAGAAAATCATAACAATTTTTGAAGGTTCAGGGTGTTTACTAAACGTGAAACTAACAAAGAGAAAGTCCTCGGAATTCTCTTTCACTGAGCTATGACCTAGGCCGATGGATGGTAGAATCTTAAGAAAAACAACAAACAAACATGTTTTTAGATCATCTGTGGCTTGTGAGAACAGGAACATTTAACTCTTTTGTAACCTGAGACAGAGCCACTTACACAAAACCTTCACCAAATACAGAATCTGCTATATTTGGGGGGGAAAATGGACACTTTGCATAAATCAGCAAGGCTGTGGTAAAGGATTTGAATGTCATCTATCCAAAAGAAACATTTGTGTCCTAATATCAAAGAGGCTTTCAGCCAATATTTCTCAGGACCAGAAATTACTGCAAAATACCATCTTACTTCTTCTAACAACAGGACTGTAAAAATTTCCCGAATGAGCTCTGCATTTCCCTCAATCTCTGTGCTACATTAGGCTTACATTCTTCATCTCCACACACAGAAGGAAGGTGTGCAGGGCAGAATCATGCTGCTGTTATCTAAGCAGGCTGAGAAAGACAAAAATACCAAAAAAAAATGACAGAGGTGGGGTTTTTTTAGGGTCTTAGCAACCTATGAATAAATTCTAAACCATTTGTTCAAAATGCGTCTGTGCTGTCCTGTGATTTGAGATTTATTTAATCAGACTCTCCTAATAATTGATAGCATCACTAGGACTCAGAGACTCGGGTGATCCTCAAACCCATGTGTGTCCTACCTAGCTGGGATTATAGTATGTTGTACCATGCCCAGATTTGTTGCTGTTGTTGAGACTGGGTTTTTCTAACTTTTGTCGGGGCTGTCCTTGAAATACAGCCTTCCCAGACTTGACCTCCATGGTAGCTGAGGTCACAGGTAGAAGCCATCATTCCATAGCTTCTGGTAATTATTTTTAAAACTCATTTCTTTCTTCTGGGATAAAGAATGAAAGTAGAACATTGAAAAGTGACCAAAGTACTGAAACTCTGTCTTTGCATTTGCTTTGTCTCTATCCCTGATTTTTTTAAATAGGTCAGACAGTCACAACAGTATTGAAGATCTACCTTACAATCAAGTAGCTGGTGGAGGATCTCCTCCTACAAACAGCCAGACACCCCATGCAGATCCCAACAGCTGCTGCGTGCGTGGATTGGGAGTGGGCAGCCCGCCGCGCGCTACGCTTGCTCAAGGCTGAGAGCGTCCGTAAATGCTTATTTGCAAATGCACGGTTCTGGGCTTTCACGTAGCCAAATTCAACCTGTGCAATTTAACTTCTATTTATCCCTATGCTCTTATCATCATCAAGCAGCTGTACAATGGGGTTTCAGTTCAACATGTCAGCTTATGAGTAGCAGTTTTACCAGGTTTACACCAGATTCAAGAACCCTATTTCTACAGTGCTGGCACGCTGTAAAGCAGTGTTTTCTAGCAATAACGTGGGAACCTTGTATTTCACACTGTTTCCTTTCAGCATAATTGCCGGGGTGAGCCCTGCATGGCGTCTGTGGGAGTGGAAAGGCTGTGTGACTGTCCGACCCCACGCACAGGCTGTTCGAGTCTCAGCCACGCCCGCTGCTCACCCACCACGGGGAAGGGCTCAGAACACAGGGGAAACGTCTAGAAGGTGTTTTCACACCCTCACTGTTGCGTGTTCAGTTGTGCATGGCAGGGGGAGGCGGGGGGGGGGGGGGGAGCGACCATGTTTGAGGGCTGATTCTGAGAATGTCGGACCATCAATGGAAAGGGGACACAGAGAGCCCAGGAAGAGCTCCGCCACTCTCTCGGAGTGAACCCTCCCCGTGAAGGCTCGTGGATCAGTAACTTGGCATCTGTTATACCTGTCCTCCAGGTTTCCTTTTCCATGTTCTCTGGCGTGTGGCGGGAGGACTGAGATCCTCACCTAGTGTGGAAGGACGCGCAGGAATCGTGCCCACGCCCTGCTCCTCCGGGGGACCACGGGCAGCTGCGGCGGGAAGGTGTCTGGCTTTGTTTTGCGTTGCACTTTGTCTACATGTGAAACCAAGCTCAGACAAAACGCGGGGGGCAGGGGGGGGTGCCCAGGGAAACTGAAAACACAGCCCGGCAGGAAGAGTGAGGGGCAGCGCCGACGGTGCAGACCTTCCCCGGCAGACCTTCCTGGGTCTCTTGTGCAGGGCCGGCAGGAGCGCCGAGCACCGAGCACCCCCGCCCCTCCCCGCGCCCCATGCTCTGATGCGGATCTATGCACTCTGCCTAGGATTTTTATGGGTGTCTTTATTTTTCTGATCATCTCTAAACTGTGCCTTTAAAAATAATAGCCTTTTAGAATCACTAGAAAACTGAAATTTATCTTTCCCACCTTGTGTTCATTTTCCTCCAAACACACATATCTTGTGGGTTCTCTTATATAAAATAAAATGCAATCAGCTACCTACAGATACAGACTAAACCAAGTTTATCCTGATAGAGTTATTGTTCCAAAAACAAGCTTAGTTTACCGGTACAGAAAGATGTGTGTGTGTGTGTGTGTGTGTGTGTGTGTGTGTGTGTGTGTGTGTGTGTGGACATGCATGCACACATGTGCGTATACATACAAAGGCAAGTAGATCACTAATGAGGGAATATATCTTGATGATATTTTCTCTGTCCAAGAATGCCAGGACCTTAAACAATTTTTAAGAATTCTCTGTTCGACTAATTCCGTGTGATAGGCAAATATGTCCTCCACATGCTGGCAAATTAAAATTCAGCTTTCAGTGAATAAGATTAATTGCCTCTTCAGACAAAGCTGGATTCCCGCTCCTATTAGAGAAAGGGGAGGGGAGGGAGCAAGGGGCAGGGTGCCAGCCAGCCTGCAGTATTCAGTTACACGTGAAATGATTTGTAATTCTGAGTAATCACTTAGGACAAGCCCTTGCACCATTTTATCTATACATGACTGTAGGCCAAAGTCAATACTCATAGTAAAATAATGAGATGAGGCTAACTGAGCCCTTTTATTAATGCTCCAAGGAGCAAATCTGACACTTGAGTTTCTCCCATTGAAAGTATCCACTTCTTCCTAAAAAATGAGCAAGTGGGTCAAGATGCCCAGTAGCAGAGAGGTACCTGCTGCAGCCGAGAGGCACGGCGGCCCCGCCCCGCGGCCCCGTTCTGATTGTGTGCCGGGCTCTGCCCAGCCACAGGTGAGGGCACATGAATTTTGCATTACCTCCAGGCTCATTAAAGAGCTTTGGCTCTCTCCTAATAGTTTCCCCTGACTTTGGGTGGACAGACAGATGCACACGGACAGACACGTGCGGGAAAACAACGCACATGCTCTCCTTTCTATCCCCCTCCCTCCCACACCTCCCCCCCCCCCAAGTCTGAGGAAGAAAATCAACTGTTGTAGCAAATGCACAGCTTGGTGACACAGCCAGTGTGCAACTGTTAAGAGGAACGAGACGGAGACCCAGCTGTCTGTTTCCGGGGAGCGGAGCCCAGCAAGGGAGCGGGTGTTGGAAGCCGGGAGCAGGGCTATGTTTTCCAACCCCAGCTCTCAATTTTCCCACATCATGGTCGGTCAGGTAACCAATCTGGCAAAGCTCTGAGCCGCGAATGGCTCCTCCGTTACCAGATGGCACGCGCTGCCTGCTCTCCGCGGCGTTGCCAGTCCTCAAAGTCCAGCCGAGGGACACGTAAGAATATCCCCTTATGTAATAGAGAAAACTAGCTTATATGGCAGGAAGAAATGATCTTTTAATGGGAAAACCCAGCCGGATATTTCTACTGTCCTCTGGAAAAGGAAGTTTCTGCAGCAACGTGTACTTAGGTAGACAAAGATCTCCATAAACAAATGTCACCAGTCAGGCAACATGCGACCACGGAGCAGAATGGACAACACGGAGTCCGATGTTTAAATTCCAGGTTTGTTCCCTAGTACCTGCACGCCCGTTGGGACTCCCGCGCTATCTCTGAGCGGCCTCCTCGCCCACGTATCCATCCATGGCTGCCGTGAAGAGAAAGGCTCCTGGGCTGAGCACCGAATGCATCTGCCTGGCCACCCACGCCCCGCACCCTTGCGTTCCTCCTGTTCTAGGAGGCGTGAAGCCCGTGCAAACAGAACACAGAAAGCGTTCACTTTCAGTCGAATACTCCTGAGCGTATCTGTGCCACCAGTTTTCAGTAGGTGACGAGCTTAGCTCTAGAACTCCACTCCCCACAGAAAGCGTTCACTTTCAGTCGAATACTCCTGAGCGTATCTGTGCCACCGGTTTTCAGTAGGTGACGAGCTTAGCTCTCAAACTCCACTCCCCTGGGTGGGCTGACTGGGAGCAGTACTGGGAAACGTGGAATGTCTTCCAAAGAGCCCACGCGAACCGCTGGCCAACTGATCCCCTGTGAGCAACAGAGAGATCGCTGAAGCGATTCAAGTGTCCACTCTGGGCTGGTGGCAAGCTCCTCAGCCACAACTTGGTTCTGCATAATCCTGCAGTGAGACTGGTAGGTGCAGAATGGGTTATTTCTGATGGCTCTGTATGTAGCACCATCCTGGAGCAAACCTCTGAGGGATTTAACACACAATATTCACGTAAGCACACGTAGCTCTTGCCAGGATACGGAAAGCAAGCATTCAGGTACAAAACACATGCCAGTCACCACACCTAGGGGAACTGAGAAAAGGCTGCTGTTCCCAGAGTGTAGCATGGTGGAAAAGTGGAAACATCTGAGCAGAAGAGAGGCAAGCCTCAGCTGCAATTCTGGGTTTGGACCCACTCTGAAGACCAGAGGCTCTCCAATGTTAGTGTTAAAAACAACCACATGGCGAGGTGTCTAAGTCCCAGAACTACTTGTAATTCAGAACTCCAGGTGGGTTCTTGGGAATCTGTTGTCCAACAAACCTGCTAGAGGATTTGATGGAAGATGACGCACGAAATTCACTTGGAACAACATTGCTACAGGATTCAGGGAATCATTAAAGATTTATCTGAGGGCAATGGTAATCAGACACAGGTATAAGAAGATGGATGGAGCCAGGCACTGGTGGCTCAGACCTGTAATCCTCGCCACTCAGGAAGCTGAGATCTGAGGATCATGGTTCCAAAGTCCGTAAAACTCTTACCTCTAATTAACCACCAGAAAACTGGTGGCACTGTGGTTTAAAGTGGTAGAGCACTAGCTTTGAGCACAAAAGTTCAGACACAGTGCCCAGCCCCTGAGTTCAAGACCCAGGACTGACCCTCCCCCCTCCCCACAAAAAAAATCCAAAGATGAAGGTGTCTGGTTGATGAAGAGAAGACCACTAAACCTAGACACAGGCAGAGATCTACCACAGGAGCTTCTGCAATGGGCCTGAAGAAAACCATGTGGCCAGCACGGAGCAACACGTCCAGGACATAAAGGATGTGACTGCGTGTTGTCGTGTGTGTGTGTGTGTGTGTGTGTGTGTGTGTGTGTGTGTGTGTGTGTGTGTGTAAATAGATGCTACAGCCTGGTGGGGGTTGGATTGGGAAGAGCAGAGAAAGGAGACTCACCTCAAGGGTGAGTCTGATTAAATTACGTTTTGTGTATATATGGGGTGGACATGTCACGATGAACAGCCTTTGTGTATATATGGAGTAGACATGTCACGATGAACAGCCTTTGTACAACTAATATGTAAAATAATCCTAAGGAAGAGGCACAAAGATTTAGCAAGACGAAGAGCCCGGATGACCATTTGGGGAAAGGAAGAGCTTCCGGGTCTGCCGCAGGTGATGTATACGGCTGTTGCAAAGGACTGCGTGGGATCCACAGCACACAGAGGGAAGGCTGGCCGTGCCAGGGCTGATAAAATGGCCAGAAGCATCGGCTTCGGAGTCGGATACGCTGGGTTTAATCACCAACTTAATTTTTGGAAGGCATGACAAAGTTGTGTCAGCTCTCACTTGCAAAAATGAAGAGAATGCAGATGTTTTGATTACTAATAGTATAAAAAAAAGAAAAATGCTGAAAATAGTTCCTGAAGTGTGCATAATAAGTGCTAATAATAATGATTGTTATGGACTTTAGTGTCATCCGTAGCTAGCTGGAAATGTCTGAAAGACAGATGGAAATATCATATGGATGCCAGTTAAAACATTATTACAGATAAGATTATTCACAGAGAGGAAGAAAAATATTAGAAGAAACAAGGAAGTAGAGCACGAGGAAAGGCATATTGTTTAAGGGCCCAGTGGCGGGAAGCCGCGGTTGGAGGGAGGGAGGCCGGGTGTGCCTGGTGGCTCCAGACCCCTGGCCATCACACGATTTAGAAAGATTGGGTGAAATAAAAGCCAAACTGTCCTTTGTATTTGGCAAATGAAGAGCCATTGGTGCCCTTCCTGTGATGTCAGGAGAAGACTCCTCCAGAGGCTGAAGAAACAGCAGGAGTCAGGGAAGTCTGAGAGGCTTACGGCAAAGGAAAACCTACGTAGCCAAAGAAAATCCTAGGCTAGAAGAGGTGCTGCTTTCTTTTTACTGCATTATGTAAGTTACATTCAAGGTTAGAGAAGTGACTCAGTAAAGAGGAAGAAAAGACAAATTTCATATAGGGAAAAGAATCTAAAAGGAAATGGAAGAGGATTAGAGAAAAACAAATCTGGCCTTGGAGAGCAGAGGCAAACTTTTCTTTTGCTCAAAGAAATGGTTACCATGCCACGAGCCTGGTGAGCGTACTCACGCCGGAGAATAGTAAGTTTCTCTCTGAAACTAAAGTTAATGCGCTGTGGAAAGCCAAGGGGCTACCTGGGGGCCAGGTGGGGGGACACGGGAGGGGACCAGCCACTGGTAAAACCCAGCAGGCCGCGCCGAGGTGCCTAACATAAGGCGTGCTATTTACTTCTCTCTAGTCCTCTCTAAAACGTGGGTGCTGCAAGGTCAGAGAAGATGGATTGTGGTTTAATTGAAGTGTTACAGAGCAGATGTGGTAGAGGGTGAAGCAGAGGAGGAGGGATGTGAAAGAACGGAGTTTTACAAATAGACCGAGGTTTAGCCCAAGGGAGTGTGGGTCTCGACGGTAGGCGAAGCGGGAAGGACAAATGGTTGAGGGAGATGGCCAGTGTCTCAGTGGCTTCAGGACAGTGGCCAGAGCTCAGGAGAACACGGAGAGCCATGGGCAATCGGAGGACATCCCGGGTCTCAGGACAGACGGGGAAGGCTGCCGTTTGAAGTCAGGAAGTCGACCCGCTTCTGCTGAGAAACACAGGAGCCCGGGGTGATCACTCAACGTTTCCAGCTCCATTTCACTCCCCCATCTCCGGCTAGTCATAGAAAAGCCTGAAGCCTACTTTCTGCGCCTCAGCCTGAAATGTGGGGCTATTGTTTCTGTAATCTTCCACTGCATGGAATGTTTAACTAGAGGACTCGGTCCAGAGAGAGAGAGAGAGAGAGAGAGAGAGAGAGAGAGAGAGAGAGAGAGAGAGAGAGAGAGAGAGATGCCCACCCAAGGCAAAGCCGCCCATGCCAGCATTGCCAGAGCAGGGCACCTGCAAGGGCCCAGCTCAGCTCTGGAGATGACTCAGAACCCCAACCGTCTCCCTCCCTCCCTCTCCCTCCCTCCTCCTCTCTCTTCCTCTGTCCCTTCTTCCCGCTCCCTTCCCCTTTCCTCCTATTGGTGTGCTACTCACTTCTCTTTTCTTATTGACTCGTGTTTCCTGTTTAAACCAACATCATTCTTAGATATTCTGAAGTCCCAGCAATACTGAATCCCTTATATCCAAACCTAGTATCTCTTAGAGTCAAGAGAAGCTGGTGTAGCGAGGTAGTGGTGGTGGTTGGGAGGGAAGGGCTGGTAGGGGAAAAGCAAAGGAGGAGGCAACAATGCTCAATAGGAAATGCTCTCATTACCCTGCTCATGTAACTGTGACCCCTCTATACAGCATTTCTACAATAAAAAATGGACCAAAAAAAGAGATAAGCTAGTGTAAGATAAGAGTTGGCTTGCTTGGACAACAGGGCACTCAAATCCATATGATTAATTTTGCACGTGGATGTGTTTACCTGCTGGGTTTTTTGTTTTGTTTCGTTTTTGTACAGCCAAATTTAGTTATCAATGCCAGGTTGTGACCATGTTTCTGACCAATCAACGCTCTCGGTTTCTCTGTGTAGGAAAATATCCACCACAGATTCCCTCCTCTTCCTAAAACCGTGAACAGATTTCATAGCTGAAACTACTACGCTAAAAACAAAATATATTTTTAAAGTGACAATAAAGCCGATGTTTTCGCAATATTGGCATTATCAAAGAGCATCTTGTACAAGTGTCTAAAACGTATGCTAAATATAAGCAGTCAAAATAATTTACAGTGAGTCTTTAATATAAAGCACAAGTAAGAACACACACACATGTAAACCCTGTCCTGGTGAAAGCTGACTTTTATGAAGGATTTTCTCATTTAGAAAATATTTTTATTTTCTACAACATAAAGATAAAAAGTACATTCAAGCTTGTATAAAACCAACAATATGTAGAAATGTACTCAGTAAAAGTGAGCCTTTTCCATTTAAAGAAAATGAAACTACGAGTAATTTCTGTCACCCCCTGTAAAACATGCTATTAGAGAGCATCGCTCAAAACGCCTTCACCTTTCCCCTTCCTCCAGATAACGTTTTATTTGATTATTTAAGAGTTCCCTTTGGAGTGGCAGGAGATGGGCTTCGTGTTCCTCTGTATAAATAAATAATACGAAGGCTTCCATGTCCAGATAAAATTCTAAAATCAGATAAGTGGGTTTCATTTTCTCTCGTGTGATTTCCGTGGTGGGAGGCGCCTTCCCGCCCCCCGGCCGGCGCAGTCTCTCAGGACTCCTGGGCCGCCGGCGGCCTTGCGGAGGGCTCCAGATCGCATCAGCCCTTTTAATCTGATTGCCATTCTCATTTCAATCTCTCATCACCTGAGGAGCACTGAGCTCCTGCCCCTGGCTTTCCACCTTGGGCTGGGGGGCGGTGAGCCGCTCCAGTGTGGACACACACACACGCACACAAACGCACATGTGCGCACACACACACACACACACACACACACACACACACACACACACACACACACGTGGCCACGCGTCGCGCTCAGCACGCAGGCTTGTCATTTCCAGGCAGTGCGCTGGGGTTGTGGCGGCCAGGGAAGGCTGCATGCTTTATCACAAGGCACGCGGATGGAATTCACCAGAAGAGTTCTGAACATTTGAAAACCAGTATTTGCGCAACGCCTAAAATATGCCAGGATTTGAGCATTTAAAGGAATTAGATATTAAACACAGGAAAAAAAATGAATACACATGCTTCGTGGATTCAAAAGCTCAGTCAAGAGACCAGGAGCAAAGAAATTACTCTAACGCCGCACGACAAGGAAACCCAACAAAGTATAAAATTCGGCTTGGGCACAGCCATGAGCAAACTGCAGGGCCTGAGGGGGATGGGACACACAAAGCCCCAGCAGTCTTCAGAAGAAGGGTGAGCAGTTGCAGGAGGAGCACGGGTATTCAGAGGCACAGGAGGAAGAGCACACATTCGGTGAGTACTAGATGCTGAAATCAGGGTCTCAGCCTTGGCAGACAGGTACCCCGCCGCCTGAGCCCCGTTTGCTCTGGTCCTTCTGGAGAGAAGGCCTCTGGGCCGTAATCCTCTTACTATGCTCCCTGTATGGATGAGATGACAGTGGGTGGATGTGGATCCAGCTTGCTTTGGGTTGAGATGAGGTCTTCTGGACTTCTGGCCTGTGTTGAGCCTCAAACCACTCTCCTGATCTCAGCCTCCCAAATAGCTAGGATCACAGGTTGGGCACCACATGGGCTAACACGTACCTCGTATAGTTTGGTACAGAAAGGCCTACGTGAGCAGCTGGCACATCCTTGAAGCTGACCATTATAGCGAATCCCCTTCGTGGATCCTGGGGGGATGGGGGAGGGTGTCCAGGGACCGTCCTCTGAGAACAGGCCACGAGCCAGCGGGTTGTCTGGTGATCCATGCCATTTACAAGAAGCGCCTTTGACAAAGAGGAAAAGGAGACCTCTGCTAAAGCAAGAGAGAGTCACGTTCTCACCGCACAGCCACCGATCAGAGAACAAAGGAGAATCCGCAGGCATGTGAAGGACTCGGCGGCAGCGGGGCCGGGCTGGTCACCACGGCAAACCCTCCTCTCAGAGATCCCTGCCCCACAGCGCCCTGCGTCCTCCGGGGTGCTGTATAGCCCCTGACCTGCGGAGACGGGCAGCCGCGTCCCTTTCCAGCCCTGGCTTCCGGGGCCCCCCATCCTTGACCTGCGGAGAATGGGCAGCCGCGTCCCTTTCCAGCCCCCGCTTCCAGGGCCCCCCGTCTCCAGCCCCTCTGTAAGCGACAGTGTCCATGTGCAACACAGGGACACACCCAGCGACAGTTCCTCTCCGGGCTGGAGTCCGCGGAACTGGGCATTTCAGACAGACTTGGAATAAACAGCGGGGGTCTATGACTGATCCGTGTTCACCAACTTCAAATGACAGCAGAGTCTAAGGCAACTGCTCTCCCACAGCGGCGCTTCCTCACGTCCTCAAACTGTCCCCCCCTGTTCCTCCAGCAGACAGGCTGACTCTACTGGGGGAGTGGGGAAGGGGGGAGAGGGGAGGGGGCAGGTGAATATGACTCAGCACGCCCCATGGTACATGGAAGTGAAGAGGAAGCCTCCTAACTGGGCCATAAGACAGGAACAAAGGGCTGGAGTTGGTCAAAATACACTTATGCCCACACAGAATATCACAATGAAAACCCTTTGTACACACTCCGTATATTAATAAAAAGAAAGAAAACATCTCAGTAAACTCCTTTTCTAATCTGAATAAATGCGAGGGGGTTTTGCTAGACTAGATCTTTCCAAACAGTAAGTTAAGGGATAAAATGCTTAATGAAAAACTTAAGTGAGAGCAAGAAAGCACTCATATGAGAATATGCATCAAACTGTTCTCTGATAAAGAACATGGGTGGATGAAATTTCAGAGCCAGGAGGTTCTGGACCTGAACTAGTTCAGTTGTATAATTGGCTCAGGGAGCCGAGTTTCAAATGCTAAACTCCAGGGCTGGTCTGTGTTTGTGTTTCTGCATAATCAGGTGGGTCTATGAGGATGTTTGTTTTATTACTAGTGAGTAAACAAATGCAAATGCTAGTGAGCATGGGGTATGACAATAAACAGAGCAGGTATATAAGAAGTTAGGCCTTGAGGTAATCTTTTACACGGAGACCCATGCTCTGACTCAACACTCCCCTATCAGGAAGCAAAGGAGACCACAATGAAATCAAAAGTGTATCTGGCTCTAGACCCAAATGGTAAATAAGGAATATTTCCAGGCATCCTTTTTAGGGAAATAATCTATCGATTGGCATACATTTAGCACACCCTTTTCTTTAACACAAAGGTGTCTTGGGTTCTTTGCTCTGGTAGTTCTTACTTCTCACTTTATCTCCTTCTGTGGGCAATTCCGTCATTGACTCTCAGGCCGGCCAGCTTCTCAGCGTCCAACACTGACCTGTGGGAGCCGGGTGCGCTCCCAACCACCAGACCACCCCATACTCCGGGTGGGGAAGTGCTGGCTGCTTATTGGGCAGCAAGGGTCAGTCTCCACCTCCCTGCCCCGCCTCCACCGGCCCCATGGCCAGATAAATGCACCGCCCTTCTACTCAGACATCAGTGCCCTCAGGCACACCCCCCCCCCACCTAACTTCACAGCTGTTTAACGCCCCGGTGTGAATACAGTGGCTGGGTTTTATGTTGTACACATTGTATAGCAGACATTAAAACTGAGTGTTAGAATGTGAATACTCAGGAATTGGAACACTTTCAGAGCGTATGAAAAAGAACAACTTCCGTACAATAAAACATACTTGTGTCTGAGAGCCTCAATAACTCAATAAATGATTGGAATGGAGAGACATGGAAAAAAATTAATTATTCAGCAAGACTTTCTAAAACAAAAGATTTTTTTTTCAAATTGGAAAAGCTGGCACACACAAAATTTTACACCCCCAAAATGTTAGCCGGTATCGAGCCCTGACATAAACCATGGCTGTGGAAGCGTGCCCGAACCCCACGCAAGGCTTTGGTTACGAAGCCATAGTTCAGATTCGTCCAGTCTCGTCGGAAATGATCCTTTTCCTCCATGTACATTCGGGGCTTGATGACCGTTCTTGGGTCGTTAGCACTCCTTGTTTGGAGGTGGGTGGCTAAGGGTGCCTGAGAGCTGTGAAAAGCAGCAGCCAGGAGTATTGGCTCCTCCGGGGATGGAGGGTGAGCAGTCGGTTCTGTCCTGGCTGACCGTGGCGGGGCTGCGTGTGGGAAGGGAGTAGGAGGCTCCTGTTCATCATGAGTGTCCCTGTGGCTCGCCGAAGCTATTTCAAGGGATCACTGGTGGAAACCGCTGATAGTCACCCTCCGATTTTCACTCTGCATGTGACATCAATGTTGTCAATACGACAGCATCATCTGTCAAAAGCATCACTCACTCGCAAACTGCAAAGTTATTTACAGCCGTGTCTTCACTCACTGTAACACTACCACTCAACACTCCGCCGTCCCTCCTCCGCTCCCGCAAAACATCCGGGCCGGCTTTTCAAGAAGCTCTATTTTGGGTTAGGCTTACAACCTGCAAATGAACCCCAAAAGAAAATTTTCTTCTGTTGTCCAAATGTCATTTGGACAAATGGATAAACTTTTCACAAAAAAAAAAACAAAAAACAAAAACAAAACTCCAAACCTGGCATTTCAAAATGAGTTCCACATAGTGCTGAAAAGTGACATTTCCAATGACAGCAATATGGATTCCCATGAGCGAAGCCTGGGTCATATGTGCTCTAATTATAACCGTTGTAAATGCGTGTGTTCAATTTAGAAACCCGTTATAAGAACAGAGCTTCTGGTGAAGAACCAACTATTAATCTGTGTTTACAGAAGTCTAGTTGATATGGGCCTTCGATTATGGTTACACATAGCCTTCACTCGGGAGCACTGGATGAATGAGTAACTCAGCACATGGCCTAGAGACTGGAGCCCACGGAGTGGTGACAGTGCGTCACAGAGCAGGGTGACGGAAATTGCAGCATTCTTAGAAGAACATCCCATTCTCTTTGCACGGAAAAAAAAATCTCTGCACCTCCCTCTGCAGCTCGTGCCAACACAAGACGTAATCCTGGTTCTAAGGGATGGTGAAGACTGGGAAACTGAGGCAGGTCACAAGGTAACTTGGCAGAACATTGCAAGTTCAGCTATATAATAACTTTCAGAAGCCATTTATCCCACAGTTCTCTCTGAGCATAGATGAATGTTATTATCAATGATACTAAAGAGCGAGCACGTAAAGAAAGAAAGAAATCGGGTGCTATGCACCTTTGTCATCTGGGCAAATCAGAACTGGAGTTATTTAAAATTGGAGCATTTAAAAATAGCAAAGCCTTCTAGTAAATACAAGCCTATTGTATTCTGGGTGCAAATGACCTAACTTAAACCTCCTTCCACAAAACAAACGTGTTAGCATGGTTCTCCTGTTACAAGTTATGATAGTGTGATAGAATATCTAAGGACATGCTCAAAGATCTGTAATGAATGTAAATGGTTGGATAGTTTACATTGCTGCGATCAACACATAAACAGTAGGACTTTTATACTTTCTCTTTTAACTCTCACAACAGCCCTGCAGTAAGAACTACTTATGTCCTCATTTTAATAGACAAACAAACCAATAAAACCTTAGACTTTTAATGCCGTGCATTGTACAATATTACATGATTGCACAGGGATTTAAATGTGGAGTTTTGACTCCCAAATTGGGGTTTTCCTCAGCTGGACGATCACGCCAAGCCAAAAGCTGGAAGAGGAATCCACACCTTTTGTTTTCCATCTTGCCTTTCTGTCCTGACAGAGTTTGGGAGGCTGGGAGTCTGGGAGTCTGGGAGGCCCTGTCTCCCAGGTGTGATTCTGTGTGCACGTTTGGTTCTCACCCCTCTGTGCCCACGGCGCTTCCCGCCTCTGAGCCCTGAGCCTTCCTTGCGCTGCACTCAGAGTGGTTGGGCCACTTCTGCTAATACTTTGCTTGCCTGCCTGCTTGCACTCTCTCTCTCTTTCTCTCTCTCTCGCTCGCTCGCTCGCTTGCTTGCTTTTCTTTTTGTTAGTCATGGGGCTTGAACTCTGGGCCTGGGCACTGTGCCTCAGCTCTTCAGCTCAAGGCAAGCGTTCTACCACTTGAGCTACAGCGCCACTTCTGGTTTTCTGGGGGTTTATTAGAGGTGGGAGTCTCACAGACTTTGCTGCCTGGGCTGGCGTTGAACTGTGATCCTCAGATCTCAGCCTCCTGAGTAGCTGGGATGACAGGTGTGAGCCACCGGCGCCCGGCTGGGTATTTGTTTTTCACTGAGCTTTTTCTGTAGAACCTGTAGTGTCGGGTACCAGGCCCCTGAAAACACAGGTTGTACGTCGTCGTACCGGGAAACTCCAGTCATTCCCCCGGTTTGTCTGCACCGTGGCTTACTGACTGATGCCCACACACAGACTTTGTCTCGTGTTTCTCACAGTCACTTGAGGCCGCACTGACCCTAACGACCAGCTTCTTTCTTCTTCCCCCTTTCCAGATGTGTTTTGGTATTGCATTCTTTTTTTCTGTTTCCACGTGCACGCTGGCCTGCTGGAGTCTGTTTTCTCAAACTCCACCTTTGCCTACCCTGATCTTATCTTCACACTGCGGGACCTGTCTGGTCCACCACAGGTAGTCCAGACCGTGAGCAGCCGTGATTCCTTCCACAGTGGACACACTGTCACCGCCCCGGTCCTGCCTTCACACCCGTGTCTGTCTCCGCAGGTCTCTCACGGCTCTCATTGCTCATGTTCTTGATGACAATAAAAAGCAGAAGGTCCCATTCATAACCCTTCCTTGTTGAATGGCCACCTTCTCACGCCAGCTACTGACAATAGTTTGGAAGCAGCAAACATCAAGTCTGATTTCTTAGGCCATGCATTTACCGTGGCTGAGGGCCACTTCTAAGTGATTAATCATGTGAAAGCCGTTTGCAGTATTCAAAAGATCAACCTGAACGTTAACTCTCAGCACCACAAACTCTTTAGAGGCTTGCAATAGCTTCCTTATTTTTAAAAACATTTCTGTATGTCAACGCTCAGAGAAGTAAGTCTCTGTTACTCCTTAACCTTGACAAAATATGGGCACAATTTATTTACAGTTTGAGAGCTATGGTTTTTGTAGAAGTACGTGTGTCTGCTGAGATGTGCTGGGCAGCAATGGCCAGGCTGGGAGGAGCATTCACACCCATCCATCCCCACACATGCTTACAAGTTTCCAAATGAGGCCCTCCCTGGAAGAGTCCATGTCTAGCTAGTAAAATTCAGTGCCTATTTCAGAATCCTTCCTTCAATATATTTTTTTGTTTGACTAACAACTCACAATCTGCTATGTATGCTTTTAGGACCAAGACCAGGATTTGAACTTGGTACCTGGTTGGTACCTCTTCCAACTGAACCATTGCCTCCAACCCCTACCATGTATTTTTTAATGCATTCTGTTTTTACCTATTTCCTACGAGGTTTCCAGGGCGAGTAACCTTAGAAGTGGAGTGACTAGAGCGCTTTCCTGACCCCATTTGCTGACCTGGGACTTGGACCCAGGTCTCATTTCCAACTCATAGTTCTTCTATTCTAGAAAATTCTAAATACATGTACTACCTACCATGAAAAGTATCATTAGTTTTACAAGAACAAAAACAATTCCATCACACTGTTATTTGATCTGACATGAACAGAGGAAAGAACATCCTGATTAATTTCACTGTCTGGTTTCCAATTGTTTTTTCCCAATTCAAAAAATGCCCCTACCATCACTATAGCACTTAAACCTCGTTCCCGAAACCTCTTCCAAATCTGATAGTACTTGGTGGTTGTAACTTTTCCACCAGTTTTTAGTGCTTTGTGGAGGTGGTTTTTAGCAAGGAGACTTCTAATTTCCTACTGGAGACCCGAAGCGCGCCCATGAAAACACTACTTTTGCACATGGGGTTACCTCTGGCGACATCGAGACAAAACTTCGAGACAAAACTGCCAGGTAATGAGGTACTGCTCTCGAGCACCTTAAGCACTTGCACATTCAAACATAGGGGGGGTTTTATTAGTGACACTACTTTTTCTAAGTTCAAGCTGCTTCTTCATTCAAAATGATGGCTGATTACTTCACTTGCAGATAAAGTATTTCGTTTAGATGCACACAGAAATCCCCAGCTCTGCTTCGAACACCAGCATCCTAACTACATCGTGGGGTTTCTCTTCTTTGTGCTAACTGTCTCAGGTGCTGAGAGAAGGTATGGAGAACAGGGGGAGTGAGTCACAACGAATTGGAGGACAGGGCGGTGGAATGACTGCATCAAGGTGTGCTTCTGGGTTGGTCTTCTATTGAGGCTATACACCAAGATACAGGCCTAAAGTAGCCCTGGTTTATTATCTGGAAGTTTAGGCAGCTTGAAGTCTGAGAGGAATCTTACCTGAAGCAGGAAGCTGGGGAGGGGACGGGGACTGTGCGCTGCTTTGTGTGGCCTCCAGAGGTGGCCTACACGCCCTGGCTTCCAGCCCCACCACCTCTCTCCAACCTTTGCCTCCTTTGTCTTTCTACAGCCCTGCGAGAGCTTCTGTGCTTGTAATGGGCCTGTGTGCCATGGATACAGCCCTCTGACCTCCAAACCTTCACCTCCGCGTGCACAGCAGCCCTTGTCACGCGCATTTTCGGGGATCCAGATGTGGCTATTTTCGGGCGCTATTCTGCATAACAGGATTCATAAAAGATAACTTTTATGTCAGTATTGAGATAAAGGACGTTTTAAAAATGCGTCCTGGAATTGATTTTTTTCCCCTGTAGATACTGAGATCTGTGTAGGAAAAACAAGAGATGAGAATGCTATCTAGCAGTTGCTTTTCCAATAGACTTCATGTTTGACTAGTAAATCAGGTATCAGAAAGCAGTCCTGAACTGGGAGAGGATGTGTCTTCCCTCACAGATCAACACATAGAAGAACTGGGAGAGGATGCGTCTTCCCTCACAGATCAACACATAGAAGATTAAATCGTGGGGAAAATGCATGTTAAGCTGAAGACACAAGGTGAAGTTGTGTTCACGATAAAGTGTTCCATGGAGATCAGCACGTGTGAGATGTCTACGCGCCGCTGCTCACACCTCAGTGAGATGGTTGTGGCTGGCGAGCCAGCTGCAGGCAGCGGGAACTCAGTTAGTAACATGGAGGACGCTTTGGCCTCTTCATGTTTAAGCACTCCATCATCCCATGCTTTAGAAGTTACTTTCAATAATGCCTAGCAATTTAGCTCTCTAAAGTTATATATTTTGGACTTTGGTCTTTTGTTATTGTCGCTTGCATGTTTTAGTGGTTACTGGGTTTGGACTCGGGGTCGTGAGCCTGCTCAGCAGGCTCTCTACCACTTGAGCTGTTTCCAGATCCACTGAAGATCAAAGTCTCCCAGATCTCAGCCTCCCGAGTAGCTGGGATTGTAGGCGTGAGCCACTGACTCCCAGTGAAAGCAAAGAAAAAGTTTTAAAAGTTTTACTCTTAAATCTCCACTCTCATTCTTCTTTTTTGTTGTTGTTTTGGTGGTCAAGGGGCTTGAACTCTGGGCCTGGGCACTGTCCTTCAGCTCTTCAGCTCAAGGCTAGTGCTCTACCACTTGAGCCACAGCACCACTTCTGGTTTTCTGGTGGTTAACTGGAGATAAGAGTCTCATGGACTTTCCTGCTTGGGCTGGTTTTGAACCGTGATCCTCAGATCTCAGCCTCCTGAGTAGCTGGGGTTACAGGCGTGAGCCATAGGTACCCAGCTTCTTAATGACCACATTCTAAGGACTACTGTATTTTTGTAAAGATAATTCTGCTTTTGAGCGTTTGGAAGTTGCATTTTATCTCTAGATATAGGCTCCTTGGTTTTATTAACAATAGCATAGGGACAAAGAAAACACAGTACATAAATGCACACAACGGCCATGGGGCACCAGGGCCTGTTTTCTGGTGCTGTGTCAACTCCCAGCTCTGAGTTCATTGAAACAGACTGTGAAAGGAATATTGGCACCACCACCAGGACCTCTATGTTCCCAGACAGCTCATCAGCAAATGTAAACTAGCATGTGTGCATACACACACAGTGCTAACTGGGTTAAGAATTGAATACAAACTCTAATCGTCATTAGAAGCCAATGAATTTCTATTAAATAGCATAATAAGACATATTACTTTGTGTCAATGTTATCACACAACTGGAAGACAAGACAAAGAAGAGGACGCTGCTACTTTTTAAGCTAGTGTCATGATTTGAACTCACAACCTTGCTCTTGCTCAGCTTATTTACATGGCAGGTGGTCTACCATCTGAGTCAAGCCTCCAGCCTGTCTTTTTGCTGGTTTATTTTGGAGATGGTATGTAGTGGGCCTTTCTGCTTGGGCTGAATTTGAACAGAGATCTTTTGGCTCACAGCTTACAGAGTAGTTAGAATTATAAGTGAAAGCCACCAGTACTCAGCTTAAGATGTTTTCTAAGCTACTAATGCAAGGCCTCATACATGATATAAATTGCATAAGTCAGAGTAAGTGAAGCTTTGTGAGGCAGAGTTTGGAGAACAGAGAAAACCAGTGTAACTTTTTGACAATTAAATGCTTCTGAGTGCCCTCTCATTGTTCATTCAAGTCCCTGAGCATCTGTAATTACCAAGAATCAAATGATGAGGTTTCAAAAGAGACAATTAAAATGCTCCGTGGTAATTTGGTTGTATAAGGGTCACCAGTCCGGGGCATAGGAGAAGGAGAATGCCGTGTGGATGTGAGCCCTTGCCTGACGGCCCGGCGTGGCAGCACGCTCCGCAGCTCGCCAGGCGGGTGCAGGGTACGATTACACTCTGTAGAGAGTCGGAGCACGCGTGGGTGCTGCCTGGCACGCCGTAGTCCAGGCAACCCGCACCGGAGCAGACATCACATCCTGATGAGCAGCAGGCGTGTGGAGGTGAGCCCTTCCGTTCACAGTGTTTCCCCAGTCCCGATCTCCTCGCTGCGTTTTCTGTATGGACGCGTGCATGCGTACATCGCACGCGCATGCACGTACGTAAGCTTCGTTTGGTTCCAACATAAACAGCCACTGGTGATGAGCAAGCCAAAGCCATCCGAATGCATCTGAACCACATGGTCCTGCTGTGTCAAAACCTCTCCAATCATAAAGTCACTTCGAAAATGGAGATCATTGTATGCCATCCGTTTTCTTCTTCGAATTGGCCACTGTTTTCCAGTGGTACAACCAACTAGGCCTGGTGCCCTGCTCAGGGGATGTGGGCAAATTACTCAAGTAGGAATTTCACGGTGGACAGTACCGTCCCCTCCCCTCCCGGCACCGAAACCTCATCTGAAGGCAGACTTTAAATCCCCAACAACATCAGTGATGAGGAAAGGAGAAATCATGAATAATCTTCACACTACCACCAGGAGGAAGCGAAGAAGCAAAGCACGATGAACTGTCCTCATGGGATCGGAAATCCCGGCACTGGGATTAGGTCTTGAAACTCGGACTCTGGGTCCCCTGATGGCAGCACTTCTGGGGGGGGGGGGGAGGAGGTGCTGTGTGCAGGGAGGAAATTGCTGTCAGCCGTGGCTCTCCATCTTTGTGACCAGGAGGGGAAGAAGATGCTCAAGTGCCTTCGGGCCTTTATAGACACTTGCCTTCCCCCTCGGTGTTTCTAGTCTTCATAAAACGCGAGTGGAGTGACGGGTGGGGTGGGGGCTCATTCCGGATGCTTCCGCGCCAGCCCTACCTTGCACTTTACATGCTGACAGTTTTGGAGCCATTTGAACCGCTCATTGGCTCAGTGGTGCAATATTTTTTTAAAGTTATTTCTGACCGTAACAGACACTTTTAGACCTGCGGTGATGAGCCAGCCCCACAGGCAGAAGACAATAAAGATTTAAGGGCTGTTCAGTGAAGCACCGCGGCCTCTTGGTGGAGGAGAGGGACCAATGCGGCAGGGCGGCCTGGCCAGCAATTATCTCTCCCAAGACCCGTGTTGGTTTTATTTTCCGTTTAAGGCAGCAGGTCACTGCCCTGGGAGATGGCATGCAGAGAAAGACCAGAGGGTGTCTGAAGATGTGAACTTCTTTTGGGGCTGTTGTTTGGATTTGATAAACAAAGTGTGTTTGAAGCGGATAAAATACTGGAAACTGATCTCAAGTGACTTCTGTTGTGTGTTTGGCCAGCCCCTTCGGATTGAGTCTGCACAGGTGGCCAAAATGACGGAACTTAGCAAATCTGACTTTTCAGTCACTGTTGTTTATGTTCCTAGAATGAGATAGGAAATGCAGTGTACTTCATATCTTAAAACCAGACCAACCACGATGTTATCCTGAGTGTGTTTGCTAGTGTTACCCATGTTTGCATTCTATGTTACTAGATGTATGAGCTGGGTTATAAACAAGGTGGTTTAGCCTTCATCTGAGAACCACGGAACTTCACTGGTTCCCATCTCAGTAACATCGTCTTTTATGGATGTGTTTAACAGGTTTCTTTCCTGGTGGAAACAAATTGATAGGATTGTTCTTGTACTCTTTACTCAAAAGCAGTATTCTTTTTAAAAATGGAAAAAAGGTTATTTGCTATCTTGTACAGATAAAATGCATACCCATTTGTGTATAAAGCATGTATTTACGTATATATATAATATATATATACAATATATATTATATATATATAATATATATACACACACACTCAAACATATACACCACCATACATACCGGCTGACATTTTCATTTACTTACTCATGTATATGTCTACACAGATACACATGTCATTTTGTCACATATATGGATGATTACATGAACAGTGGCACTCTGACAACTGGATGCCCACATCATACTACTGAAGGATTTGTTAGTATGGAAAATCCTGTGCAAATACAGACGTAGAGGTAACAAACAAACAAGAAAACAAAGACCAACACTGAGGAATCTGCTCTAAAAATTGCACAGGACCTTGGTCCATGACTCCAAAGCTCCAGTATTCCTTTGCCTCCCAGCTCATCTCCCTTGTCAGCCTTGAGGAAGACTTGGGTTTGAAAGGAAGGAAGGAAGGAATTTCTTCTGGACTCACTGTAATTCTACTAACCTCAAGACTTCCGGCTATTTCTTCACTTGCCTTACGGTTCAGGCTTCTGGAAAGAGTAGTTGGCACTCGCTCATTTTCACCCCCTTTCCTCCCCTCCCCGTCCTAAATGCAGTCTCATTCTGCTTCTGCAGATCTCTTGGAATGACAGTTTTTGAGCTGTCCTGACGAAGCCCCAAGAAGCTCCCCCCATGGGTCCCTAGGCCATGTCTCCTTCCACCTGCCTTCTGCAGGTGCTCTCTTCTCTTGGTTTTCTTTGTGATTCCTTTGAGGGTTCTTCTCCATCTCGTCACCTCTGTGGCTTTCATCCCTTTTATGTCCAAAAGGGACATTGTTCGTGGTGGCCCCACCCTGCAGAGACGCTGGGAAATTCCTCTAAACCAGAGGGGTGAGCTTGAACGTCTCCTAACTCCAGACTCACCTCTGAAGTTACGGCTGCATGGCTCCACGCAGGCTTGAGGTGCTGATCGCAGTGGAACTTCTCCAAACTCAGCTTGTGCTCTCTCCCTGGCCCGCCCGGCGTCTGTGCCGGGGCCCGCGGGGCCTGCTCTCCTGCTTCTAAGCCGTCCGCAGCAGCACGGGCTCTTCCAATGCAGCCAGTCACACTCCTCCCATCTTCTGCTTTTATTCTGTTCAGCCTTCAGCTCTCCGGAAGTGTCGCGGCGGCCTCCCCCCCCCCCCATGCCCTCCATTCGCCCTCACCCCATGCGGTCCCTCGTCTGTGTCAGGTCACATCACATCTCTGCTCAAGACGCACAGCCGTCCTCCCGTGTTCTGCCCACGGCCCCTCTGGTCCTCAAGCCTGCTGGGTGCCAGGTTCAGGGCCGCACTGGCAACCCCGCCGGCAGCCACGGGTCTGCTGGGCCACCGTCTCCGACACGCGCCGCTCACGCACATCTCTAGGGACCGCTGGCAGCCATTCCCACACTTGCGTGTGACTCACCTGGCCCGCCCACTTTGCCCTATCTTAATAAAAATGTTGAACTTTTCCCCATGTTTACTGCGACCACCTCTAGAACAACTCATTCACCCTGCAGAGGCTCGGGGAAAACCAACCCAGGAGTGGGAGCGCCACCACCTTCAGTCTGCTCGACGCTGGGCAGCGCTTGCTTGCCCCTCATCCATATGCCCTGGAGAAAGCCTGGTTTATAAGCCCATTGCCTAGCTGTGTTTTCTTTTAGATGAGAGACATGAAAAGCAATGAATAATTCCAGAAGCATGCTGTCTTTCCTGACGCCTCCAGACACTCACACCACACCATTAGAAACCAGGCCTGTTGGCGTGGCAGCGGGGGTGGGGGGGGACACCAGCACTGATGGCAGGCAGGACACAAACACAACAGGCCTGTTGGCGCGGCAGTGGGTCACATACCAGCACTGGTGGGGTTTGGGCTGCACGCTGCCCCCCAGCTCTGCATCTGTCCTCAGTGAGCAGGGTTATTAACACCCACAGTGTGCTGCATTTGTATATGTATGGCTTCCAAAGATAACGCAATAGAGAGACTATAAATCAAGAGCACAAAAGAAGTGAACTAGACTTCTGTGATGGAAAATGGGATGGGTGGACTCCACGACCACTGGCGAAAGGAACAGAGAAGAATAAGTGTCCGAATGCATTGCTTCGCTATGTGAGGATGGCGTGATGAAACCAGGGAGCAGGAGCAGGAAGGACAGAAGAGAGCAAGCCACGGGGCTAACCCGTTAGCGAACAGTGAGACACCACGGTGAGCCACTGTGGACAATCACACTACCTCTAAAGATGAATGAGAGGAATGGAAGACAGGCCATGTTCAGGGAGGGGAGCGAGTGGGGGAGGGAGGCCCAAGTGGCGGAAGAACTCTCTGTACATGTATAAAGGCAGAACAATGAATCTTGTTGAAACTGCTTCAAGAAGGGAGGGAGAGGTATCTGGGGGTGGTGTGAGCTTGATCGGGGTACACTACATATATATATACATATATATATATATCAAACACACATGATATATTTCTATATATATTATATATACCTACATAGGGTAATATCACAATGAAATCTTTATGCTAATGAACATATGCTAATGAAAATGTTAAGAAATATATACTAGGACAAATGAGAAAATTTGCCCACTATAATATATAAATAGCGCACAAGTGTGACTTAGGGAAAGGCTGCATCTCTTGACCGTGCTTGGGACTACACTAAGTACAAGTATGATTATATACTTTGCTTAGAGAGAACTTCCTGGGTTGTGTTTGGACTTTGTTCTTCGGCTTTGAGTGTTTTGGGGGTTAAATTTAAGACATTTTTCTGAGGAAAACCCACAGGCTAAACGATATTAATCAGATATTATATTCTACTTTGAAACAACCAAATCGCACTGCTTTAAACACGTGAGATTGCCCTTTAGGTTCTGCCTGTATCGTGTGAACAGCGAGGTGAAAACGAGAAACTTGGCCAAGCCATGGACAGCACGGTGAGAGTCATTTCCAAAGACAGCTCTTCTAACTTCTAACAAGGCCGAGGGCCGACACACAGCAGGCCTCCACCGACCGTGCTCTGAGGAGCCTCAGCAGAGCCTTACTGTGAGGGCGGCCCCCGCCCCTCGCCCCCCCCCCCCGTCTCACCGCGGTGACCGCGTGGCCAGCACAGCGGAATATGTGGACAGCTCTCATCGGCTGGAACGGGTGCTCTTACGCATTTCACCAGGAAGTCCTCCACAGTGGACGCTCCGTCCTTCTCCACGCATTTCTGTGGCTCTCGGGTGCCGTTCCCAGGCGTCAGGGCCGGGATGCTGACTGAGCTCCGGGGGGGGGGGGGGCTCATCGTGCACATCGGGAGGCCTTCAGTGGGGAGTTGGCGGGGCACCGGGCGGGGCACGCGCGCGTGAGCCACGCTTGGCATGCGGAGGGGTCGTGTGACGTGAGGATTGAGGAAGAACGCATTCCTAGGCAGCGTGTGAAGTGCAGGGGTGGACACCATTCTTGTCCCCACCATGAAAGGACAAGGGAAGCCTCTGTGGAGGTGTCTGGAATCACCTGTCCTCACCCACTCACACAGGTGGCGCGTCCACAGAGAGCGTGGCCGCGAGCGCTTTCTAACACAAATGCCAGCGTGCAAGCTGAAGGTGTCAGCGGTCAATGAAGACCAAACTGTGCCAGACGTGGTGGCTGGTGAAGGTAGGGCAGGGCCTCCCATCGCTGGGCCGCGGCAGAGGAGCAAGGCCACGGGAGGGAGAGGCCACACTCCTGGACGGAGAACAGCTTGGAAACACAACCCTTTGCTTCCTGGCTCTGCGAACTTCTGATGAGCAGAAGCAGCCATCTCCTTCCTGGGCATAAACCTGAGCTGGCCCTGATGAACATCCAAGAGATAGAAGAGCTGTGAACTAAGCTACTGATGAGATGTGGAAAACAGGTATGGAAATGGTGATTCAATCGTGCCAAGTAACAGCTCTCTGGAAGAAAGGCAGGGAGGCAGGGTTGGGAGAGAGGGAGGGAGAGAGGGAGGGATCAGGGAGGGAGGGAGGGAGGGAGGGAAGGAGGGAAGGACGGAGGCAGGGAGGGAGGGAAGGAAATCAATAAGCCAGAAAAGTGTACCTATTCAATGATTAGAAAGAGCATAGGGAAACTAGAATGCTAAATTCAGGCTACTCAGAAATTCCAAATCAGGGATTCACAATTTATCTGTCACTTCCAAGGCTTGGCCATGGCCACAAAATGCTATCAAGTTAATTTTTTTGTTTAAATCAGCCTAATCCTGTGTAATAATAACAGGTGTGAAATTCTGCCATTGGAACACTAGCCTACAGAGAAGAATGGGACGTTCCATCTATTTTAGAGAGGAACCTAGCCAGCAGGGATCTTGTATTATTTGTTTGTACCCTGCTCCTTATAAGATTTAAAAGTGTCTTAAAATTATGATATGTATACCACAAGATCATTAACAATAAGGATATATGCACACACACATATATGCGCGTGTGTATGTGTGTGCGTGTGTGCGTGTGTGCGTGTGTGTGTGTGTGTGTGTGTGTGTGTGTATTAGGGCTTGCAGAGGAAGAAGCAATACACTGTCCCTTCAGGCTAAAACAGTTACCATGTTGAGTATTAAATTTAGCCCTGTGCCTTGTGAAAAGGTCAACATTGTATCTAACTTGCTCTGGGGCTTTATGACCTTAGTTGACCCTTGCTACCCTAGGGAGATACCCATATGGAAAAAGGGACTGTGTTCTTTTTCTGTGTTCAGCAACAATGAAGCTTCCTGGAATGGCTGCAGAGAAACCCACACGCCCAGCCCACGCTTCAAACCTGACAGGTTCTGCTGGCAGAAAGGGTGGGCGAGCAGCGTACCCAGCGCCGGGACCCAGCACCGGACTCACCGAGGCCGGGCCTGGCAGAGGTGACCTGCCCCGGGGTCAGCGGTCGCCGGCTGCGTCACAAACGCCCCCAACCGAGGGCAATCAGAAGGAAACCTGGGTGGTCCTTCCGGAACGAGGGCTGGCCTCCCCTGGCGCCCACCTGAGGCCACCCACAGATGGACAGGTGGCCACCGTGCCGGCTCCTCCCACGGCCCGTGACCGGCACGTGAGGGGCGGCGCGGGAGAATGGCTCCTGCTTCTCAGGGGATGGAAGTGGGGCTCTCCGGGGACGTGTCCTAAACACAAGCCTTCCCGGAAAGAAGGAGAAGCTTCCGGTTCACCCCGGGGCCACCCACGCTCAGAGCTGGACAGGAGCACCTGTGATGAGTGCACGGTGCCCCGTGAGGCCACGCGGACAGAAACAGAAGCTCTTTGTGAAGGAACAGCGAGAGGAGGGCGTAAAGCGGCAACTGTCAGGGCTGTATTGGAAGATGTGAGTCCCTGGATCCTAGGGCACAGATGGCCAACGCGACAGGGATCTTGCGGATGGGATTCTAGGCGGGAATGAACTACACACCGAGGCAGGTTTCACGCCGCTCTCATGTTGTCTTGGTATTTTACCGGTGATCATGTAACCCTTACATCCATAGATTATTACCAGAAGGCTTTTTTCCTGCTCAGAAACCCAAATTCCACAAAGATTTTTATTTTGACCACTCTAGGGCTTACACACCGGGTTTCTTACTCTTGCTCCCAACTTGCTTGCTTGTGGCTGGTGCACGACCCCTTGAGCCACACCTCCCGCTAGCTTTTGGCAGGCTCACAGGAGTGTTCTCCCTGCCCTGGCTGGCTTTGAACTGCGCTGCCCTGGGTCTCAGCCCCCTGAGTGGGTGGGTTTACGGCTGTGATGCGCCACAGGCCCATCCCAGACTCTGCACTTGTGACTCTGTGTGATTGTGAAAAGGTAGGGAGTCTCTCGGACTTTGTCGTGGTGTCTGGACATCCAAGATAATACTAGCTGCTTGAGTCACCATGACAAGGAAGGTGAGGAAGGCACTCACTCAGAGTTCACAGGCAGAGCCTGCTGCTTGAAACAGAGCTGTGCAGAGCAAACCCAAGGCCACCGTTAACCTAGAAATCAGGTGCCTGGCTATCATGGTTTGTCTTGCTCTAACAGGTCAGTTATTACCTCACATAAATCCAGTGTCCATATTCATGCTTATGATTTTTTTTCTCAACAGGTTTAGGACTTCCACTAATAAATGTATACAAAGAATAACGCTAATTTTAAATCAGAGCACTAACAAAAGACTAACCCCTATTCCTCAGTTTGTAAGACATTTTGCCTTGTAACAGCCTAAAATTGAGAACAAAGTAGCTGTCTAGCTATCTATACATAGCCTACCTTTGCACCTGAATGAACACCTTTATTTTTAAGTTTGGTTCTGCTTGATTTTGCTCAGCCAGGCTGAAACCCGATGAGAAAATGAGGATGGGGGCTGATTTCAGGTGTGTGGTCAGACACAACCTGGCTGACCTTGGAGCAAGAAGCAACAGGCCGTAAAAGTGTCCGTCGGAAACAGTGTGTGAGCGGACAGATCAAAAGCTCTAGAATCACAAGATTTCAGATCCAACAGTCTCCTTTTTTCTGTACTTACACCATGAAAATGGTACAGACTTCCTTGTTACTTCTAAAAGAAGGAAGGAAATGAGCAGAAAGCCGAGGAAGAAGGGACACATAGAATCTTCTAGATCTTTCTGGCCTCACTAAAGCCAGCCCTCTCCTCTCGGATTAGACATTTTGCCTCCTGCATTGTAACTTCAGATTTTCAGACCTGCCGGGGAGGCTTTCAATTCTGCCTGCCTGCCAACCTATTGCTATCTTAAATTTCAAAGACAAAATTGGAACACATGTCTCCAGAGCTTTTGATCTTGATATTCCAAGGATACATGAGTAAATTACTTTGTCATTCCGGAGACAAAGAACACTGTCATAGGCATCATGAATAAAATCATTTTTACTGAGAAAAATAGTACGGCATGAAGAAAACTTATTTACTCCTCTAACATATCTCATCCTGAGTTAGTAACTCCATGGTATGGTTGGACATGAGCATCTTGTGTTGCTGACAGACACAAGTATGTACCATGGACGAGAAAGCGGTCTGTTGGTAAAGGGGCCATGTAAGACCAATAGACTAGTCTATGGAGTCATAGCTAATCACTGTCCATTTTCCAGCTCAACCAGCTGACACCGTTCTGAGACATGCAGCAGAAAGCAATCATAGCTTTGCCTGGTCTGCCACTGCGATGTGCTTGTAACTCAGACTCCCTTATTGTTTAAAAAATGAAAAGAAACGTTTGCCACAAGTGTTTTGTCCTGCTCTGCACCTGCCACACAGGGTCATGGCAGCCGCACGGACCTCAGCCTACCCATGCTGGGCCGACGGGCTGTCCACACAGGACCCCCGGTGCAGTGGGGTCCTACGGTGTGTCCTACTGATTCGTCAAAGGGTTAGCCCAGCTGCGACTCTGACGCCGAGGTCCCTGGATGATAAAAGGGGAATGAAAACGGAACTTCCGTCCAAAGAAGCTGGAGGGGTCTGTGAGGTAAGAGGGCCCCAGAGACCGTTCCTGGGACGTTCAAGAGTAAGTAATAGAGAAGCCTGCTGCCGCCAGCCACACCCACGGAAGACAGGGGTCGCCCTAATAATACAATGCAGGCAGATGATGAGGAGGGCCGTCTTTATGGGGGGTTATTTTCTACTAATGATGACAGCAACCAGAGGCTGAACCTTTCCTCTTCTCTTCTTAGCTCGCACACTCTGTGGGCTTTTGGGTCCTATCTATAGCCAAGGAATGACCGTGCTGGGGGGAGGGGATAAAGACCGGTCAGAGACGTGCACCGATGTGTCCACTGCCACACAGCATCCCTGCACACACGATTCCAAACGCACTTTCCAACAAACAACGCGCCTCTTTTCACAAATATCACAAGATTGCGGGTATCACACTCCATTAAGTATGAGCCAATTCATCTCAGCCCTGTGCATTTAAAATTTATCACATAGAATAGTACGGGCAAAGAAAAAATGGAACTGACTCATCATTTCCTACCTACTCAAGTCCTTCCTGCCCATGTTTTCGCCAAGGTACGTGACCTTTGCTATCAGTAAGAATGAGAACTTTTGGACAGGCATATAACCCGGAAAAGTTCTTCTTGTGTAACAGCTCAGTGTTTCTGAGCCACCTGCACTTAGAGAAGGGGATGGGGAGAGACAGAGGGAGGGCTTGTCAGGATGATTTGATACCGCCAGATGGGCGTTACATAAGCGCAGACGCCGTTGAGGTATTTAGAGTGTGTTGGCTGTGGAAGAGGGCATTTCAATTTTGAACTGACATTGACTCTAGACACAATGATGATAATAGGAGTTAGCAAGACTGTCCATTTACTCTAAGCATTAGCAGCCCGGAGTTGTACATTTCCCAGCTACACCACGAGGGGAAAGTGCGGAAAGCCCTTCAAGGTGTTTTTCCCCCTGAGAAGAGACAGAAAGAAAATAGCAATTATTTTTTGAATCTAGAATACATTTTCTAAGAATGTGACTTGGAAAAGTAAAAATGGGATGGTGAATCGTTTTTCCTCTCACATGTGAGGAGTCAGGAGGATAATTGTTAGAATGATTTGGAGGGAATTTTTTAACTAAGCAAAGGAGTTATATGTCAGTCAGAAAGGAAGAAAGGACTGCATCGGCGCAGTCAGGTGTCAGGATTCTTGGCATATGGAGTCTGAGGAGGCTGTGGTCCTTGGTGTCTAGCGGAAGCGGCTTAGCTTCTCAGATAACCCTCCACCTGGGGAAGTGGCAACCGCACTCAAAGGGGGGGATATTCTGCATTCAGAGAGGCCTGAGAGTGCATCCTCCTCCTGCGCTGCAGCTCTGCATCCCCTGACACCATTGCAGCTCTGCACCTCCTCCTGTATTGCAGCTCTGCATCTCCTCCTGTACTGCAGCTCTGCATCTCCTCCTGCACTGCAGCGCTGTGTCCTCTGCCTGCTGCACTGCAGCTCTGCATCTCCTCCTGCGCTGCAGCTCTGCATCTCCTCCTGCACTGCAGCTCTGCATCTCCTCCTGTACTGCATCTCTGCATCTCCTCCTCCTGCACTGCATCTCTGCATCTCCTCCTGCACTGCAGTGCTGTGTCCTCTGCCTGCTGCACTGCAGCTCTGCATCTCCTCCTGCACTGCAGCTCTGCATCTCCTCCTGCACTGCAGCTCTGCATCTCCTCCTCCTGCACTGCAGCTCTGCATCTCCTCCTGCACTGGAGCTCTGCATCCCCTCCTGCGCTGCAGCTCTGCATCCCCTCCTGCACTGCAGCTGTGTCCTCCCCCTGCTACCATGGCAGTGCTGTTGTGATTCTTCTCCGGTCTCTGTCTCGGGTTCAAGGGAGCTGCTACCAGGTATGCTTTCCACCCATCATAAAACCTTCTTGGTTCTTCTTACCACAGTGATATCGTTTCCCCTTTCAAGTACTGTAAGTCAGTTAGCAATCCCCCAGCAGTTGATATTTTATGCATAATTTTACCCTCGTCATTTCCAGACTGAGTCAGAATTATAGTAAGATGGCCATGCACACCTTAGTAAATTCACACCTACCTTTTGATTGCTTCCCTTCTCAGAATGGAGAGAGTGCTCCCCTCCCTTTTCCCGCCTGGTCCTCTGGGTGTGCGACACAGGCCCCTACACGTGAAGGGCTCTAACAGCAGTGATGGCAGGCTGGGACAGCAGGGAGGGCACAGGGAGGCCTGGCTAGCCCTGCGGGACTCTGTGGCAGGGGCAGAAGCAGCAGAAAGGGCACAGGGCTCTCTAACTCACTCTGGGTACCAAGGCGACATTAAACTCTTAGTGCACTGATAAGTCGTACAACTCTATCTAGCTGCTGTGGACCCAGGAAACAGTCAAAACCTGCTGTGCTTTGAGTACCAGCGTATCAGGAAGCAGCACCAGCTCCGCACACAGTATCGAACAATCCCAGTCAGCAGGACCGTGAGATACACACCATGAGATCACTAAACCTCAGCTGGATACTGAAGGTTACTTTCCATTCCCTACTCTACACTGGAAGAGACTGAAAGGGCCAAGTGGTCTCCCAAGATTTCAGAGCTACTTAGCAGCAGCGCAGGAACTAGGAATTCCATATAGAGTCCCTGGCCTGTGAGAACCATCACAGCACAAGGGCGCCTCCCGGGCGCCCCACACCGCACCCCGTCAGCAGAGGACAGCCACCTCACAGCCAAGTTGTGTTTCTGGGTGAACCACAGCCAAGAAGTCCATGTGAGTGCCTTCTACCCCATTTCTGTCGAAATCCCAGTACCTTGTACTTTCTATTTTCAATGTGGTCTATCATTTGAAGTGAGAAATTCAGCAGGCAGACACGGAATTTGCGTAAGCCCCATGGCCTGGGTTTTAAATTGTTATTAAGCGTGTCTGTTGTCCACCCTCATCAAGCACAGATAGTTACATTCTGGATTAGAAATTTGCCTTCATTTGTTGGCCAGGTATGAAGTGAACTGTACCCTGCAGTGCCGTGAGCTTGGTTGATATAGGTATTCTTCTCTATTTAAACCTCTCAGTGATAGTGGAAAGGGATTTGAAGTTTAGCAGTGGCATCTCCCATAGTGAGCAGAAAGCACATCTGGTACGAGGGATGTTTTAAAGAGGCTATTCTTAAAATCCCCCTGCTGTGTGTGCAGTTTGTAAGAGGCCCAGAGACACAGAACTATCTTCCTTTCTAGCCCCTTCTTTTCAATGTCTACTCCAGGCCTGCTTCTCTCGAAAGCAAGCTCGTGGCACCACCAGGAGAGGTGACAAGGAGGGGGAGACAGGAAGTGTCCTCCTGTCAGGAGCTGGGAGTGCTCAGACGGGTTCAGACGTGCCCGCAGAGCTTCGGGGGCTCAGCAGCCGCAAGGGCATCGTTAGGCCATTTCAAGTGCCAGTCAAAAATCATTTCTGGCGCTTGCTTCTGCCCACGTGGCCTTTCCACCTGATCCATCTTCACAGCCTGAGCACTTCTAACGCTCTTCCGTTTTCCTCTCAGTCACTCCCATGTTAGAAAGAGAAAAGGAAGAAAATTACATTTGAAATGGAATTAGGCCTCAGCTTCTTCTCCTTCTGAAATTCTCCAGCTGTGCATGGAGTTCAGTGACTTTTTCAGATCCGGTGCCAGCTGCAGGCTGCAAAGGCTCTGGGAAGTGGAAGCGGATGCGAACGCGGACGCGGACAGCCAGGCTGCCGGCTAGCCTCCTCTGAGCAGGGGGACCGCCCCTCTTCTCTGCAAGCCAGTTGGCTTCTTGAGGTAGCACGACTCTCCCTGGTCCAAACAGACACTCAAAGAGAGCACTTAGGCCGCAGTTAAAGACAGATCTAGACCAGGGTGCTGTGTGTGTGAGCAGGGAGGACATGATGCGTTTGTCGGCGTAACCGGATCTTCTCAGCAGAGCCACGGTGCACAGCCCCTCAGCGCAAGCATGTGTGTCCTCGGCCGCAACAGCTTTTCCCTGTTACCAGGAACTCCATCACTGGGACGGGGTCAACACGCCCACTGGGCCTCTCCAGGTTCCAGAAACTTCTCCGAGCTACAGAGTGGCACACCTGATGGCTTATTTTTCTTTCTCATGTGATAGGTAATGATAAAAGTGAGACACGGTCATAAAAATGCTTTGGATAATGATAATGATGCTAGCAAGGTTGTTGACTGCTACTGAGAGAATGAAAAACAACTGCTGCAGTCTGCTTCTTGCTGGCATGATACAATCGCCCAGGCCAGGCTCCTGCTTCCGGTGCCAGCCAGCTGCTGGCCGGGCTCGGCGGGCGGCACCCACGGAGGGACAGGGCCGGTGGGCTCAGTTCACACAGACCCCCCCTCCGCCAGCCCACACCTGCATGATTACGATGACTGAGGCCTCGCAACCCGGCCTTCCAAAGGTCCCATCGCTAAGCATCATTAACATGTAAATGTGAGGATTACGTTTCCAAAACAATTTGGGGAACACATGCAAAGCATAGTTGGAACCACGGGAAGACTAATTTGGAACATTACTGCATCAGGAAGAATTAAGTCTTGCCGTCTGTGACAGGAAACTGAACATAACAGGCCATTACACCCCAAATAAGGTCGCATGCCTGCAATAAAACCTCCCGCCCGGCCGCTGGGCGCCCCGCTGGGGTGGGGCATCGCTCGGTCGGGGCGCTCAGAACTCCCACCACCTAAGTCGTTCTGAGGCCAATGACGGGAGAGATGCAGGACAAAGATCACAGGCCAGCGACACCTGAAGACTGCCTGCGACATTGCTGACCGCACACCGCCGCCCACAGGCTCGCTCGGTGACGCCTTTGGCAGCAGCCACGCGGAGGGCCCTCCGGGCCACGCGGAGCCCAGGGGGAAGGAGCCCTGGATCTGGCAACCAGTGGCTGCCACGCCACCTGATCAAATCCACCATGCGCACTGCTGGGACACAGCCAGCCAGCATCTTCACTGACCGCCACGTACAACGTGCTTGCTGACGTAGAACGATATGCACCACAGGGAAATGCTCCCACACGACCGTACCATGAGGATGCGTGACATCTTGTCATGGCTACTCAGTAAAATGTCCTCTCAGGAGAAGAAGGACCTAATAAACTGAACTTTACTCTTACTACGTGCACTGTGCATCAGTACACAGTGGCTACCAGTGTCTCACAACATAGAACGTAGAGGTACCTCTAAAAACTTGGAGTGGAAAATACAAGTTGTGTGCGTGCGTGCGTGTGTGTATATATATATATACATATATATATACACACGCACGCATATATATATATACACACATGCACGCACGCACACACATATATACACACACATATATACACATGTATGTATATGTGTCTGTATTTATATATATATATATATATAAAGTATGATGCTATGCAAATTTTAAAACGTTAGGAGCAAATACAGATACAACAGGTTTAAAATGCATACTGATATGATGCACAGGACCTTCAGGAGACTAATCACTTTGGAAGAGGAGAGGGAACGGGTGAGGCAGTGGTCTTTAGCTGCAGTCCATGGCATTTTTTTTTTTAAGGAAGAAGCCATAGCAGTTCTGAAGCAAAGGCAGCTCCCCCCACGCTGCCAAAGCCTTGTCACAAGTCTCTTCAGACGTGACCCCTCCCCCTCCCCTGCACAGAGCTTCACTCCCTTCGCTCTGGTTCTCTAAGAGCCCTGCAGGTGCTGCATCGGTCTCTGGGAATGGCTCGTGTTCGACCTCCATTAAAATCGGCAGCTGACTAAGGGCCCTGTGTTCACCCCGTCCGAGGACACGGCAGAGGCCTTTATTGGTACAGAGGTTCCGTTTATTTCCTACCGTTTGTGCCATGATCAAAGTTTGTGATTCAATTGCTCAATATCACTCTCTTTGGCAATTCTGTCCTACCCATTTCCCACGCTACAGAAAGGGGGCCGGGGAGCCTGTGGGGATAATGAGCGTGAATGCTCATGAAAGTCAAAGCTAGTTCATAGCCACTTCAGCAATAACTACTGTGAAAGAGAGTTCTCTCCCGCCCAGTTAGGTTGGAATCACAGAGACACCAATTAGCATAAAGGTCTACACTAAAGAAGCAAATGCGTGTCTTTCAAACTTTTGGCCATCAGCTCTCCTCTGACTAAATTCTAACTGGAGACCTGTGCACCGGGTGCCCCTCTTCCCACAAATCTTAGCCTCTGACCTTTCTGGGCCTTTCTGGGCCTGGGTTTAGCATCTCACCAAACGTGGAATAAAGACTGCTGCACACGTAGAGGAATTCACGCGAGTTGAAGGATTCCACTGGAAAGCCTCCCAGGGTCCCTTTTCCTTTTCTGTGTAGCAAGCCTGAGTTCACAGAGGAAATTCCATTCCTATGCTAAAATCTGAAAGAGCAGCTTTTTGACCTTTGCATCCATTCTTTTTCAAGGAGAGAGAAACCAGTATTATTTTTTAAATGGAAAGAAGCTAGCAGGGGTGAAAAAAGGTAAAAATGGATTAGTTTGCTGTTGGTAAGGGATTGATATCCAGAGAAAAATGAAGTGCCTTATTAGTATGTCACGGGATGTCCACAATTGATGCTTTTCACAAGTGGGCAGACTTCAAGAAGAACTCCAAACACAGATCCCCGTAGATGCCAGCCAGCACGCAAACCCCTTCCAGCCCTCAGAACCTCCCACAGTTGCATCACCCCGTCCACAAAGCAAGAAGCGCTCAACACAACTGCTCACCGAACAATACAGCAGACTACCAAGAGCTCATTCTCTTTCCTGTTGGCAGGGTTTTCCCATTTGGGACTATTGTGAATAAAGCCGCTCTCTACCTTAGTGCACGTATGGATGCCTGCCTCCATTTCTCTTGGATAAACGCCTGGGCCTGAGATTGTGGAGTGAGGGGCTAGGCATCTGCGCACCCGTATGGAAAGTGGCCAGAGGGGGTTTCCTCATTGTACACCTGCACTGGGGATGTGAGGGGGCTTGTTGGTCTACGTTCTCCAGTAGTAACAGTTGAGAGAAGATGGACAGAGTAACGGGAGGCAGAGGGTTCGTATGACACGGAGGATTAGAACGGCCCAGCCCCTCCGCAGCTGCTGTTCTCAGTTCTACCACGCCTACCTCCCCCTGCAGATGTTCAGAGATGATGTTACACCAGCCCAGGCCCGTGCGCCTCTCCCTGGCTGAGACAGGTGTGCTCGCGATGCGGGGCTCTCGGGGCCCGCTCGCCAGCTCGCTCTCCCCATGGATCCCAGTCAGCTCTCCTGACGCTCGCCTGTGTCTGAGGTGGTTCCCAGTCTGCTCTCCTGATGCTCGCCTGTGTCTGAGGCGGTTCATCTCCTTTCATTTCATGAGCTGTGCCCTCCCTCTTTCCCTTTCCTCTCCCCTTGCTCAGACTGAGGCTCCATGTGACTCACCGCCACGGTGCTCCCATGCACTATGGTCTTCTGATCATCTCAGGAGCCACTTTTGGCCAAGCCTCCCAAGCACGCTGGCCTGTCTAGGGGAACTTTTCGCTTGCCAGTAGGCACAGACAGCTTGTCCAGCCTGCTCCCTAGCTGCACAGGGTGCCTAACACAGCCCGCGAGGAAGACTCGGCAGAGGCAGAGGCAGCACTATTCTGGAAGCGGGGTTTCAGGGCCTCGAGAGCGTACACTGGCATCCGTGGCAGGCAAAGATTAGAGCTGTGGGCTGTAGATGCCTGCGGGGCTTGGAATTCCTGCTTAGGATGGCGAGTGTGCCTCTCAATCTTCCATCCATCCTTCAGACCAAGGAAACCATGCTACCGACTAAAACCTACTGGTGAAGTCCTTTGTGTGAATTCACAGACCACACCTAGGACCAGTGACAATGCACCCCAAGCTCACACTCTAATACTCACAAGGGCGATGTAACAACAACAAAAAAAATCAGAGCAGGCATTTAGAGTGAGAGACTTGTGAGCGCTTCCTGTCTAGCCGCCTCTGAGAACGGAATTTCTGATGCGGCCGGAGCTTGGCACATATGTCAGACTCAGCGATAGCGGTGACGTGTCAGACGTGTCGCCTGACAGTGTTGCGGAAGTGCTTTCAGTATAATTCATGCACACCAGGACGGTCCTCAAATCATGTCTTGGAACTAATATTTATTACATATCCGTTATAAGCCAGGCATATAGCTACATTTGCAGTCCTCATCTAGAAAATGATAACTCAAAAGAGGCAGATATTTCATGTCTCTGGCTTATGCAGGAGAATTTTAACATGCCGAGGTGATCTGGAGCAGCAGAGCGACAGTTCGAACCCAGGCACACCTACACTCCAAGCAGAGATCCTTCAGTGTAATGTACATAAATACGTTTGGCTAGCCGCTCACAGATACAAACACCTCAGGAACTGTACGTCGCAGCTCTGTCCAGAACCATGGCGCAGGCCCCAGGATGCATCCTGAGACCCAGGAACCGCCCTCGATACCTGGGCACACGGCGCACCCGTGACGCTCTGGCCTTTCCCGGGGCCCCTCCCCACGGGGGACTCAGTGCAAACGCTCCCGGGGCTGGCCTCCTGCCAGGGCTCTGCGGTATGTGACCAGCGGCCTCCTCCGAAGAGTGTATCGGCAGATCATTAGCATAATTTAAACATTAATTATGAAAACAGCCCTCCACATGCAATGAAGACAGATAAACCACTGAGCTTCTACTGAGCAATCTACCTTACTGCGGCCGCTCAGACAAACAATAGAATGATTAGCAAAAATGCATGGGGCCGCACAGTTGTATTTCACAGTATTTGACAATCCATAGAGCCCACTTCGGCTCCCCCATAAATAAGATATACAATTTAATGGATCTCTTTTATCTTATACATCATAGTGAATCTGTGAGAACATCACTTAACCTCTTTAATCCATCTTTCAACAGCCGTAGACTTACAATACATGAACTGAAGTGGTAACGGTTTGGACTGTGCACTTTTGTATCGCCATGGACAGAGTGAAAAGTATATCGTCACATGCCGTGCATGGAGAATGGCTGTGCAGCTTACTAAGGTACGACCAACTGTGGAATTCAGCATTGTTGGCCTATGTGGTATCCATTCCAGAGCACTGCATTATTGGAGATGACTATGTGGTTTTTCTAGTAATCTAATCTGGAAGTGTGAGCACAAAGAACAGAATGAAAATTAAGGGACAATATTAACTGATTAGTTATGAATTTTCAACAACAACAACAAAAAGAGCCTATGACTAGATAAGAAAATATCCAAGATGAATCATCAAAAAGAAAATGCTCAGAGAGAGAGGTGGGGGAGAGAGAGGGAGAGAGAGACAGAGAAAGAGACAGAGACAGAGAGGCAGAGAGATGCAGTACTGACATGTTAGAGAGACATAGAAGACACTAAAGAGCTCCTGCGGCCAGAGCTGAAAGACTCTGCCATTTGAATAACCGAGTAAATGAAGTTAGAGTATTATTCAAAGTAGAAAATAAACACCTAGGCATCTGTGTTGATACACACAGAGGGCTGGATAAACATATCGGGGAAAGAGCCACGCTCTCACGTAGAACGCCAAGTGACTCGTGTGGATACCACGGTCACAGAGGCAGAAGCTCCTCAGAGAGGGCTTTGTGTCGTGGACTCCTTCCTGAGCACCAGGGACCTACAACTCACACCCGCACACACAGTACCACAGTACGGCGGCAGCCGAGGTTTGGGTAGTATGCATCCTGACACACGGCCTCCAGTCAGTTCATGAGACACCGTGGGGCAATGCTAGTACTGTCTGCATAGCGGTCAGTATCAGTGAACAAGGAAAGGGCAAAGCCCGAGAGCAGCGTTCATCAAGCCAGACATGTATTGGGGTAGAATCTTGGAAGAGAGAAAAGGACACTGGGTACATTCCAAGGAAATCTTAATGAATTGTGGATTTCAGTGAACAATGTATCAATATTGGCTCATTAATTGTGACAAATGTACCCTATTAATGTACATGTACAAAATGTACCATAATAATGTACTTGCTATTAATTAATATTTGAAACTGGATGCCTAGAACTCTCTACACTGTGTTAAACTTTCTATATCTAAAAGTAAAGGTTTATTGTTTTTTTAAAGGCGGTAGTAGCATGCTACTGGGTAGGATGTACTGGATGGCTGAGTAGTGTTACTGGCATCCGCACGTCAAGCAGAATTATCAGGGATCCCTGTGCCCAATGGGACGTCAACTATTACCAGAAATTCAAACCCGAGTAATGTGAGCTCTGAAAACAATACATAAATCATAGATTAACTAGATTACTAGTGTCTCATTTTGCTTCAAGAGTTACTCACCAAATAAAGTCAAAGCTAGAGCATCGGGCAGCAAAAACACAAAATTGTAAAAGGATTTTTTTTAAATCTGTTACCCTACAGAGAAAAAGCAAAGAACCCTGACTGCCCCCCTGGCAGAGCCCAGGTCGCCCTCTGGACGAGGCCAGCCCGCCCAGGCCGCAGCATCACGGGCACTCAACAGTGAATTCCTGAAGATCACAAGACCCTCAAGATGCAGGCAGCTGGCTCAAAGAGGCTCGTGGAAAATAGGAGAAGAAAGGGCAGAAATAGTAAATAAAAATGATAGACTATTTGATTGGGTGAACAACTGAAATAGATACTTTTCAGAAAATGATTCCCATCCATAACTTAGCCTGAACCCAAGCCCATCTTTCAGGTAGCTCCTTCTGGGAAGCAGTAAGTTACTGAAGGTGTTACCGCTTGACCAGTCATTTGTGGTCTGTCTCACGCGGGGTGGGAATGGGGAAACGTTGTTTTCCATTCGATTTGGGAAGTGGAAATACTTGAACTCCCACATCTCCAGATGAGCCAGATAAATGACCTCACTTCTGAAGCCGCCAGCCCCCGCACCCCCCCCCCAGGCTCAGATGTTTACTAGCGAGGTTCTGGTTGGTAACGTTCAACTCCATCACTTCTGGTCTCCTACAAGGAACTAATTCATAGACCGATGATAGCCCCAGATCCAGAGGTGTCACGGCATCAAAAATGGAAAAGCAGATGCAAAACTTCATTTTTGCCATTGCCCATTCAAGCCCATCTTATTTCAAATAATTACAGCCTTAGGAGGGTTGATCAATTTTTGTGGAGGCTGAACACCCCTGGAAATGTTACACCCCCATTGCACAGACGTCCTAAGCTGTACCTCATGTGACAGCCACGGAACCCCCTTCTATGCCCGCCACATGACCCGCGCGGAGCTGTGAGCTCTTGCTTCACAGAGGTGTCTTCCCAGGCTCAGCCACTTAAATTGGATGACTGGTTTTGCTATATGCCCAAAGCCACACAAACCGAGTTGGGCTGGGGACATACGGCCAACAGCACCTTTACTGGCCTGAGCATGGGGACTGAGAAGCGGGAAGTTAGACTGGATACATCTGAAGGCTGAGGCCCCTGCTTTATCTATGGTGCTTCATTCCAAGATGTGGCCATTGTAAGAATGTCTGGAGAGCATGGGTAAGCATCTGGCTGCCCGGTCTGTGTCAGCACTGACCACACTGACCACACACCTGGTTTTCTCCAGACCAGCACCCAGCCTACCATGTCCTGATGATCCGGGGGAGAACCAGCCTCCTTCCCATCCTTCATCCACATTTACTCCCATGGTTCCTCTATCCCCAGACCTTACAGTAAAGCAAATGGACTTTAGGGTCAGAGTGTCTGGCCACATAAGAACGCAACATACACGAGATGTTACCATCTCTGCTCGCCTTTCCTTCCCAGATGCCAGTCCCATGAAATTCCGCCTCTCGTTCGTCTGCATCTCTCCCTCCCCATCCCTAAGGGCTCTCTCTTCCTTCTGAAAATCCATGCTACCTTTCTAAGGCCTGCCGTTTCGCTGGCGTACTAATCGTCTAAGTGCGTTGACAGTTCCTCACCAGACGGGGAGCTCCTCCAAGTGTGGCTGTGTCTTCTGTTCCCATTCCTGCCCCATGCACCTGATCACAGGTGGCCTATTAAGAAGTGTCTTCATCACAAATCCAAATGAATGATGCGCTACTTCGTTTTTCATGATGCTTCCCACTCTTAGTAGAAAAGCTGAGATTTTGTAGCACCTAAAAGGTACCAACATTTGAAATGAAGCTCCCCTCCATACTAGGATAATAAAAAATACAAAGAAACCTGCACATCCACGCAGGGTGTGATAAATAGCATTAGTGGTTCTGGAGAAATGAGAAAGAAAAGCCATTTTATTTTGGTATTTTTTTGATGAAGAAACACAGCATTCATCAGCATAATTTCATGGGAGGTAGTTTTAAGAGTCACACATTCATAAGGAAAACCCCAGTAATTGTTTTTTATTTACTCTAAATTACAAAAGGAATTTTATTTATTACTAATTCCTCAATTATTTCATTGTGCAGCACTAATAAAAAATTCCAGACATCTCAATTATGTTTCGTGAAGAATCATGGAATTTAATAAATAATTTTTGACTGAAGTGATTACTTAAAACAGAATATGCAGAATGAATCATATTTTTTCTGGTGCCATGTAATAAAATAATTATGTAATTAGTGATAAGCAGTGTGAGAGAATGACAAATGTTTTATTTAAAACTTGAGGAACAAAAGCATATCACTGGTGCTTTTTTCTATGTGAACCACATCCTAGAGTATATTAATCAAAGGGGCTTTTTATGCCACTGGCAGCAATGTTTTAAAGTAAACCCTTAATATCAGATCCCAATCCCCAGTTTCAATTTGCTTCCAATGGAAAGGACATTACAGTTTATAAAATGCCCCTTGATTACTTTTCTGAAGGCCTGAAATCTTGAGGCGTCGGTGGCCGGCTGGCTCTGACTTGGTAGACAGTGGTTGGAGGGGAAATTCCCCTGGTGAGCGTTGGCACATTGACTTATAGAATCATGCCCTTGAGAAAAAGCCAGAGAGAGAGAGGGGGCACCAGACAGTGACAAAAATGAAATAGAACTGTCACCGGGCAGTTCTTCATAGTCTGTCAAGGAAACCATTAAGGATGTACAGAGAGCCAGAAAGTGCTCGGGCAAAGGTCGTTAAACCTCATCTCAAGAGCAGGCCACTGCAGAGACCAGGCAGCGCTGGCTGTGGCTGGACATGGGCCCCACGCCCGTCCTGGGTGGGGCAGGGGAGGAGATGTTGTTTTTCTGTTCTGGGGCAATTTGAGAGGAGGGTTTATAATAAAGTGCAGGCTGGTGCTCTCTCTCTCTCTCTCTCTCTCTCTCTCTCTCTCTCTCTCTCTCTCTCTCTCTCTCTCTCTCTCTCTCTCTCTCTCTCTCTCTCTCTCTCTCTCTCTCTTTGTTGGTTGTGGGTCTAGAACTCTGGGCCTGGGCGCTGTCCTTCAGCTCTTCAGCTCAAGGCTGGTGCGCTAACTTGAGCCACAGCCCCACTTCTGTTTTCTGGTGGTTTATTAGAGATCAGAGTCTCACAGACTTTCCTGCCTGGGCTGGCTTGGAACCACAATCCTCAGCTCTCAGCCTCCTGAGCAGCTAGGATGACAGGTGTGAGCCACGGCGCCGGGCTTAGGCTCTCTCTTAAGAATGCTTTTTTTCTACTAGGAGATACACTGGAGATTACTTTCAGTCCACTTGGCAAAGATCCTACGAACCTGTCTGGGGCATTTGGCCAATTGCACAGCTGCGACTCTGCGGTTCTTGGTCATAGTGCTGAGCTTCCGCACCCAGCCCACGGAAGGCAGGGGGAGCCTCCTTTTTCTCTTCATTTGCACTCCCTGTCTTGCTCCTGCCCACCGTCTCTCTGTCTTGAAGTGTCCTAAACCCTGAGTGTGCTAGATTACACACACAACAGTTCTCTCTCAGGCAGTCTCCGGTGTCTGTTAGAGAGGCCGCAGCCCCGCCCGTCCACCGCAAGTCCGCAAGTATTGGTTTTTGTTTAGAGGCGCTATCGTGGCGCTCTAGGTGTGTGTGTCCCATTGTTTTAGGGAACGCTAAGGTTTTCTAGGCCTTTTCAATCCTTCAGATGGTTCAGGAAGCCCCCACTCCACCTGGGAAAGGAGAGCAGCCGCTCCCGACAAACACAGGCGTTTGCGAGCTGTCTGGGGAAGAGGCCTGCTGCTCCCTGAGCTGCTGCGCGTGGGTGTGGGGTAACGCCGCTGGTGAGCACTCTGGGGCTAAGACCTCGTGAAAAACAAGGAAATAAGCACCACGGAGTTATTTTGCGCTCGTGGGGTTTAAACTCAGGGCTTGGAGTTGCACGCAGCCCACTCGGCTTTTATTTTCCTGTGAGGCCTCTGCCCTTCCCTGGGCGGCGGGGCATCCTGCTCCCTCCGCTGCCGCAGACCTGGGACCCCACCCCTCCCCACCACGCCCACCTGTGATTTTTGGGACCCCCCACCCCTCCCCACCACGCCCACTCATGTTTTTCCGAAGGTAAGGTCTGCTCTTTTCTTCCACTGCCGTGGACTTGAAGGTTCACCTCTGACGTATCTGAAATGATAGACGTTTACCACCTAGCATCAGCTACTACAACCATGGAGAACACAGGTAAACGTAAGGCAGCCTGTCGACGTTAGAGGAGAGGAGCCAGCGACGCAGAGTAATTAGATCCCTGAAGTGAACGTGTGAATACTGGAACTTTATTGTATTTTTGTTGTTGCTGTAAAAACGATCGCGCTTTTAAATGGCTGAGTTCAAAGCATTTGTTTGTTGGCTTGTTGCCTGTGCCTCCCCCAGACACACTGTGTCTCCGAGTGTAATTCAGCGTGCTCACGTGAGCCGGGGCGTGCGGGACTTCTTACAGCCACGTTTTGTCAGGACAGAAGGCAATCCCGGTCTCCATGTCTACCCGTGCTCGGACAGCTACTTTAATTCTAGCCTGCGCTTGTCCTCAAGGGTCACTGACTTTGCTCCAAGGACTCGGAATCATGTCCAGGATAATTTCTGGCTTTTATTCTAATGTTCAGCTTCAGCGACCCTGCAGTCCAGTAGGTTCCTCCAGAGGTATTTCCTTCGTGATTCTCAGATCTTAAAAACCACACTTACAATAATGTAAGCACACTCCAAATTTCTAGCAATAACGATTTTTCCAGTTTTTCACTAACGTCTCGGGCAGATGGGACATATTATTTTGTACTAGGCTTCCTCCATACTCTCTTGGCAAGAACAAATATACAGTATCTCGGTATTACAACCTAAAAGATTGTATTTCTCATAATAGAAGGAATATTGTAGAATTCAATTTACAAACTTGGCTACAGATGTATCTACAACAAATAATGTAATACTGAACATGTCAGTTACAAGAGTGTAATATAAAATGAGTAATTTCCTGCTGAATGGGAGGGTTGGAAACCTGACGTTTAATCCAATTTTTTGTTGGACTGAGCCGAGGCCATCACCACCATCCTCACTAGATGCGTTTGGCAGTGACCCGAAGCTCACACAGCTAGGGGAACAGACCCTTCCGGAAGAGCCAGCCTGGCTCTCTCTAAGCTGATCCCCAGAGGGATGAGAGAAGAACATAAGTAGCGTTTAACTTACGTATTATATTTGAGTGTTTTTAGGAGTGTAGTGTTTCAAAATAGGTTTTATCGTTGCCAAGTTAATGTGGTCTTTAAATTCTTTTTCTCTTCCAATAATACAAGACTCATTTTTCCTGCTTTTCACTGTGTCCAAAGAGGCCAGATTCTTACATGGAAAAAAAGAGCAAAACCACATTCTCGCACCTCTTTTGTGCCTCGTGGTGCTGGGGCTGGTGGCTGCAGGGAGGCCTCATGCTGGAGCTCTCTGCTCGGCAGTGCTCCCACTTCTGCACTACACTGGAGACGGAGCACGGGTGATCGTATTATGAGGAGGAGGGAGCGGAGGAGGTGGGCAGGAGAGCCAAGGGGCTCTGTGCAGGTGTTACAACGTGTGACCGCAGCCAGTAATGTCGCGACCTCTACGAGGCAGACCCGTTCACAGCTCCTTTTATATAAATGAGGACACTGGGGCACAGCCACTAATCTATAGAAGGCCCACAGCTAAGGGCGGAAGGACGGGGAGCAGACTCAGGGCCTGGGTACCGTCCCCAACCCGTTTTGCTTATGGCTAACACGGTAAGAGTCTGGTAGACTTTCCTTCCTTGGTTGCTTTGAACCGCCATCCTCAGCTCTTAGACCCAAGTAACTAGGATTCCAGAAATAAGCGGCTTGGACCCAGCTTTGGGGCAGTCTGTTTTGATGTCAACTGTGTAATGTGGGCAGTAACTCGGATGACCTGCATTAGCATTGTTGCAGGAAACTGTTTAAAGAACAAACTCTCCATCTATGCAGCGGGAGGAGTCTGGCTAATGGCAGATGGAGCCGGGTGTGAGTGCCTTTCGGGCAGGGACAGCTATGAATCGCCTCACTCCACGCCCGGTCAACCTGAGTTTCATTTTCATGCAATCTATATATTGCATGGGACATATTTATGTTCAAGTATTATTTGTAGCTTATCTGAAAGTCAAATTTCACTGGGCATCTGGTATTTTTTCCTTGCCAAATCTGGTATTTTTCCTTGCCAGATCTGGCAACCATACATGAAACTGCATTAATATTGTCTCTCTGCTCCAACCGTGCTCGGCTCGCCTACGCCCGGGGATAGGACTCTGTCATTAATTTAGGATAGTACCTGATGCTGAGAGGCGCTCAAGGGAGGTTTGTAGATGGGAGGGAGATTTTATTCTTAAAAGGAAACTCATCCCAAAGTTACCGCGTTCAACAGTAAAGGGACAAGCACAAATGAAGGCTCTGCTGCGGAGTGAGGGGTGCGGAAGCGCGAAGCCCAGGAAACGGGGGCGCGGACGCGGCAAAGCCCCTGCGGAGGGGTCTCGGGGATGGGAACGGGCCCCACGTCCTGCCTGGAGCCAGGGGGAGAGACAGGGGCAGTGTGGATGGAAATGGAAAACAAACCACCGTAAAACCCTCTGTCTCATTCTGATAGTTCAGTGAAACAGGCAAAATCTGCGGCAGTTTGGAGGATATAAATTGGAGGCCCTCCTAAACTATTAGACACCCTCCTGTAGACAAAAGAAATCATGTGAGCAGCAACAGATGTTCTCCTTATAACTCATTTTTTTTTTTTACTAAATACCAAGATGGACTACAAATGTGTAAAACAAAAGAGTCAAACCAATGCAAATTCTTGTAATTCTCTAACTGCGGCGATGGGGCTGTAACCAATGTTATTTTTCCCCTCTCTAGTTTTTCTAGTTTAAAAAGCGGGGATGGGGATAATTTTATCCAGATTAACAATTTCATCTTTCAGTTCATGAAATATTATAGAGTTTATTCTCACTAAGAAGCCAGATTTAAGTTGGAGGCACATTTTGTCTTTGTAAAACAGCGTCATGATAGAGATCCGTAAGTTTTCCTACTGAAACCAAATAATGCAGCTTTCCAAATTTATCATTTCAAAACGTAGCTTTCTTTAAGCCATCCTTATCAGTGTTTCTAATACATTTGGCACCTGCCACTCTTCACCCATAGGGAAATCTAGCACAAGATGGCATCTGATTTAGCACGAAATGGCACATTACATAATTTTAAGCGTTATATGCCAACATTTTACGATGTTCTTTAAATGCCATCATGATTTCCAGATGCTTTACCACCTGATTCAGATTTAAGTTGTGGCAAAAAAAAAATCTTTGATACAGATGCGTGAAAATTACAGAAGAGTCTATTTGTTCAAATCTACTGTCTCGGCCCAAGCTCACAGCGCACCTGCTGCCTACCAAGGCTGCCAGCTAGAGACACACGGAGCGGACCCCTCCCCTGGGAAGCACACCCCGCCCCTCCAGCCATAGTTACTCCTTCCTGCGGGGGGGGGGGGCCTGGGAACAAGTGTCCTTTCACTATCCGGAGCAGCACGGGCACCCAGAAGTTAGGACTCCACTCAAATTACCAAACGATTATCGGACAACTGCTTTGCGTAAGGTAGGGTGTTCTGAAGGCTGGAAGGAAATGGTCAATAAAATGCCTGTCCTCAACAAGCTCAGAGTCCCACGGCCAAAATGCCGCGTGAGTGCCATTATGGTGGACTAGACACTGCAGGGTCTTTAATCAACCATCAACTTAAAGGGGGTGAGGAGAATAACATGCATGCAACATGAGAGTAAGTTACAACGGCAGCGACCAAGATGATGGTCAAAGAAGACATACAAAAGGGGAAGGGAAGAGCAGCAGCGAGGCGTGGAGGACAGCGCTCAGCCCCCCCGGCCCGTGCATCTGGGTGTTTGCCAACTGCAGCACAAAGCTTATTCTACACTTGCTTTATCAAGTGAAACTCGTTTCTTTATTTTTCTGTTGGCATTGGTTAGCACTACTGTACAGACTGAAAGGTTTAGAAAACTTTCAAGACCATTCTGTTCTCTTCCTCAATATAGCGATGAGTCAGACCACAGAAAGCGTTTGATGTCTCCTGCATTAATTAGTTAGCCAAAGCGCCAAACACCAATTCTTGTCAGGCAATGACAAGTGTCAGGCTATGACCAAGTGTGCGGACCTTAGGGAGAATTTCCCAGACCATGTTTCCTAAGCTGTTCAGCGGGCTGGGCGTCCACTTCCAAGTTACACATGTGTGCTGCCCCCCACGCTTCCTTCCCCTCTGCAGTAACCACTGCGCCCCAGGCGGACTGGAGGAATGCACTCTGCGTGTCACGTGACTTGTCGAAGGCTTGGACAGCTCACCCCTGCGCCGACCCCACTCTGCGGCTGTGTCCACGAATGGCCTACTTCATTGGTAATGTCTGGCAACATTTTATTTTCTGTGTGTCATGCATCATCTGTTAGTGACTATTCGTCGGAGCTCTCTGGCTACTTGTCTTCAGGAGTAGACAGAGTCTGAAAACACTGTCATGAAGGGACGTTTGCCCTGATGGCAGCGCGTAACAAAGCATCGTGGTTCCGGCTGTTGTGAACACGCAGAGTTACTTTCCCGTGAGGGTGTAGACCTCGGGCCTGCTCACTCACACGGCCAGAGCAAGCTGGCGGCTGGAGCAATTCAGTCACGCCCCAGGAATCTCACGCTCCAGCCCGTACCACGCAAAGCGCTCACGAGTAAGTCCAGCATTCTCTGTCTCCGCCAGGGTCATGTCTCGTCTGCCAACAACTCGCGGGCTGAAGCAAGCCACGCGATCAGGCCCCGTACTGAGTGGGAGAGTACTGGTCACATGACACACGGAATCCGTTCCTCCAGCCCACAGTTCTGGGGAAAGCTGGGCACTGACCTGAGGCAGGGAAGGGCTACACCAGGTGTAAAAAGGCGGGTTAAGAACTTGAGAGAGGAGTTAAGAAGCTGCAGCTTGCCCCGTGGAGAAGGAGCAACCTGGCGAGCTCTCAGAGAGAAGGCGGGGCTGGGCGGGCAGCGCGGGGAGCCACGGGGCTGGGCGGGCAGCGCGGGGGGCCACGGGGCTGGGCGGGCAGTGCGGGGAGCCACGGCCAGCATCTTGGCATTGGGCAGGATGAAGTGGAGGGTCCTGGAACGCGTCCTTGAAGCGCAGGCTGCAAACGTGTCTTCCATTCCCAGGTATGAGATCAACTGCACGGATCAGAGTGTAAGGGAAGAAAGATCACCGGCCACAGGACCGTGGTTCCGGTGCCCACAGGGCTGGAGACAGTCAGGCTGGATGTGTTGTGTACTGTAAAGGCGGGGCTCAAAGGGCTGACCAACACTTGATGTTTCAGATGAGTGTGCGCGTGCACACCTCTCTCCCCCACTCACTCAGAGCGCGTGCACAGGTGCGCGCGCGCGCACACACACACACACACACACATCCAATGGCTCCTCAGAACATACCCACACTGACAACAGTGGAAGATCACGTTCATCCCTGCAGTGTGGAGAGCCAGCTCACGCACTGCGAGCTAGCAGGTAGTAACGGAAGCACTCTGCCCAACACAGTCCCACTTGCCCACCCGGGTTTAAACCCCTACAAATTCAAGGGATAAAAGAATCATCACTGTTACTGATGACTCGGAATAGCAACTGGTAATACAGGACGGACTTATTTTACTATTTTATTTTACTCTCTTTTCGTCTATCAGTAAGAAGGCAAGCGTGCTCTGTGGCTTCTTGATTTACCAATTACCACAGGATTTTCTAGCATGGACGCCTCACATCAGGGCTTTATTTTTTTTCTCCAAGTTTTTAATAACCTGTGGTTTATTTCCCTGGTTTCCTACGCTCATAACTCATGACGCCACTGAAGAGTTCTGCCTTGGAAGAACAGAGGCTCACACACATTTCGAAGTTATAAGTACCTCCTACTGTAGAGAGAGGTGCTAAGTACATGCAGGAAGAACAGAGTACCGCCACCCCAACAACATTATAAGACTCTAAATATATTTTATTCTTGCTGTCACTTCATTTCATGAAAATGAAAAGTAGTTTTCACAGGTATTAAATTTTCATTTTGCCCTAGAAAAAAAATGAAATTTTCTGTAAAAACTCTTAAGTTTCCACAGCAGCCACTTCATAAAAATGTATGATCTTGCCCCTCGGGTTGCCTCCCGCTTGTCTGAAATGAAAAGCTGTTTGTCCTCGTGGCTGGAAACACACACATCAGGAAAAATTAATCATGCAAATATTTGCAAAGCGGGAACACTGATTGTTGGGGGCTTTGGCGGTGAGGTGCAGCACGCTGCCAGTTACAAAAATGCTGGGGGGGGGGCACGAACCACCGCGAGCTGGGGACCCCGTCTCAGCGCTGGGCGGGCAGGGTCACCACACACATTCTGGGCCTGAGCCCCAAGGAGTTCCGTTCTGACCATCACCTTGCCAGACACTATCGGAGCTGAAGCAATGTTCATTACGCCTTTGAAAACGGCACTGCGGTAGACAAGACTTAGAAATTAGGACTGGCGTTTATTTTGTGAGGGGTAGGTATTAGTGTTGACAACGTTCTTCCTGGTTATAGTCAAGAAATACGGTGGTGAGGCTCCTGGCTTCTTTTGTTTTCTGATGTTCAGGAGAGAGGAGGCATGAAGCCTTGGTGTTTTGTCAGTTGTTTTTATGGAAACGGGATGCCTAAAACTAAAAGGCTGCAGTTATTACAGAAAGAGAAGGTGTGCCGACAGGCCCCGCTCAAGACCGCTGATGTCATAACTGTGGGGAGGGACGCGAGGGCAGGTGGCGGAGCAGACCCATGCTGGGGTTCCCTGTCCCCGACAAGAGCGTGGCACTGGACGTTCCAAGCGGGAACGACTTCCACCCATACCCTCCTCCCAGACGGAAGGAAGGAGAGAGCGTGGCAGGGAGGCAGAGGCTTCCACAGGGTTGGTACATCACATGCCGTTCCCCTTGTTTAAAAATGTATCTGAATTGTCAGGCAACATCGGCCACAGAGAGTAAGCAAGCCCATATATCCGAGTCTGCCTGGGGGAGGTAGGTACGCCAGTGAAGCTGGCCTTGATTTCTAACACAAGAAGCATATGTCAGACTGCTCATGTGTGTTTTGTTTTTTTAATTTTATTTTGGGTCCAGTCCCGGGGCTTGAACTCGAGGCCTTGGTGCTATCCCCAAGCATTTTGCTCAAGGCTAGCACTCTACCACTTCCGGCTTTTTCTGACTATTTTCTTGGAGATAAGAGTCTCACGGACTTTCCTGCCGGGCTGGCTTTGAACTGTGATCCTTAGATCTCAGCCTCCTGAGTAGCCGGGATGACAGGCGTGAGCCAGTACATCTTTTACTTGGAAGGAGAGGGCCAAGGGACTAATTCATTTGAGTACATCCTGGAAATGTGTGCATGTAGCAGAGACTTATGAACAAGGTGTTTTAAAACTATATGGTTTTGTGTTTCCTTTCTGCTTCCTACTTAAAATAGCCATCTTGGAGCATTATTAAATTTTCTAATTGTTAGAAGTCTCTTGTTACTTGCTTCTTAGAATTCTGAAGTTCACAACTACCAGCTAAGTTACCTACCAGCTTCAATCCTCCTGTGTATACAACAAAGATAAATAGCATGCCTGAGAAAACATCCTCCACACCGCCCCCCCCCCCCCCGCCCGTGTCTGCTCTGTGATAACCAGTCCTCTATCGCCAATTCTCTGTGTAAATATCTATGATCTCTCTGTGGTACATGTCCTAGAGAAGACAGGAGAAATGACCAGGAACGAGAACCAAACAACTCCTCCAGTAAACACCATGACAAACTCAACAGAAAGAGGATGACGCTTCCAGCTGTAGACATTTGTGGTCATTATTCCTGGGTTACATTTTTGTGTGTTTTCTGACTCTCAGTGATTACGAATGGCGATTTCTCGAGTACCCAAACCATGCCACACCACGACACTCTGCATGCAAACAGCAGTGATCAGCGACTGAGCTTCTTGGTATGAGCAAGCCTGCCCATTCATACAGAAAAAAAGGTATTTTGTTGTTCGGTGACGATAAAAACATGAAATGCAGCCTCGTTACACACTGTTCGCGCATCTCTCACTCCGGATACCAATGTTCTCGCCTGGAAAGCAAGTTAAGCAGAATCTTGAGCTCTTACCTTGCCTTCTCTCCTGTGGCTTGCTGCAGCTGCGGCTGCCCGGTGCTGTCCTGCCCACATCAGGGGTGTCTACAGGAGAGAAGACAGACAGTGGCCTTGAGTGAACAGTGCGCCCACAGGCAACCTATGAATCCTGCATTCGAGTTCTGACACAGGAGTCATAAGAAATGAACCGTCTCTCGTGTACTCTTGCCTCTCTGTAGAGACTGCTTTTCAGAGAGAGGCCTCTCAGTCCCAAGTATCTGGTCACCTTCCACAGCCCAGGAAGTTTGCGGAAATGGAATCAAATCGGTA